>NC_080759.1:61841069-62150288 GCF_020826845.1 Diceros bicornis minor | reverse complement strand
GCGTGTGGTCCTGAAACAGGTTGAATCCAGTGTACAGATGGCTCTGTTGGGTCTCTCTGAGTTGGGCTGTAACTGATGCCAGTGGGCAAAAGAAGGTGGGCGAGAAACCTGTCTTGGCGTTGGCTTCCTAAGGACGCACAGGCTCTGTTTCTGGGAAATTGGGTCTTGAAATGTACATTTGCCAGTTAGATGAGGAGAGTGGCCCAATCTCTGGCCCTGGGTCTGGAGATTGTCTGGGGTGTCCATTCTGCAAAAGTGGACGTCTCCTCTGGCTTGAGGAGTGAGCCTGTCCTCTTCCTGGTAGGATGTCCTGCTGATGTGCAGCCTGGTAGGATGTCCTTCTGATGTGCGGTGGCACCTGCCAGCCTCGTGGCACTGAGCCTGGGAGTGGGAGGGTGGCAGTTAGGGGACCAAATGCTGCCCAGTGGCCCCCAGGCAGTCTTAGGGTAAGATGAGGTCAGGGTTTGCTTCCTGGGACAGCGTTCTGACTGAGGTGCTGAGGCCCATGCCCAGGAAGTAGGCAGGGGCTCTGTGCCCCTGAGGTGACTACAGTGGTGCCTGGTCTTTCATGGACGGGCCTGCTAGAGGCGTGTCAGCCTCCGTCTTCCCAGTGCTTCTTACTAGCCCAGCCTGTCCTCCAGTGTGATGATTGCCCAAAAGGTTAAGTCAGTAGAGGCTGCCGAGGGCACCGCCTACCATGGATGTGGCTCATGGGACAGGCTCTCTGGTGTCTCTTTGGGAGCAGGGATTCCCAGGGTGCTGTATTAGGTTTCTGCAGCTGCACCACTGAAGAGAGGCCATTTGGCTTGACTCAGAGGGTCCTGTTCTTTCCTTCCTTCGTCTGTGATGCTAAACTTGCCTCAGTCAAACATCATTGCCTGGCTGCGGAAAGCACTAGAAACAGACAAGAAAGACTGGATGAAAGAGACCGAGCCTGAAGCCGACCAAGACGGATACTACCAGACGACGCTCCCCGCCATTGTCTTCCAGGTACCATCTGTGGGTTCCTGGGTCATTAATAGGGTCCCCGGGTTGTACAAAGGAACACAAAGTGCCTCTTAGTAAAGACAGAACCCTGCCTCGCGCTTCAGGTCCTTCTCTCTCTCTTTGTCTTCTTGCCGAGTAGTTTTGCCTAGGGTCACTTTGGTTTTCCTAATCTTTGTGGATTTGAACTAGAACCTAATTATATGTTATTTGTGTGTGACGCTCAAATTTGAGTTTGCTTGTTTGATGTTTCCTGATATTGTTAATGGCCAAGATTTGTCTTCATAACTGCCACATAACTGATTCTAACCTGATGGGTTTTGAGAAGAGTCCTTTAGACTTGAATGATAATCATGCATTCTTATAGTTAATTTACTTTTTAGTGCCTGGACACTTGCTGGTGTCCTCCAGTTTCCTTCCTCTTTTTCCTTCTGGCCCGTCGAATTTTCTTCCTTTGAGTAACGTTGCTGCTGGTAGAAGGGATGAGTCTTGTCAGAATGTTCGTGTGGGACTCTGTCTTCTGACGCAGGGCTTGGCCTCCAGCTGGGCAGCAGTGAGCACTGGTGGGTGTCTCTCTGGGTGATACCATCAGTTAGAGACAGATGAGTCCTTTATTTTGGAACCTCTGAGGTTGGCGACAAGGACTTGGGGTGAGCTCTGTCTGCTGGCCCTGCTTGGTCCTTCCAAGTCTGGCTCCCCTCAGCTGCAGTGTGTATCCACTTCTTAAGAAATCCATATCACAAATAACAGCCCAGCCCCTGCACCCATGTGACCCCTGCCATACCGCCCTCCAGGGCCCCTTCTGCCTGTCACTCGGTGTGAGTCCACTTTTCCCCCTTTGTGGAGATCAACCCGATGGCAGGAAATTAGGGAACGATTCACTTGGGTTTTTTACCCAACAAGAAAGTGGTTTATTTGTTTAACTAGCTTTGTTATTTTTCAAGTGGTTTCATTTTTTTCTTTGAATTTGGACTATCCTAACTACCACTTAGCAAATGGGGTTGATATAATGGGAAAGCTGCACTTTTGTGTTTATATCAGAATTCATAAGTTCTCCAATTTTTAGATGTTTGAACAGAATCTTCAAGTTGCTGCTCAGATAAGTGAAGATTTGAAAACAAAGGTACTAGTTTTGTGTCTTCAGCAAATGAATTCTTTCTTAAGTAGGTATGTATTTCTGCCAGTGTCCTATTTTAGAAAGTATGTTTTTAAAAATTAAAAGCAAAAATTTGTTGATCCTAAGATACTTGCTATTAAAAAAGAACTTAAGCCTGGATTCGCTGTAGTTACCTTTGTTATTTAGAAACAGGCCTTTTCTCCTTATCTTCCTTTGAGTGGATTACACTGTCCCCTGAGATCCCAGACCCGACCTGCCACCAAGCCCTTCGCAGTGTGATCAGCACTGGGGTTAGAGCTTCTCCTTGGGACGTTGTCCTTCCTGTTTTCTTTCCTGGGGGCCAGGGAGGGTAGCTCCAGGCCCGGTGGTCACTCCACATTCCTACCACTGTGAGAGGGTGCCACAGCAGAGCTGGCCCTCGACAGGGGGCTCAGGGACCTTGTCTCCAGGATGCCTCCCTCCCTTTGAATTGTTCCTGAAGAAGATTTTCAAACCTATACGGAAGTATAGAGAATGGCATAAAAAACTGTTTACCCCTCAGTCGACCAGTTTCAAAAGCTGTCCGTTTAAAGCCACCCCTGCCCCCTTCTGCTGAAAGCAAATCCCAGACATGATGGATTTCGTGCCTACATGCTCTACCTCAGCTGCAGTGCCTTCGGCCCACGCAAACATTAACAATCATTCCATGGCATCGTCTGACACCAAGTTTGTATTGCGTTTTCCCAGTAGTCTCATAACCCATGTTATGTATTCACATGGGTTAGCAGGAGACCTGCATCGCATATGGTCTTTTGGGGTCTTGGGTCTCTGGACAGTGGAGCAGTCCCCGCCCCCTCCCCCCATCTAGCCACTAGCTGTGGAGACACAGATCCTCCAGCCTGTCCTCAGACTTTTGTCTGCCCACAAAGCACAAGTTGGCTCTAAAGGCTTGTGGGATTCCTCTTTATTTAATTATTTTTTTGCAAGAACTCTGCTTAGGTGATGTGTGTATGTACTCCACGTTGTAGCACGTCAGGAGATGCGTGTTCCTCTGTCCTGCTCTGGTGGGTGCCGATGCTGGGCCTCTCACTTAGAGTCCCCCTGGGCCGTCCTTCTAGGAGTCGTGGCCTGAGTCAATAGGAATGAGGTGGGAATCTTCGGTAAAGAGGAAGTTTTCCCCATCAACCTCAGCTCTTTGATCACCTGGACCACACTTTGGATAGAAATGCTTAATTTCTCTTTAATTGCCAATTTTCAGTTTGCTTCTTTCTTAAGATCTATTAAAAATATACACAGCGTGTTGTGCTATTCTTCTAGTCCCATATATGTTTGAGAATCCTCATGGTAAGTTCAAAAATAGTGTAGCTATCTCAGTTGTTTGCTTTCTTAACATCTAAAGAGTCTAATTTATTTTTAATTTGATTTCTTCAGGGAAAGTTTTAGACAGATTTGATAACGTTCCCAACACTAGTATGAGTTTTTAGGCAAATTACATGTCTGAGACAATAGGATAATACTTTCCCAATTACTTCAATCAAATATTTCGGAATTGTTTGTATAATCAGAATACTGAACCATATTTTAAACCCTGATATGAAATTAATTTTTAATAATCTTTTTTAAATGGTCAACTTCTCTGTTCCTCTATTAGTATAGATCATCCAAAACAAATATTTCGTTTTTAAAGACTCATATGGTCAAGTGTTAGTGATGTGAAATTTATTAGGCATGATGTCAGTGTGGTGTTTGGAACCCCGCCAGGTTCTCCTTTAATAATGCTCTTGACGTGGGCTGTGTGTTCGTAGATACAAAGATGAAGCTCAACTGTATAAAGAAGAGCATCTGAGAAACCGGCAGCACCCACACTGCTACGTCCAGTACATGATTGCCATCATCAACAACTGCCAGACCTTTAAGTGAGTGATCCTTATGGAAAATGGAACTCAGCCTCGAGAGAAAGATGGGGTAAGGACACTCAGCTGCCTCACTGAGCCTTTACCGTTTCCTTGCAGAGAATCCATAGTCAGTTTAAAAAGGAAGTATTTAAAAAATGAAGTGGAAGAAGGCATATCTCTGAGCCAGCCAAGCATGGATGGGATTCTGGACACCATTGCGAAGGAGGGCTGCGGTAGCCTGCTGGAGGAGGTCTTCCTGGACCTGGAGGTGAGCTGGCTCTTTCTTCCTCTCATTTTCTGGGCTGAAAACGCTGTTTCTGTTCCACCCTCCGGGTCACACACTGTGAACTGTACACCATGTGAGCCATACACTTGCATTTGTCTCCAGTCACGGTTCAAGCGCTGGTGCTTTTCTGTGATGTGGTGGCTTTGTATGATGCAGGCCCGAATTTTGGGTCTTTCTGATACACAATTGAATAGGGACTCCCAGTAAATATTAAAGAGGCTGAACTGCTTAGTGGATTACAAAATGGAAACAAATACGTAGAAAGAGATCTGAGTATATTCATTAGCAAATTCTTGATCCTAAAACTAAATTGAGAACACGTGCACTTGCACACATCTCATAGACCAGTCTCAGTTTTGAATAAAGATACAAAACAAAGTCATTAACAAAATGTGTTTAGCATCATATCGAAGGCATAACACACCATGAACAAGTAACATTTATTTCAGAAATACAAAGATGATTCAGCATTGTATAGATATATTAGCAGAAACCAGAATATGTTTAGAAGATGAAACCATGATCATCTCGGGTCCTGCTGGGAAGGACCTCCTGGGAAGATTGGTGGGATCATTTCCCGATGTCTGTGACTTTCTTAAAATGGTTTAGAAGACAAAGATATGCTTTTGGAATTATTTCAGAATATTAAAAGAGACAGTATAATAGAAAAGTAGACAAAGGGCATGAATAACCATTTCACAGAAAAAGGATTACAAATGTCCTAAATATGAAACAAAATGCCCAATCTTACTCATCTTCTTCAAAGGAAAACAAATTAAATATTATTTATTGCTTAGCAGGATGGCAGGGGTTGAAAACATTGATTCCCCTCGGTGCTGTTGAGGGCATGAGGAAAGAAACACTCCCTCGTGTTCTGTGTAGAACTGGTGTAGTGTTTGGAGGGCAGTTAGGAAACAGTTATCAATGTTTTAGTCTGCATACTTTTTGACCCAGCAGTTCCACTTTTTAGGAATTTCATCTGCAGAAATATACAGAATCACTGCAGCATTCTTTATAATTGCAAAATGTGAGAAATTTTAAACGTCTATCAGAACTGGGTAAATAAATTGCAGAATGACCATATAATAAGTATATGTAGTCATTAAAGGTAAAGTGTGTACACACAGATACCTACATATCTAACACCAGCTCATCACAGAAGTCACCTATAGTATAAGTCTCATATAGTGAAAGTAGGAATTTGCAGATTATGTATAGTAGAGTTTTTACGTGACTCTCTGTTGCTATCATGGTCAGAACATCAGTCAGACGTAACAAACTAGGCTCTGCAGCACCTCCCTCCCGATGCACCTGAAGTGGAGACAGTGTCCAGGTAATGTTTTCTGTGGTCTCTGCTTTGCAGCAACATCTCAGTGAGCTGATGACAAAGAAGTGGCTGTTGGGATCAAATGCTGTAGACATCATCTGTGTCACTGTGGAAGACTATTTCAACGATTTTGCCAAAATTAAGAAGCCGTATAAAAAGGTAAGAATGGGGGGCCTAGTCGTGTCGTGTGAGCTCACCTGCATACTGGAGCCTGTCTGGCATCTTGTGTAGAATTCAGTGTCAAGTTAGTTCTTCTGTGAATGGAACTTCATGGGTAGTTTTATTAACCCAAGGCAGGTAGGAGACGTCGTGTCTAAAGATAAGATAGAGGTGGGGGCCGGCCCCGTGGCTTAGCGGTTAAGTGCGTGCGCTCCGCTACTGGCGGCCTGGGTTCGAATCCTGGGCGCGTGCCGACATACCGCTTGTCCAGCCATGCTGAGGCGGTGTCCCACTTACATCAACTAGAAGGATGTGCAACTATGACGTACAACTATCTCCTGGGACTTTGGGGAGAAAAGGGGGAAAAAAAGGAGGTGGATTGGCAATAGATGTTAGCTCAGGGCCAGTCTTCCTCAGCAAAAAAAAAAAAAAAAGGATTGGCATGGATGTTATCTCAGAGCTGATCTTCCTCAAAAAAAGAAAGATAAGGTAGAGGTGGAGGTGATGGGGTTTCTGAGTGAAGGTTGGCACTACACATCAAACTTGACTGCCTTCCGACGCCCCACTAAACCCACACTGACACATGGCTGCAGACCTGGAACCTGCGGGTGGTGGGGACCCCTTGAACGGCGGATGGGGACAGTCGCCGTGGCTCTGATGAGAGGACCGGGGAGAAATGGTGGTTCCCTCACCAGATCCCCGCCTAGGACATACTGTGGGCTGCCGGCCTTTCTCCACTCCGGAAGAGGCCCCTGAGAACCCGGGAGCTGCATTGCAGACGGGAGAATGAAGGGACCACGTGCACAGAGCCCTGTGTCACTCGGCAGTCTGTGTCTTCTCGAGTCTCACCATAAATGCCGCCGTCTCCTCGTCAAGGGCCTGGGCGTCTTTCCTCAGATGTATTCTCTCCGCCTGATGTAGTTTTTGCTGTTCTTGTTGTCGAAGCCGTTACTTAATCAGGCTTTCTAGCTGTTTGTTTCTGGTTTATAGAAATGTGAGTGGTTTTGATAGGTTGACCTCAACATCCAGACACTTTGTAGAACCTTCTGATTGTTCCTAGGATTTGTCTCCAGATCTTTCCAGGTCTCTGTGTAGACACTGGTTCCATGGTGAACAATGACCTTGTGTGTTTTCCCTTCTGGCCGTTACACCTCTTCTGTCTCCTTGTCTTCTGCACTGGCTAGGACACCAGCACAGTGGGCATTCCTGTCTAATTCCTGGTTTTAAAGGAAATTCTTCTGACTCTTCCATTAAAAGTGATACTTTTGGCCACTGTAGATAGCAGTCAAAGGAGCTGGGGTATTTGGGGGCAAACTCAAAAAAAAAAAAAAAAGTGGTACTTGCAGATGCACTTAACTAATCTGTCCTTTCACGGCTGTTGGGAAGCCTCTCGTGGTTAGAGGTTGGTGGGGCCATCTCTGGCCAATTTTGAGTTTCTTGTTTTGCAGTTTTTGGTGACACCTTTTATTTATTTAAACATTTTGTATGTCGATTTAATGGTGTCTGACGAGCCTGTGTGTGAAGGCCTCCGGCCAGGGGCTTGTTGTCTCAGCCGACCCCAGTCTTGGTGGCTCGTCACTGGTGCGATTGGGAGTGCGTGTGCCTGAAGAGAGAATGTTTGCTCTCTCAAGGGCTGGGCCCTGTTGGAGCAGCACACATCCCTTAGACCCCACCCTCGACTCCATGTGGCTCCTGGATGCCATCTCGCTTTGTCTTGTTTGTGGCCCTTGGGGGCCCCCCCTCACTTTGGCACAGGGAGTGGAGCCTCCCGGCCTCCCCAGGTAGACACAGCTTCTGTTGTTTGGTCTCAGGGCTCTGATGCGAGCCGACTGCCTGGTGCCCATCTCCCGCTGAGGGTGGGCTCTGACAGGAACCGAAGTCTCCATGTGTCTCCATGTGTGGTGGAGAGAACATGGCCTTCTGTGAAACTCCCCCACATGTACGGACTCGAGGTTCCTCTTTCCTCTGAAGCTCCTATCACACCATCTCCAGAGACTGGTAGTTAAACAACATTCTGTGAACAAGGCATGATGTGTGTGCTTCACACACGTCAGTCCTGTGGGCCTGGGTTTGTGAGGGCCGGGTCCCCAGTTCCCCCACTGAACGCGCACTCCGTCCTTGGGGTGAAATGCTCAGAGACGCACACAGGTCGGGGCAGATCGAGGAGAAGTAGGCCCGAATCACCCAGAGGGGCTGTGAGCCCCTGATCAGGCCCCAGGGGAGCAGGTGCTGCGCAGAAGCCGTTCTGCAGTGGCATCCCTCCATGAATGACATGTCAGATGAGGCTGCAAGCAAGCGTCCTGTTTGGGGTGCTTTATTCTGTTTGCTTTCTAGAATGGTGCGTAAGCAGCTACGGTGCAGTCCGTTCCATTGGGCGCCCACTGTGCACGGCTTCTTGCTGGCGCGTTTGCCCGTGCTGCAGGTATGTCTGTTCCAGCATTCCTTTCACCATTGACTCTAAGGAGAGATAGTGAATGCTGTCGTGATTTTCTAAATAAAATTCATAATAAAATTCTTAATAAAAATGCTTATTTAACTTAACATATTTATTTTTTATTTATTTATTTTTTTGTGAGGAAGATCAGCCCTGAGCTAACATCCATGTTAATCCTCCTCTTTTTGCTGAGGAAGACCGGTTCTGAGCTAACATCTATTGCCAATCCTCCTCCTTTTTTTTTCCCCAAAGCCCCAGTAGATAGTTGTACGTCATAGTTGCACATCCTTTTAGTTGCTGTATGTGGGATGCAGCCTCGGCATGGCCGGAGAAGCGGTGCATTGGTGTGCGCGCGGGATCCCAGCCTGGGCCACCAGTAGCGGAGCGCACACACTTAACCGCTAAGACACGGGGCCGGCCCAACATATTTACTTTAAAATCCTGCTGTTTGTATTGATGAGGGATGGGAGGAACGTGTTCTGACCTCTTTGTGCGTTGACCTAGATTCGTGTTAAAGCCTTCATGTCTGCTCGTTTGCTCCTCCAGAGAATGACGGCCGAGGCGCACCGGCGTGTGGTAGTGGAGTACCTGCGGGCCGTCATGCAGAAGCGCATCTCATTCCGGAGCGCTGAGGAGCGCAAGGAGGGCGCTGAGAGGATGGTCAGGGAGGCTGAGCAGCTCCGCTTCCTGTTCCGCAAGCTGGCCTCTGTGAGTGCTGCTGCCCCCACGTCATCTCAGAGTTAACAGTGGTTAATAAGGTCGTTCTGTGCTTATTTTTCAGTTTCCACCTCAAGGACTTTTTAGGCTAGTCCATCAGGATCACTCATGTCAGGAACCAAGTAACCAGTTGATTCTTTTTTTTTGTAAATAGGATTTGCACGCAGATCTCTGTGACCTTGTGGTTGGGGGCACTTGCACTCAGGGTGATAGCTTCTGGCGGCAGCGCATAGCCAGACCTGACGCTCATGGGTCCCCGACCCTTGTGAGAGTGCTGGGGTTCTCCTCCTCAGATGCTGGATTGACTTAAAATTGGGTGCTCCGCCCCCAGACTCTCCCCACTCCGTCTCAATGCTGAGTGCTCACACAAAACAGCCCCCACTGTGGGAATGAATCTTGAGGTGTTGATGTGAAAGGAAGGAGCTGGGCTTGCCAGCCAGGTGGCCTTGGCCAGAGAGAGGGCTTGACAGAGTGTGGTGTGCGTGCTGCTCATCACCACTGCATCTTGTCTCCTAGGGGTTTGGTGAAGATGCAGATGGGTACTGTGATACTATCATAGCGATTGCAGAAGTTATCAAGCTAACAGACCCTTCTCTGCTCTACTTGGAAGTCTCGACTCTGGTCAGCAAATACCCAGACCTCAGGTAATGGTGTTATGCTTCAGCTGGAACCCGTGGAGCAGCAGCAGGGTCATTCCTGGGGTCACTGGGAATTGGAGGGTCCTGGGCGTTAGGCGTGAGCCCTGTGGGGGTGATGATGCAGCAGGTCTGGGCTCTTGTGACGACGAGTGGTGTAGACAGCCGCGAGCAGAATGGGCTTCTGAGAACTATGTCGGACGCACCTGTGTCTTGTATGCCCTCCCACCAGGCCGCAATTCACATACTTCCTAAGTGTCAGAGTGGGTGGGGGCAGGGTTGGGGGGCTGCATCACCACACTCGATGTTCTGGGTGGGAAGGTGGCTGGCAGAGTGGGTTTAGGAAGCTTGTCTTGTGCTATGTTTGTAGTGGGTTCCAAGAAGGGACCCCCTGTTCCACACAG
The DNA here is from genome assembly GCF_020826845.1 of Diceros bicornis minor. Classification (NCBI taxonomy): domain Eukaryota; kingdom Metazoa; phylum Chordata; class Mammalia; order Perissodactyla; family Rhinocerotidae; genus Diceros; species Diceros bicornis. Next base: position 62,140,351 of record NC_080759.1, on the reverse strand, counting down.
GGCCAGGACACCGCCTCTCCTGTGTGAGGGAAGGGGCCTGGCCGTGGTGCTCCCTTCAGGCCCCTGCTAGCCTTTGTGAACCCACCATGGACACCTGCCACTTCAGCCTGGCAGCTCCTCTCCGCCATTGCTCTGGGCCTGCAAGAAGTGGGAAGAACCAGCAGTCCTGAGTGCTCTCCAAAGCCCTCCCACTCTGGTTAGGCAGTCTACTAAACAAATATTTAGAAAAGGCTACATTTTGGAAAAGTTTAAAAAACTTTGCAATTGTAGGGGGCCAGCCCCGTGGCCTAGTGGTTGAGTTTGGTGCACTCTGCTTTGGCAGCCTGGGTTCGGTTGCAGGATGCGGACCTACACCACTTGGTAGCGGCCATGCCGTGGCAGCAACCCACATACAAAATAGAGGAAGATTGCCACAGATGTTAGCTCAGGGTGAATCTTCCTCAGCAAAAAACAAAAACAAAAACAAAAATCTTTGTAATTTTAGATTGAAGGAAAAGACCACAGTAAGATGAAAACTCAGGCTTCTCTCCCTCTGGCATGATGAGGGAGACTTGCCTTTCATCCACAGCCATTGACCCCATTTTGGGGCCCTCAGTGTCGGCCATGGGGGTGAGCAGCTGCAGGTGCACCCCTGACATAACCCTGACGTCTCTCCCCATCCCCCAGAGATGACCACATCGGCGCGCTGCTGGCTTTGCGAGGGGACGCCAGCCGGGACATGAAGCAGACGATCATCGAGTCACTGGAGCAGGGCCCTACACAGGTGAATCCCAACTATGTGCCCATCTTCAAGGAGATCGTGGTTCCCAGTCTGAATGTGGCGAAGCTCCTCAAGTAGACTGTTGGTTTCCAGCCTGTGTGTGATTCTGCCCTCATTATCCCACCCTGGAAACGTATGACAGCCAGAGTGACCCACAGGCCCACAAGAGACGTCTCGGTCCTGCGTGCCTGCCCCTTGCGGTGCCGAGCACACGGCTTCTTGAAGAACAGGCACTCTGGTGGCGTGGTTCTTGTGGCTTCCTCATTCTGTCCTTGTGAGGCAGGGTTCTGGTGTGAAATGCCTCGTGGTGGTTGTCCTCATTCACCTCTGGGTCTTCCCTCACTCTGCAAGGTGTAAACACTTCTGAAACTCTACTGCGTAATAAAAGAGTCTCACGTTCTGTGGGGAAATGAAAACTTCCCAGTTGTGAAGATTTTTTTTAGTGATGACTTTACGATGCCCAGAAACCACTTGGTTGTCAGATACATCATTTAAAGGTTGCTCCTTGGCCTGGACATGGGGACCAGCGTCCAGTGGCTCAGCATGGAGCCTCCTGTGCTGAGTGTCCCTTGTGTTGCACCGTGGGCTCTCATCTACTGGGCCCCTGCCCCTGTCACCCCACTGCTGGGGTCCAACTGGTGTCCATCAGGCATACTGCTGCACACCCTCCCACGTAACAGACCTGGCACCAGGCAGTGTAGCCGGGTAAATGCTCACTGGTGGAGGGCGATGTCGAGAGTGCCAGGTCTGGTAAACACATGTGTGAGCGCAAACGTTCATCTGGTGCACGTTTCAGGATCTCTGAGCTGTGCTGCTTCCTGACACATGATCCCTGAGGCCCTTTGTCATCATTCAGCCATTTCTCCACAGCATCTACCTTCAATGGTAGTCTCATTTTTCACATTAATCTTCAATTTTACACCAAGTTAATTAAAAAGTTACACGGTGAATAAACCATGAGCCCCTGTCTGTGTGCCCTGCCCCTGCTCATGCCCCCATCACCATGAATGGGATTTCTTGTACGGGCCGGGGCCGGTGCTGTGGTTTAGCCACACGGTGCTGACTAAAACGGGAAATGGAGGTGTTTGCCCTGTTCCTCTGTCGGCAGGTTCCCTCCCTCTTTGTTTCAGGGTCCCTAGGGCATGGCTGGTTCAGGTTGAGAGGACGGCAGCCTCCCCGGTGGACACGCCGCAGCTTCCTCCTTTCCCCGGGCCTCTTGTGCATGCGGTGTTGGGCTGCTCTGAACATCTGTGTGGAGTCTGTGGACATAGGCTTTATTTCCTCTCAAGACATGTTCAAGATGGCAAAGTGGATATTGTGCTTTTATTTCATCCTCACGAGATGTGAAAAATTCACAAGTAGGACTTTTTCATGAAAGAATCAAAACCTAAGTGAAATTAAGTAACTAAAAGTAGATACAGTTCTTGTAAGTATTCCTGGCTCAGGAGAGAGGTAATCTTCCTAGCTAACGTCTAGCTAACGTTCTGTCTCTTAATATGTATATTAATGTAGTTCCTCACTTAAAGATATGCCTTAAACCATGTCTAGCATATAGTAAGTGCTCAATTAATATTTTTTTAATCAATGAAATTAATTTAAACAGTCATTAATTATTGCCCCTTATAACAATAGAAGTATGTTTATTTTTCCACTGGCTGAGAATTTTCACTGCAAGTTGCTTCTGGCATAAATATCCATGGTGAATATTCAGATAATGACAACAGACCTGAGTGGCACGTGTTGCCCCACCAGTGTTGCTGCTCTGATTACGTGATGGTCACTGGTCATGCCCACTTTGGGGACACCTGCAGTAACTGAGCACTGGCTGCCTGAGCTGAACGCCGGACATCAGCACATTCCAAACAATGGGGACACGTGACTGGGGGGGCAGTCAGGGTGGCCGGGATGTGCTGGGAGGTGTGGAGGGGCCACGGCAGAGGGCCATGTCCCGGTGGGTGGGCAGTGGTGTCCACACTGACACCCAGGGGAGGGTCGTCTCCAGGCCACTAAGTGGGAGGCCAGTGGGTACCCATGCTGAAGGCCAGTGCCTGCCTTGCATGGGCTGGCATGTGCCTGTGGGGGAAATGGGTTTACCAGGCACCCTGCAGGCCGTGCCAGGAGCCAGGCTCATCTCATCAGGGACCACAATCTGCATCATGTCTTGGGGTCATTCTCTGTAAAAACACTCCACTATTCAGCTCAAAGAACATCTTTCAAGTTAGAAAATTTCCTTGACTTTCAATTTTATTCAGTGGGTTTCCAGAAAGTGGAAAAGGAGGGGCCCCTGACTATGTTTAACTGATGAGAGGCGTGGAGCACTTGCCATTTGAGCTGTTCCTCACCTGGCGTGCTGTTCCCCTCCTATCTGCTAACACAGAGTCCGGGCTGCTGTAACAAGGATGCCCCAAAACAGCCTGAGAGCATGGGGGTTTCTATCCAGAGGAAATCAGTTGGGGCTGGTGAGCACCACTAGGGCTGCTGTCTACACGGGGCCTTCCAACTGCTCTGCCTCTCCCTCCTATGTAGTACACGCCATGACCAGAGATGCTGCCCGACACGCAGAGCGAGGAGAAGCCAGGAGAACGGCTTCCTCTGCCAGCCGACCAGGGAGAGTGGAAGTGGGGGGCCCTAATCCGACATGACTGTGTCTCCTTACAAGGCCATGCCGTATGAGACAGGTCGGGGCGATGCTTCTACAAGCCTAGGAGTGCCAGAGATTGGACAGGCTGGGAAGAGCCCCTGCAGGTTCAGAGGGAGCCCTGCCCACATCTTGATTTCCAACTTCTGGCAATAAATCTCTGTGGTTTTAAGCCACTCAGTTTGTGGTGCTTTCTTACTGCAGCCCCAGGAGACAAGCACTCGCCTGTCTGAGACTTTCCTTTCTGTCAACTTTGAAATGACTGTAAATTGACTGGTCAGACTCCTCTTCTGAATAGAATCAACAACTAAACTTTGATGTGCTATTTTCTTTTTATAAACATTTAAAATTTTAACTATTAAAAGGTGTGCAGGGCCAGCCTGGTGGCGCAAGTGGTTAAGTGCGCGCGCTCCTCTTCGGCGCCTGGGGTTCGCAGATTCGGATCCTGGGCGTGCACCGATGCACCACTTGGTAAGCCATGCTGTGGCGGCGTCCCATATAAAGTAGAGGAAGATGGGCACGGATGTTAGCTCAGGGCCACTCTTCCTCAAGAAAAAAGGGGAGGAATGGCATCGGATGTTAGCTCAGGGCTAGTCCTCCTCACTAAAATAAAATAAAATAAAAAAGTAAAATAAAATAATAAAAATAAAATAATAAATAATAAAATAAACGTGTGTCTCTGTGACACCGAGACCTCAAGGATAACCTGTTAGAGATGACTGCCGGCCCCAGGTGGCTCCATGGGGCAGGGCTCCACCTGGGGGACAGGATCCACGGAGACATTTAGGGGCAGGTGCACAGCTCCATCTTGGGCCCACCCACATCTCTGCCTCCCTGCAGACACCTCCACCCTGCAGACACCCCCTCCTTGTCCACCCAGGCTCTGGCCCCTGCTGTCTCCACCCACCTCTCTTTTCAGCCCCAGCCCACCTCCTTTGAGCCACTTGTATGTTCAGGTGCTTCATCCTCCCACTTAGGGTGGGTGATGCTCCTGCTCTTCCCAGGGGCCTGTCCCCTGTGTGCAGTGACATGTCTGAGTGAGTGGCATGTGTCCGCCTGTCTCTGCTGGGGAGGGACCAGTTCTCAGGGCCCAGGCTGTGCCCACAGCTGTGTGTCCAAGGACCTCCTCTCACCAGCCAGATGGGGCCGCCTTTCTCTCTCTCTCTCTCTCTCTCTCTCTCTCACACACACACACACACACACACACACACACACACATGCACAGACACACACACACACACACACACGTCAACATTAATTTTCGTGCCAGAGCAATGTCTACCTGCAGGAGACTGCTCTTTAAATTCTCCTGGGTATGATTTCTCATTTATAAACCAAGGGTTTACACCCAAAAATGCCTTGAAACTTTTTTAATATACTTGATCAAGCAGTTGTGGAAGGATCGGTGATGGGCCCCCTGCCCAGACACTGCGAACAGCACATCCAGGGTGGCACTTTAAGGCACATCAATTGTGATTAGGGTTACACAAAGTTTGACTAAGTTACATTCACAAAATTAACATTCACAATTTTCACCACTCATAACTTAAAATACATTTCGATTCCATTTTCAAAGCAATTCTTCCTTTAAATCTCCTTTCTCAACAGAAGATCAATAGTACACAGCATGTGAGCATTGTAACAAAATTAATTTCAAGAAAACACAGAAGTGAGAAATAGCAACTCCTAAATTTATGTACTTTATAGTCACCACAAAGTAGGCCAAAGTTCAGTATTAAATAAATAGGAATTCTTTCCTAATAAAAAAATGTTACAACAGTTTTCCTAAGGAAATACATTCACAAGACTTTGTTTATATTCTGTTTTACAATGACAAGAACAGCTAGGATTCTCTTTCATGAAATGTATCCACACTACTAGGGTTTATAACACTGTGTTGATAGATGAAACACCGAGTTCTCTCTGGAGCACTGAAATGTGGGGTTCCACAGTGAGGTTTCCTGCCTGGAACTTTGGTTCCATTACAGCTGGGCTTAGCCTGTGCAGTTCAACAAACAGAAAATCTGCCCACCCACCACGGAAAACATTGGCTGAAGAGCTGGTCCAGGAGAAATTTGTCAACGGATTCACCACCTGGCAGTTTAGTATCTCTGGTGTGGAGGAGGGCGTCTGGGAATTGCCGAAGCCACTTTCCTGACTCAGCCTCTGGCTCTGCAGCCTGGAATCGGACCCAGGTCCAGGTGAGTTGTTAAGGCAGCAGGAGATGCCGGACCAGCTGGGCTGTGGACCCTGGACAACCCTCTGGGGCAGGACCCAGCCTGCTCTGGACGAACCACTCCTGCAGGGAGTGGACAGAGCATGTGCCTTCCTAAAGATGCAACTGGTTGCTGTGGTTCAGCTGCCAGGCTGGCCAGAGAGCTGTCTGTTGTGATCACTAATGGGCAGGTTTTGTTGTGCAAATAATGGCTGGATTTTGTGCTCACAGAGTGGTTAAAATGGTTGCAAAGTGTGGGGAAAAACTACTGAAAACCGAACGTCACCCCCTTGTGACGCCTGAGCTAATGGTTCAGATAATGAGAGATCCACTCCAATCAAGGTGAAGAGCTTCTTCTGTGTTGGGAACAAACGCCACAGTGACTTTTCCTTCTGCTGCCATTTGTTTTTCTCAATAGCAAAGCTATGAACAGCAAATTGTAGAGACTTCTCCATCGGGACACAATGTGCACTCTTAAGACACTACAGACTGCCAGCGTCCCCGCCTGATGGCTGTGAGGACATACACCACTGGAACTTGGTCAGAGCACAGCATGAATTTCTTTCCTGAGCAGAGCTGAGCCTGGCTTCTTTACAAAAGCTTCTAGGAGTGTCCTGAAGTCCACTGTCCCTTTAATCCTTTACTACCTCTTTCTCCCACAAAATGCTACGTCTGAGGAACGGGCGAGGGCAGATGAGAGCCAAGTCAGCAGCCCCTTCCCTGGCTCACTGTGGCATGCCACTTCACCCCACCCTCTCAACTGCTCCCCCAGGATGGCCTGATAGTGGTCTCCTTCCAGAGCACCAGGGGGCTCTGTCCAAGGCCATGTCCCTGAGACCCTGCAGGGGGTGGGAGGGGGTCTGTGCTACAACATCCTCAGGGCAGGCCCAGGGGTCCTGTGAGGGTCTGAGACCCCCTCCAAGTTCCCTCGGCTGTCCATGAAATACCAGCTCCCATAGGCAGGGCTTCCACCAGCTCCTCCCCTGCTGTGGTTAGGAGGGGCCCAGGCAACTGGCCCAGTTCCGTTTAAGGACCAGCTGTGATTTTAAACAAGAGCTCCTTGGTAAGTGAAGACTCCACTGGACTCTGCTGGAGCTGTGCAGATGCACCAATGGCGGCCAGAGCAACCTCTAACCCAGCCTGGGCCATCTGCCACTGTCAGGTGAGATAGCTCAGGCCAGAGACCAGATGTTTGGGGACAGGGCAGCACCTGGTGCCCAGAGACTGCCACACAAGACCCGAGCACATGCAGGACAAGTGTTGGGATCTGGGATGAACAAAAAAAAAAAGATGTTTCTGCTATTGTACCTACACTCTACAAGGTGACAGGTAGTTCAAAGAACTGGTAAGTGGACATGGGCCTTGGACGCACATGTCCCCAAACCCTCCGCCTGTGAATTGCTCCTGGGGTCAGGGCTCCAGACCTCCCTGGGGGTGAGAGGCATGGAGGCTTTGAGAGAGGCTGGCCTGAGCCTGGCATCTCGGGGTCGGTATGAAGTTGGGCAAATCTCATTTTGTTTGGGTCTCAGTTTCCCAGCAGTGCTAATGAGAGAATGGATACCAAGCGGCAAGAACTCAAATACGGAGCCTGGCCTCTGAGGGCCCAGGGCCCTTCCTGTCCCTGAGTCGGGGTGACCATGGAAATAGTAACACACAAGTGCCAGTTCAGTTCAAAAGCAGCACAGGTGGACAGAAGGACCCACGATGGAGTCTCCTGGCAAGTGCACCTGCCCAGTGCACCTGCCCAGACCTTCCAGAAGCTGGAGGAGGCTCCACCAGGGTCTATTTCCTGGCCCGCAGTGGCCTCTCTGCAGGTGTCCCCAAGGAATTCAGAGGTTGGGGCCTCGCAGCACATTTGGTCCTCGGGGCCCATTCTAAAACAAAGAATCCCGCTTGCTGCCCGATCCCAGCACCTAGACTCAGAATGGATGAGCGCCCAGGGCTACTCCACGCCGCGGACAGGAAGACCCCAGGGGAGAGGCCAGAGAGGGGAAGACCTCCGGGGATGAGGCTGTGGAAGGGGAGATCCTCGGGCAGGGGAAGCCGTGGAGGAGGGCCCCCCGGGGACGAGGCCGTGGAGGAGAGCCCTCCCGGACGAGGCCGTGGACGACCGTCACAGCGGCGTCTCCTCTTGCTCCAGCGCGTGCGGCGGCGTGTGGCACGACGGCGGCAAGGACGCGAGCTTGAGCAGCGCGGGCCGGCGGCGCGCCCGGGGCCGCTGGAACGAGCGCCTGCTGTGCACGCGGCGGGCCGCCGCCGACCGCGCGTGCGCAGCCGGCAGCCCGCGGCGCTCCGGCCCCGCCCCCGGCTCGCGGTCGGGCGGCGCGGCGGGCGCGGCGCTCTGGGCGGTAGGCGGGTCCGGGTCCGGGGTGGGCGGGGCGCGGGGCCGCGCGGACTTCTCGGCGGCGGGCGGGGACGAGTGTCCGGTCAGCGGCGCGTCGGAGCCCGTGTCACCTGCGGGAGAAGCCGGCGTGAGCGCGGGGGCACCTGGGGCGCAGGGAGGTGCCCAGCGCCGTGCCGCCCGCAGGTGCAGCGCCACGCCCTGAGGTCAAGCGGGACCCCGGGGAGAGGGACGAGGAGGAGGGGAGGGGGACGGGAGGGGAAGGGAGGGGGAAGCCAGAGGCAGGAGGAGCAGGGGAGCAGGAGGAGCGCACCGCGCCGAGGTCTTCCACCGCGCGGTCACCCCACAAGCCCAGACTCAATCAGTGTGCGCCTTCCCAGAAGCAAGCGCAGCTGGTGCATAAAGGGAACAGTGCCCCACCCGCTCCACTCGCTGGAATCTCCGACCACCTTGCAGGGATGGACGGACACACGCCCCTCTTCCGGAGTTCACTGGAGAGCAAGCCCATGTTTCCGCTTCAGCTGAAACTTCCCTGAGCGGGACAGCCCCACCTACGCTGGGGGAAAGGCTGCCCTTCCCTTTTCTTCCCTAGTGCCCACCAAACACCCAAAGGAAAGTGAAATGAACCCAAAACCCTGCCCAAGGAAGTATGAACCCTCTTCCCTGCCAAGGTAAAGGGACAGCGCCTTCCCTGACCCAGCAAGACCACCCCCAGCGCCTGCGGAATAGGCGCCTCACCCCTGGCCCACTACCCCTCACGACTCCCCTCCCCTCTCTGCTCCCGACTCTCCCTCATTTTCTCCGCCCACGTCTCCCCTCACCTTCTCCCCTCCCCATCCCCTCACAGCTCCCCTCTTGTCTCCCCTCACGTCGCCCCATAACCTTCTCCCCTCACATCTCCCACTCACCTTCTCCCCTCAGGTCCCCCCCTCACCTTCTCCAATCACCCTCTCCCAACAGGTCTCCCCTCAAATTTTCCCATCACGTCTCCCCTCAAGTCTCCTCTCACCTTCTCCCCTCAGATCTGCCATCACCTTCTTCCCTCAAGTCTCCCCTCACCTTCTCTCCTCACCTCTCCACCTCATATCTCCACCTCACCTTCAACCCTCACCTTCTCCTTTCATGTCTCCCCCTCATGTGTCTCCCTCACACTCTCTCCTCATGTCTCCCCTCACCTCTCCCCTCAACTTCTCCCCTCACCTTTCTTCTCACCTTGCCTCAGCTTCTCCCCTCACCTTCCCTCACGGCTCCTCTCACTTTCTCTCCTCATGTCTCCCCCTCACCCTCTCCCCTCACATCTCCCCTCATGTCTGCCTTCATGTCTCTTCCTCTCCTTCTCCCCTCATATCTCTGCCTCACCTTCTCCCTTCACCTTCTACCCTCATGTCTCCTATCACTTCTCCCTCTCACCTTCTCCCTTCATATCTCCGCTCACCTCTCTCCTCTTGTCTCCCCTCACCTTCTCTGCTCATGTCTCCTCTCACCTTCAACCCTCACATCTCCCCCTCAACTTCTCCCCTCAGATCTCCCCCTCACCTTCTTGCCTCATGTCTCCTCTCACCTTCATCCCTCATGTCTCTGATAATCTCCCCTCAAGTCTCCTCTCACCTTCTCCCATCAGGTCTCCCCCTCATTTCTCCCCTTAAGTCTCCCCTCACCTTTCCTCTCACTTTCTCACCTTGCCTTCTCCCTTCATGACTCCTTTCACTTTCTCCCCTCAAGTCTTCCCCTCACCTTCTCCCCTCAACTCTCCCCTCACCTTCTCCCCTCATGTCTCCCGTCACATCTGCCCCTCAGGTCTCCCTCTTACCTTCTCCCTTCAGATCTCCTCCTCACATCTCCCCCTCACTTTCTCCCCTCACAATGCCACCTCATGTTTCCACTTCACTTTCTCCAACCACCTTCTCCCGACTGGTCTCCCCTCAAATTCTCCCCTCATGTCTCCCCTTCACCTTCTCCCCTCAGGTCTCCCCCTCACCTTCTCCCCTCAGGTCTCCCCCTCACTTTCCCCCTCACCTTCTCCCCTTACATGTCCCCTCACGTCTCCCCTCATGTCCCCTCTCATATCCCCCTCCCCTCACCCTCTCCTCTCACCTTTTCCCCTCACGTCTCCTCTCATGTCCCCTCTCATATCCCCCCCTTGCCTCTTCCCCTCATGTCTCTCCTCACATCTGCGACTCACGTCTCCCCCTTACCTTCTCCCCTCACTTCTCTCCCTCACCTTCACCCTTCACATCTCTGCTCGCTTTCTCTCCTCATGTCTCTCCTCAAATTCTCCCCTCAAGTCTCCTCTCACCTCCTCCCTTCAAGCCTCCTATCACCTTCTCCCCTCACATCTCCCCTCATGTCTCTCCCTGACCTTCTCCCCTCATGTTCCCCCTCACCCTCTCCCCTCACCTTCTCCCTTCACATCTCTGCTCACCTTCTCCCCTCTCATCTCTGCCTCACCTTCTCCTCTCACATCTCCCCTGTGTCTCCCTTCAGGTCTCTCCCTCACCTTCTCCCCTCACATCACCCCGTATGTCTCCCTTCACATCTCTCCCTCACTTTCTCCTCTCATGTCTCCCCTCACATCCCCCCTCACCTTCTCCCCTCACATCTCCCCTCCTTCTCTGCTCATGTCTCCTCTCACCTTCTCCCCTCACATCTCCCCTCACCTTCTCCTCTCACGTCTCCCATCTCCCCTTCACCTTCAACCCTCACATCTCCCCCTCAACTTCTCCCCTCATGTCTCCTCCCACCTTTTCACCTCATGTCTCCACTCATGTCTCTGCTCATGTCTCCCCTCACGTCCCTCCATCACCTTCTCTCCTCACATATTCCCCTCATGTCTCCCCTCAAGTCTACCCCCTCCTTCTCCCTTTATGTCTCCACCTCACCTTCTCCCCTCACATCACCCTCTCACCTTCAACCCTCATGATTCCCCCTCACCTTCTCCCCTCATGTCTCCCCTCACATCGTCCCTTCACCTTTTCCCCTATCATCTCCCCTCACCTTCTCCCCTCAAGCCCCCCCCACCTCCTCCCCTCAAGTTTGCCCTCACCTTCTCCCCTCAAGTCTCCCCTCATCTTTCCCCTCACTTTCTCTCCTCACCTTCTCTCAAGTCTCCCCTAAGTCTTCCCCTCATGTGTACCCTCATGTCTCCCTTCATGTCTCCCCCTCACTTTCTCCTCTCACTTTCTCCCGTCATGTCTCCCTTCACATCTCCCTCACCTTCTCCCCTCACCTTCTCTCCTCACGTCTGCACCTCACCTTCTCCACTCATGTCTGCTCTCACCTTCTCCCCTCATGTCTCCTCCCATGTCTTCCCCTCACCTTCTCCACTCACATCTCCTTCTTACCTTTTCCCCTCATGTCTCCCCCTCACCTTCTCCCCTTATGCCTCTCCTCACCTTCTCCCTTCACATCTTCCCCTCCCATCTCCCCTCACCTCTGCCTGCCCTCAGGGACCCTCCCTGCACCCTTCCCCTGCACTCTTCTGTATAGGAGGGTAAAAGGGACCCATGGCTTCTCTCCTCATTGCATTTCTGTCTCACAGCCTTTTCCCAGGGCCCAGGCCTCGAGGGAGAACAATAGATGTTCCCCTTCCCACACAGTCCCTGCCCAGCCCTATGCCCTGTCCCCCTGAGCTCATGACTTAGATTCATGGGCTGACCAGAGTTATACACTTGTCTTGGAGTAGTTAGTAATCAAACTGACAATCTAAGAGTAAATTCTCCTGGTCAACAAGCTAAAACAGCCAAATCCTCAGAAAGCTCTGGATTTGACGTCTCAGCTGGAGAAGCAGAAACTGCGAACAGGCTTAGAAGGAGGAAAAACAGCTGTTGGAGAAAGAGTCTGCAGAAGTCCAGATCCAGGGCAAGAGAGAGAGAGGAACTGAGGAAAGAGCAGGTGTTAGGCAGGCGGGTGGGAAGGGGTGAGGAGCCAGTTACATGTGCGTGGACTCGGGCAGGGTGCTGTGCGGCTGCTCCTCGGGGCCCTCGGCCAGCAGAAAGGAGTCCACGGACTTGTTGCTGAGGCGGAAGGGTGCCAGGCGGCGGAAGTTGCCTGGAGAGTAGGGGATCTGCACACGGGCCCTCTGGGAGGGCACCACTGTTTCCCCAGGAGATAACCAGGGCGGCACCCTGGAGAGGATGCTGGGGTCCTCGTCCGGGGAAAAGACGGGGTTGTCAATTCCTAGGAGAAAGGGCAGCGGCTGATCAGCTTCCCAGGCACACCCCGAACAGCACAGAGGGAGGGTGCTGTCCCATGGGTCAGACACCAGCTCGTCCTGCAGCCATCACCTGGAAGGTGACCTGGAAGGTCGGGGTCACATGCCTTTGGGGTTTCAGGCCCTCCACCCCAGACTCTCTCTCTACATGCCACAGGCAGGAGAGGTAACAGCTCTCTTCTCTTGGAGCAGAGACCCCCACCTGCCACCTGCAACTGTACAACCTGCAGCGCTAGACCTCCCTGGTGCTACTGTCCTTGTCCAATGACCACGCTCACTTCTGGGGCAACAGAGGGCCACCCCCCGCCCCTCACCTGAGGGTGAGTCTGTCGCTGTGTCCTGTGTGACGTTCGCCAGGAACTCGATCCCCCCACTCATCTCCTCAGCATCGTAGTTGGCGGCCTCCTCGGGGTCTGAAAGTTCCAAATCTGGTGGCAAGGAAGGGGCAGCATGAGGGAAAGGGACTGGGAGCACAGATGACCCTGGTCCAATGTGGTTGACCAATGCCCTTGATCGGCTCGCAGCATGCCCTAAGGGTTGTCATCACTGCCACCCAACCCCTCAGTGTCTGGGCAGCTCAGTGGACAGGGGTTCCCTGGGTGGCCATGCCAGGATGGGGCTGGGCAAAGTAAAACCACACCAGGGTCCCCCTGCTCCTCCTCCCCAGCCACACTTGGCCTATTTGAGGAGGGGGCTGGAGAAGAGGGGGCTGGGACCACCAGGCCAGCAGAGGCAGGAGATGAGGAGTGCACACTTGTCTTGTGGCTCAACCACAGGTGAGGACCTGGGACAAGGGGACAGGGAGCCCACCTCCAGGGCACTGCCTGCCAGAGTGGCGCGCCCTGACAGCAGACCCACCACCAAGGCAGAACAAGCAGGGCAGCAGCCTGAGGAGGAGGCTCCTGGGTGCTGAGGGAAAGGGTTTCCTGGAAGGACAGCCCTCTGCACTCCGCCTGCCTCCTCACACGCGTCCCGAGTCCTGCTGACGAGTGTTTCTGCTGTGGCCCCAACCAGTACCTTTTTCCTTAATGGTGAAGTTGTGCAGGGGGTTCTCCATGGGCAGTTTCCCATTGGGAATGCTGCTGTTTCTCTGAGAAACAGAATGAAACCGCTTACAGGGATGGGACGGCTACACTGGGGCCCTGACTGCCGGAACCCTCCCCAAGAGGCCCCGCTGGTTCTGTCCTCCAAGACTCCTCCTCCTCGAGAGGTGGGCCAAGGCCTGTGGAGGCTCCGCCTAGGCTCGTCCCTGAGGGGTGCCCTGGTGTCTCCATCACTTGCCCCAACCTCACCCCCCCGTGACCCCCATGTCCCGCGCCCTCACCCGCTTCTGGGCGCGCTCCCTCTTGTACAGCTTTGCCGCCTTTTTGTTCTGGTTGATCCCCAGCTTGGCCGACTTGAAGGACTCCAGGCGCTTCCGCATGGTCCTGTGGAAGATCTCCTTGTCCTGCTTCTCATCTTCATTTGGAGTTAACTTGTGTCGACTGTAGAGATGCTTGTACTGGGGGGAGGCGACAGGGAGGGTAACAGCTGGGGGTGACCTCACAGCCCCAGGGGGGCCCCCAGGGCGGGCTCTGGGTGAGAACCTGGGGAACACCTGGCAGAGAGGCCAAGCCCCCACCCTCCCTCCAACCCCTCTCTGCCTGAGCCTTCTTTTGTTTTGTTTGAGGAAGATTGGCCCTCAGCTAACATCTGTTGCCTATCTTCCTCCTTTTTTCTCCCCAAAGCCCCAGTAGATAGTTGTATGTCATAGTTTACATCCTTCTAGTTGCTCCATGTGGGAGGCCACCTCAGCATGGCTTGATGAGCGGTGGTCCGGACCCAGGACTCAAACTTGTGAACCCCGGGCAGCTGAAGCGGAGCGCATGAACTTCACCACACCACCGTGCGGCCCCTGCCTGAGCGTTCTTTGTGCTAAATACTGGGAAGAGAGGAGGGGAAGCTGTGCCCCACCCAACGCTCTGTGTTCAGAGAGGATTCTGGGCAGACACGCCCCACCCCTGGGGCCAGGAGGTGCTCTGGGCGGCCGGTGCCCACCTCCTGCCGGGGCTTGTACAGGTACTGCTGCAGCGTGTGGTGGGTGACCATGTCCTCGGTGTCACGGATGCTCCTCCTCCTCTGCTCCAGGGACTGCATGTCCAGGCACACGGCGCTGACATTCTCCCTCCTACACGAGGACCACGCTGAGCATCAGAGACCCACAGTTCTCCTGCTGCACCTCGCACCACCTGCCCCTTGGGGCCTGGGCACCACCTGGCCGCCTGGAAGGCTCGTCCTTGGAGTCTTCTCCCCTGGGCTTTAGTCAGACTCACCCTCCTTGAGGCCTTCCCGGCCTTCTACTTAAGGTTGCCCCCCTGCAGTGCACCCGGCCCCTCCTGATTCATCTCCCTCCAAAGCCCTGGCTGTGAGCCCCGCCTCGGAGCCCATGCACCCACGGTCTCCCCCAGCGCCTGGACACTGCTGATGAGGCCGAGAGCAGCCCTCTGCTGGCCACAGGACCCAGCCAAGCAGCCGGTCTGAGCAGAGGCAGGAGGCCTGAAATCCAGGACCAGTGCAGGCGTCTTGGTTGGTGGGGGTGGGGGTGGGGTGGCAACTGCAGATGACGCCTCAGGCCCCAAATCTGCTGCCTGGTCCTGCCTCCCCGCGAACCCCCCCGCTCCCCGTCCCTCTTGTCTCGCATCAGTGCCAACACTAGCGTGCTGACTGCATAATACAGGTGAATTTGTGCAGGGAGAACGCCTGACACCTATTTCCGTACCCCTCCCCTACTCTGCGCCCCCCCTCACCGTGGGGTCCAAGCCAGGAGCCTCCACTCTCCCCATTTATGACTATCAGTTGCCCAGATGCCCCCTGGCTGATGTCTGTCCAGAGGAGGCCCTGCTGCGGCTGTGGTCAGGGAAGACCCCTGCCCGCTGCAGCATCCAGGGACCTAGTGAGAGGTGCCCGGGCGAGGGCAGCCTCTCTAGGAGGAGGCCTGTGTGAACCTGGCACACACTCACAGGAGGTAGGAGACAGAGGCCTCCACCATTGAGGGGCGTGGCGTGCTGAAGTCCACGTTAACCATGTTATCCGTGCTGGGGGAGCGGATGAAGGCCAGGGACCCACGGCGCTCTCCCTGGAGGAAGAGACAGCCTGCGTCAGCCCACACACAGCATTGGCCGGGCAAGGCCGCCTTGATCCAGCGACAGCGCTCAGCTGAGAGGCCACAGCCAAGGCCTCACCTGAGCTGAGCGGTTAGTTCACGATTGTGCTGAAGAGGAGAGTGAAGACAGAGCTGTGTGGAGGACACAGCACGTCAGTGGGCACCTTGGGGAGTGTGGGGAACACATGGAGGACCCCCATGGGGTTGGGAAGGTGGCCCCGTACCACTGGGGGCTCCAAACCCGCTGCCCACATTTCCCCCGGGAAGGGAATCCCCAAGCCTCAAGTCAGGAATTGAATCAGATTAAAACCACACAGAGCAGAGCCTGACAGAAGGAAAGTGGAAATGGCCGAGCTCCTGTGGGTGGGAGTGCGGGCCTTGTGTCAAGGGGGCTGTCAGGAGAGAAAGCAGGTGACCCCTTAGGGGAGGGTGGGATGGGCAGCTGGCTCTGGGGCCAACCTGCTAAGGGCAGAGCTGATGGTGTGGGTGGCTCTGCAGGAGGCTGCTGCTCACTGGCACAGCCGAGGTGGACATGCCACTCCCTCATGTGGTCTGAGCAGGCAGAGCCAGGCCTGACCAGCGAGGAGCCCACGGACATAGGTCAGGGGTCAGGGCACTCCACGTGATGGGCAGCAGGCAGAGGTGAGGCTGGGGGCCCTGCCAGGAGCCTGTGTCACCCACATGGGGGCTGGGGACCATGGAGTGTCCCAAGGAGAGAGGATGTGGCCATCGGAGGGGGACGCCACCGGGATAACACACATCTCGAGGCACCCCCGAGACTCCCAGCCCATGCCGTCAGGACACCCCCCACCTTCCCACCCCCATCTGGGCTCCAAGGCCACGAAGGGTCCATGGTCACAGAGGACAGGGGTCGTGCACTGAACTTTCTCAGCCCGGGGTCAGAGGTGCAGACGACAATCTTCCAGTAGCTTCTGTCCCACGGCCTCCCCTGAGGCGGCCTTGCCCCTGCTGGAGCCTGGAGCACGTGCCTGGGTTTGGGTGGAGCAGGGTTGGGTGGTGCTGGCTCAGTGGATGGTTTAGGGGCTGCTCTCCTTCTATAGTTCCCAATGGCCCCTGGCTCCCTCTGCCAGGAGGCACCTCATCCCTCAGAGAGACCCGGGGTGGCGCTGGGCCACGCATTTGGGGTGGACGAGCCCCACTGGAGATGGAATCATTTTCTCCTCTGAACAAACAGAGACTTCCAGGCCTTTAACTGCACCTCTGTGTGTGAGGCCTATGGGGTTTCCTAGAGGGTCCTGTCCCTCGGGATGGGAGTGAGACCCCAGGCTCACCAGGCTCTGTGCAGATCCGAGCCAGCACTCGGGAAGGAACCAAGGGCAGGAATGAAATGCTGAGTCCTAGGCCCTGGAGTCACGTGAAGGAATGAAATCGTGCAGATTCCGAGGGAACAAAGTGAGGGCGTGGATTGCCGAGTTATAAACCATTCGAGAGGTGGAGCCCGTACCCAGGCTGGCCGTCAGGCCCTGACGGCTCCCTGTGGCTGGGCCGCCTGCCAGAGCCCCTCAGAGGAGGCCTAGGCAGGTTTCTGGAATGGCTCTATCGCTGTGGATGCTGGACGCCTTAGTGGGCAGCAGTGCCCAGCGGGGCTGTGTGGGGACAGCCTGCAAGGGCAGTTGCTGTTACAGATGACATTTGGGGCAGGGAGGAGCAAGCTCGGGGTCCACGTGGACCCAGGCCTGTGTGAGGCGCCAGGTGGCCTCGGGGCCCAGGGGCATGCATGGGGACACACATGGGACAGAGGCAGCTGGGGGATCAATGCAAAGGCCACATGATGGTCACATGTATGCACTGAGAAACCAGGAAGTGCTGCCAGGAGGCGTGTGGCCACCGGGGAAGGGGCCGGCGGGGCTGCGTGTCCCATGAGGGGTGAGGTTTGACCTGAGACCCGCCACGGCTCGTGTCATATCTGACACAGCCCGAGTCCTGACCGTGAGTGGCTGTGGGCTGGCATGGAGAATGTGGCGTCAGACACAGCAAGGTCCTGAGAGTCACCGTGCAGCCTGTGCAGCTGGCAGTCCCTCGTCCTCCCACCTGCACCCCGTGCCTCGCTCATTACCCCACACCTTGGAGGCACTGGCCACCAGTCACTGAAGAGCCTTCTCCACTCCATCAGCCTCAGGGACTTGGGGGCAGGTCCGCGGAGAAGGTAGGGTGTGACCCATGCTTACCCCACAGGACTTGAGAAGATGTCCTTGCTGGTTTCCTCTCTGTGTGTACATGGGTGTGTGCACACGCGTGTGTGCATGCATGTGCATATGTGTGCATGCATGAGCATTTGTAGGCATGCATGCACATGCATGTGTATGTCTGTGTGTGCATGTATGTCAGGGGGCGGGGCCCTACAACTCCCTACCTGGCCTCAGATCTCAGACCCACCAGCACCAGTGTCCTAGAGAGGGTCATGGGAGGGTTTCGTGCCTCAGTTTCCCGTGAGTGAGAGGGAGCTGTGACATAACCCACTCTCAGGGTGTCGGAGGACCCATGAGCCTCATATGAACCTGTGGGGTGTGTCAAGAACAGCAGGATGCTGCCTGGCAGCTGTCCCCACCCCACCCCGCCCTGTGGCCTCAGGGTGCAGACGGACGTGTGCAGAGTGCAGGCCTCCCACCCCCCCGGCCCCCGGCCCACTGCCCCAGACCCCAGTGGGTGTTCACATCCCATGTCCATCTCTTGCTTTAGCCCCTGACTCCAATAAAGAGAACAAATGGAATGTTCTGGTACCTCAGCCACGTAGCTAATGGCGTCTTTCAAGTTGAGCTCATGGAAAACATTCAGAATCCGATCTCGTGACTTTTGAGCTGACCTTCTCATAAGGATTTTGCTGAGGAATTTCCTATCAAAATTGGACCACCTGGGGGGTCAAACCGATACAGATGTCAGCTCTCAGTGGGCCGTGGGTGTGGCCCCGGGACGGACGGGACCTCAGCAGCATTTGGAGTCCGGGAGCAGAGGGTCCTCCTGCCAGTGCTCAGACTCGCAATAGACATGGCCTCCCAGGAGCTGGGCCAGGACACAGAAGACGCCCCGTCTCGCTCCCTCTGCCTTCTGTTCATTATAACAATCTCAGTCTCACCACCTAATGCTCATTTCACCATCCGCGCTTTGTTCCTGCCTTCCTACGGATGGCGGTTGTCATGAGCATGAACATAAAATGGCGGATTACGTTTTCTCATCTACTACAATATGGAAAACAGGTTTAAGTGACTACCTAACCCTCCAGAAAGGTGGGCTGAGGACAGGGTGGAGCTGGGGAGGGCAGGGGTCCCGGGGCTCTGGCCGCAGTGACGGGGGCACATTTTACCGGGACAGGCTGGGGGAGGAGAAACCCCCCAGCTCTCACACATAGAGAGAACCAGGCTGGCCAGAGGGAGGCTTTAAATCCAGCACAGTTAGAACATTGACTAGCTATTCGGGTCAGCAGAGGAGTGGGCCAGGCCAGACTTAAAAAGGGACTCCTAGACGAGACCCAGTGCCCCACGAGCCAGACATCGGGGGGAGGAGCACCCAGGGGGAGGAGGGTATCCTAGAGGGAGGAAAGGGATTTCTGGGGGAGGAGGGGATCCCAGATGGAGGAGGGGGTTCCAGGGGGATGAGGGGGTTCCCAGATGGAGGAGGGGGATCCCAGATGGAGGAGGGGATTCCAGGGGGAGGAGGGAGATCCCACAGGGAAGAGGGGAATTCCAGGGGGAGGAGGGGGTCCCAGGGAGGAAGGAGATCCCAGGGGGAGGAAGGGGTCCCAAGGGAAGGAGGGGGATTCCAGGGGGAGGAGGGAATCCCATAGGGAGGAGGGGCACTCCAGGGAGTGGAGGGGAGGTCCCAGAGGGAGGAAGGGGGTTCCAGGGAGAGGAGGGATCCCAGGGGAGGAAGGGGATCCCAGGGGGAGGAGGGGATCCCAGATGGAGGAGGGATATCCCACAGGGAAGAGGGGGATTCCAGGGGAGGAGGGGGTCCCAGGGGAGGAGGGGCATTCCAGGGGAGGGGGGGGGGGTCCCAGGGGAGGAGGGGCATTCCAGGGGAGGAGGAGGTCCCAGGGGAAGGAGGGGCATTCCAGGGGGAGAAGCTGGTCCTAGGGGGAGGAGGGGGTCCTAGGGGAGGAGGGGGGGGTCCCAGGGGAGGAGGAGTCTCCAGGGGGAGGCAAGGGCTCCAGGGGGAGGATGGGGTCCCAGGGGAAGCGAGGGCACCAGGGGGAGGAGGGGGGTCCAGGGTGAGGAGGGAGATTCCAGAGGAGGAAGGGGATTCCAGGGGAGGAGGGGGATTCTAGGAAGAGGAGGAAGTCCCAGGGGTAGGAGGGGGACCCAGATAATTTGCCAGCAGCCCTCTGGCTCCTCTGAATGCAGTATTCTTGGGGTAGCCAGGGTTCTGTGAGATTAGGTTCATGGTGAAGTCATGGTCCTATGGTTCTGTGGAATTTCTCTATACCCTGAGGGTCCTACAGTCATTGTTAAAGGAGGAGGGAGAGGAAACCAACAGCGGAGACAAATGTGCCTCTGAATCTCCCCATTTCAGTCCAGCCAGGGGCTGCTCCGGCCACTTACTTATCTCTGAGATAATTGTGTCCAATTTGCCCTGATATGTCCTCGATGGCTGAGAGGATGTGGTCGAAAGCCTTTCGAAGGAAAGACAAGTGGGTCAGCATCACTTGGAGAGCCCCTCCCCGTGCGTCCCAGAGGACATGACAGTCCCTCTCCCTCCCCCTCCTCCTCCCTCCCCTCCCCTCTCCCTACCCTGCCATGCAGTTTCTCGTTCAGTTTGGGCTCGCGGTGCTCACTCTTCTTCACCTTCAGCCACTGCACCAGAGGCTTGATGGTCAGGCCCTGGAAGACACGGTGCACTGACCTTGACGGTGGGGCAGGCCCCATCCCACGCCCTGCTCCGGCCCACTGAGCCACCTGTGTGTGTGAATCTACACCTGAGCCCACCACACCCACACGGGGTGAAGGCACCTGGGCTGATCTGTGTGCTTCCCTGCAGAAAGGAGCCCCAGCCACAGCTCGCCACCTGCGGGTCATGTTGATGCCCCCTGAGGCCCTGCAATGGGCTCCTCAGATTAGCCAAAAGCTAATCTGAACTGGGCTGCCTTCGTGGGTGCATCTGGTTCAGGAAGCGTCGACTGGGGCTTCGTTAACCAGACGGCGGAGGAGGGACATTTTTAGGCCAAATCGTGCTGCGTCCCCAGTGGGGCCACAGGAAAACCTACAAAACGGCTCCTAGTTACTAAAATTATAAAAGCAATTAGGGCCCGGAGGCTGGGAAGGCTCCTGGAGGGGCACTGGGGCACCAGGAGGGCGGGCGCCGAGGCGCTTACCTGGAAGATGACGGTGAAGAAGATGACAATGATGGTGGTGCTGACAAAGAGGTTCTTCTCCTTGACCTTGTTCTCGTCCAGAAGGACAACCAGGGCGTAGGCCACGGCCCCACGCAGGCCGCCGTAGGACATAACCACCTGGTCTATGATCTCTAGCTGGACCATCCGGTACCGGTTCAGAACCCAGGTCTGCAGGACGACACCTGCAGGGCCAGGGGTGCGCTCAGCCCCACCAGCCACCCAGCTCCTCCCACGGGCACTTCCCCGGGGGGCACGCAGGCAAGGCCCCTGCATCACCCTCCCTTCAGGGATGACGTCTGGGGATTTCCTCCTAGGACTGGGACGTGGCGATAGGCAAAGGCTGCGTCCCACTTATGGGACAGTGAAACCCCCTGTAGCCCTCCTGACCCCACATCCTTTTGTCCACCTTGGAACCAGGCCTGTGCCCTCTCTCAGCCAGGGATCAAACCTGCCCCTGTGGACACTCCATGTACCCCAGGTTTGCAGTTTTGGAAGCTGCTCCCAACAGCTCTGGAAATTCCCAGGTCTCGGCCTGACTGTGGCTCTAAGTGACCGAGACCTGGCGTTGTGGCAGCTCCAGGATCAAAGGCCACCCAGTGAGGGCGGCAGGGAGAAAGCGACCCCACCCACCATGGTGTCTGCTCCGTGGAGCCCTTAGTCCTTAGCAACTGTGGGGAGCGGGTGGTAGTCCTCTGGGGCTGGTCCCTGGTCACAGCCCCCGAGGCACCGAACACCAGGGACGAGTAACCCGTGGTGGGAGGGGGCAGCGGGGCCTCCTACTCACAGGGACCACAGTCCATTTCCTCAGTGGGTGATGCTGTCCCCATCATCGACTAGTGGCCACATCCAGAGTGAATCAGTGGGAAACCAGATGGGTTCCCTGGGGTTCCGGAACCTTCCAACCTGACCTCCAGTTGTACTATCTCAGTCATGAGGCAACAGGGCTGTGAGAAGGCCTAGACTTTCCCTGAGGATGACCAATGGCCAGGCTGGTCTGAGGCCCCCCCCCCTCACAAGGGCTCCTGAATCTCCATTCTCTGGGCTTTGAGGTGCACTCCAAGGGGGCTGGCAGCAAAAGCGATGTCCCCGGTGCCCATGGACTCCCCGCAGCCGGTCCCCGCCATCACCCCACCATTGTCCCCCCATTTTCCCCTTAATCACCCCCCTCGTCACCCCATCCCCCCATCGTCTCCTCCATCATCTCCCCCACCCCCATCATTCCCCCATAACCCCATTGACCTCCCACCACTCCCCCATCTCCCTGTCCCCCTGCAGTCCCCCCAGTGCCCTCACCGATGGCCCGGTATATGGAGATGAAGACCAGGGTCAGGAGCACAAAGGCTGTGTTCCACTTCCAGATGCGGGGGTCCACGGCCGAGATACCCAGGAACATGAAGATGATGGTCTCGGCCCCACTCGCCAGCATCTTCATGGTGTAGCGCACGGTGGTGGCGGACTGCTCTGAGATGTTAGCCTTCACGTACTTCTGACAGCAGATGCCACAAAAGGTGATGCTGGAGACAGGATGGACGCGTCGTGAGGCCGAGGGGCTGAGGCTCTGCTCCCACAGACCCTGTGGGGCCTGGGACCGAGGGGTCCCATTTTCAAGGCCCAGCGCCTGCTCGAATCCCAGCAGCACCTCAGGGCCTCTGTGTCCTGGGCAAACGTCCACCTCACGGGTCAGCCCTTCTCTTCATGAACACGGGGCTCCTCCTGGGGATCAGAGCCCTGAGCTGGGCACACCCAGCCCCCACACCCCAGCCCCCACACCCGACATTACAGCCACTGTTTATGGGCCTCTCGCCACCTGAGCCCTGAGCCGCAGACAGGCCATCTCAGCTTCTGTCCACAGCCAGGCCAGCTGGCTCAGACAGGGGCGCAGGGCAGACGTGGGCCCTGGGGGTGCAGCTGCCCTCCCTACTCAGAGCACCTGGGAGGGGCTGCGTGTGGACAGGGGACGCCACAGAGCCCCTCCCTCGTCTCTCAGAGCATGCGCCGCAGCTCTGTGAAACCGCCAGAGCCTTAGTTAAAAAGCCAGATAGATCAAATTCTTTGCTCCACAGTGAATTTCCACCAGCTTGGGAAGTGGGCCAGGTGGCTAGGGCCTGTGAAAGGCCGCGGGGCGGGGGGAGGGTGGGGTGTGAGTGGCAGCGAAGGTGTCACTCCTGCCCTCTCCCCTGGGCGGGTCGTGTGGGTAGTGGGTGGGGCTGCTCGGCTGTTTGGCTGGGTTGTGGTGATGGGCCTGTGGCAGCCTTTGCCCCTCGCCCTTCACGGCCCAGCGCGCCAGCACACCCCACCCAGCAGGGCCCGCCAGGACCCCGGGAGGGGTGGCTCCGAGCTCCGGGGCCTGCTCAAGCGAAGGAAGACTTACGCCAGGATGGCCGACAGGGACAGCATCTCGGATGTGAGGTAGGACAGGTAGGAGATGACAAAGACGAAGCCGGGCTCGATGATGCGCACGTGCTTGGTGAAGCGGGTCACCAGGGAAAGCAGGAAGGCGAAGATGATCCCCACCAGCGTGCCCCCCAGGCTCACCACAAAGAAGGACACTGCAAGGGCCAAGGATGCCCACGCTGAGGCCACCTGAATGGCCCTTTGTAGCCGGCAGCGTGGCCTGGCCCATGCGTCGTGGGCGAGACTGGCCTGGGCTGGCCTTCCAGACCATTCCTCATCAGGGTTGCCTGGTAACCCCCCCACAGAGGCGCCAACAGCTCAGCAAACAAGAGGTCGATTCTCTCTTGAAGATCCCAGCCTCAACATGGAAGGCAGGGGAGGCGACTGTCTCAAGGCCCACGGGAGGCCCGCTCCCCACCCCCATCAGGGAGACAGCACCGAGACAAGCGTGGGTTGGCAGCAAGGACCAGGGCCCTGGGCCCCCAGGAATAGCCACGCTTCTCTGCCTAGAGAAACACTCAGGATCCCCTAGGATGCCAAGATCCACATCCTCCAACCAGACGTCCTCGTGGGTCTAACGGGGCAATGACCCTCGCCTCCCAAGGTGGCTGGGACCTGACGCAATTGTGTTTGTGAAACACGCCAGGGACAGGAAGGACTTGTCACAGAGACTCTGAAGTGGAAACACCTTTTCTTACACCAGCTGTGGGTCCCAGGGGCAGGCCTGGTGCTGGAGCTCAGCCCCGCCCAGGAGAGGTGCCGCCCCTGAGGTGGTCCGCATTCCAGAGAAGAGATCCGGCTCCCCACACCCCTGATTCACAGACCCGCCAGCCACATACCTATGCCTTTCACACAATCCACACCAGTCACCTTGTCACCACCCAGTGTCACGAACGATTCAAACACGTTGTACAGGACCTGGGGGGACAGAGAAGCAAACAAAACATCAGGTCAGCCCTGGGTCAGCACTGACCTCTCCGTGTCTCAGGCTCTAGGCCTTGTGGACTTGAGGCTGGAGTGAAGAGCCATCTATTTTGGAAACTGAAAACCACTGGGAGGAAAATCATCACAAGGCAATAATGGTCAATAGGAAGAAGGCCAAAGACGAGCCAGCAGGTGGGATATGGGAGGCAGAACAATGTTCTAGAAGAAACTTGAACCTTCAGGAGCAAAGCTGGCCCCTTTGTACTCTAGGCAAAGCAGGGACAACCACAAAGCTAACGTATTGCGTTTTAATTCTTAATTTCATTTTCCAAGACAAATCCAGAGCTTCATGTCAGTGACTTCACTGTTATGTTGACTCCAGATTGTGGGATCGCACCCCCTGGCGTCTCTGTATGTTGGCGTTTAAACCTTATCCCACCAACACGCTGAGACAAAAAGCCCAGGAACCTTATCTGAGGCCATAGCTGTGGAGACAGCTGTGTTTTCTGAGCCTGAGCAATCCTACACCATGCTCTGGGGCTCCACATCGAGGGGCCAAGGGCTGCTCTGGGTGGGCTACAGGCCTCTCGGGAAGACACTCGTCTCTGTGCCCCCAAGTCTGCGCTCTCCCGGTCTGTTCAAGGGGAGAGAGGACCCCCAATGGGCGGGGTGTAAAGTTGTATTTACAAAAGGTTTGACGACGCACAGGCTGTGTGCACAGGGACGGGGCGCATGCCACGAAGGTCATTGGGAACCAGACCACAGCTTGCCCGGCCTCTGTGAAAACGTATGTGGGAGAGAAGATGGAGCCTCATGTAGGAAATCACTGAAGACCCCCTGGTTAGGGCAGAAGTTCATGCTTCTGTGGAGACGTGAAGGCCACTGTGCAGAGTAGGCCTCGATGCTCAGAGGAGCTGGTGCTACGTTTCTCATTAAGTCTCAGATTCCCCCAAGAAGCTCTTATCTACTGCATAAGAAATCTGGTGCAACACACCCTTAGGATTTTTCACTCTCCTAAACCCTGAAGGAACATGAGAAATGAGAATTTCTTAGAGAGGCCACAGGTACTTTTAGAGCAAAGGGGGAACGTCACACCCACTGTGTCTGCAAAGTCCTTAGGGGCCGAGGTGGTAGATGGGGCAGTGGGCTGCGCGGGGGGCCTGGCCTAGACACACCCCTTGACTGACTCGTATTGAGGCAGCAACTCCGTGCTACGCACGTTACCTAATAATTCGCATCCATGGAGGCAGCGGCCCGGTCTGGGGATGGGTTGTGAAAACTTCCTGTGGCCACCGTGATGTGGAGACAGTGTCCCTCAGGTTCCGTGAGTCTTGTACTCACTTTACAGAGAGCTGCCTCGCGTCCTGATGGAGGACCCTCCAGCCCCGTCAACCCATGGGCCCTGCTGGGCTCCCGGGACGCCCCCTCCTGGCGTATAACTGCCTTCACGGGCACGCTGTTAGTGCTGGCAGATTTCCCTGCCTTAATCTTGTGAGATTTTGTTTGTTTATCAATTCTTTTAGGAAAATCAGTAATGGGTGGCACCACTGTGGACCCAAAGTTACAGACCTCTGCTCTGGGAACAGTGACGGTGGGATTTCAACAGAGAAATCCTCAATCGTGAGGGTATGGGGGGGGGATCTAAGAACTGTGCAAGAGTGAATGGAGAAGCCTGATGAAAACAGCCAGTCGTCCTGAGTTAGGTGGAGTGGGATCCCGAGAGAGGAGCTGGTGTGGGGCCACTGCTGAGTGCACGGAGCCGTCAGGGTGCCAGCCAGGGAGCGAGGACCGCATCCTTGGAGGAGAGGTCATCAGCCCGTGGTTACTCTGCTAAGCGCACGAGGGGCATGGCAGGGTGCCCAGGGGATGCCGAGGTTCTCTCATAGGGTGGTAACAATGTTTCCACCTCCCACCTGTGCATGCTTACCACTGTGACAGCGTCGTTCAGCAGCGACTCCCCGAACACGATGATGAACAGAACCTCATTGACGTGGACCTCCTCAAACACGGCCAGCACGGCCACTGGGTCCACGGCAGCGATCAGGGTGCCAAACAGGAGGAAGTCCAGCAGTCCGATGTTCAGGTCTCCTGGAAGACAAGCAGGGCCATGGGGGGAGAGCCCTTGGGGGCTGGGGGGAAGCCCTTCAAAGCCACCAGGACCAGGGAGAGAAACGTGGCTGTGGGGAGTGGAGGGCAGTGTACTTCTTCTCCTTGGCCTTCGGGGCTGCCTCAGGTTGCTGGCCTGGTGACGCTGGGATGGGAGCCCCCCAGGGTGGGGACTCCGATTCTCTCAGGTCTGGGGCTGGCTGGGGTGGAAACCGGGATCAGACTGCCTGCCTTCCTCCCACTGACTCCCACAGCCTTTCAGGAAAGGCTGGTCTCACTCCTGGTGGGGGGAGTCCCAATCTGTCCACAGAAGCCTGATGGGCCCTGGTCTTCTCCCTCGTCCCCCCTTGGGCCTGGCTGTCCCCTCCTGGCCAGCTCACAAGGGAGCCCGCTACAGGAGGACGATGGGCTGGGGGCACCCGGCCATGCACAGCATGGAACCAGACTCTGGCCCTGGGGAGTCTGCAGCCCAGGGTAAGGTGAGTGTAGATGCAGATGGCAGACGTGCTGGGAAGGTGATAGGGATGTGATGGGGTCAGGGGAAAGGCCTCCCCGGATGACATCTCAGCCCAGATTGGAGCATCCGGGACCGGCCTGAAGGGAGGTGACAGGAGGACAGGCCTCACAGGGGAGGGACTGGCCTGGGGAAAGCCCCAGGGCCTCCATCAGGGCTGAATGCGGGCGGGGGGTGCTGGGTGAGATAGGAGACAGATGGGAGACTGAGGAGGGCCAGAGGGGAGGGCGATGGATGATGTGTTTGGGGGTGCTGGGAGGGGAGCAGGGGCTGGGGGCAGGGAGGAGGAAAGGGCCTCGGAAGGAGGGGTCCACGTGGAGCACAGTCCAGCCCACTTCCTTGGGCCGAGTGGCCCCTGCCCAGGGGTTCCTGGGCGCCCTCGGCTGGGGAGGTTTTGCTGAAAGGCACTTCCATCCTATGCAATCCTTCCAGATTCATCTCAGGTTCCAGATCACCAACAGGCCGCAGGCAAACTTGTTTCCCAGTGATGGTCCCTTGGACCCACAACCTCAGGGGGCCGCATGTGGCTGCCCCGTCCCAGCTCTGTGCCCTATCACAGTTGCTCTCAGCTGGGCTTGGTCGGAAGAGGACCTTGGCCAGGGGCGTTCCTGCTGCCTTCTTGTGTTGGCCCCCCCTCTCCAGCCCAAGTGGACCCCAGTGGACCCCAGGGGCCTGGGGGCCAGTCAGGCCTGAGGGCAGCGAGAGGCCCACCTAGGGAGCAGGGAAGATAGAGGGAGAGCAGGGAGAGGCCAAGGCCACGGGCTGGATGAAGGCCCTCCCAACCCTCCCTCAGGGTCCAGCTGGCCCCGGTCCCCGAGAGGTCATCTGTGCAGAGAGACAGGACCACAAGGGAGTTTCCTGTGAGCTCTTAAAACCCCACAGCCTGGCGCCAGTGTCACCGTGTCTTGAAGAAGTGACAGGTGTTAGAAGAACCAGCTTCCAATGAGTTAAAATGTCCCTTTTGGAATGGGCGTCCCAGGTTTTGCTCTCGGTCCCCAGATGCTGTGGTGAGAACGTTCAGACCTTCCTGGGTCCAAACACTGGGGGCTTCCAGACAACATTCACCTTCCAGGCCAGTCCATCTTTTTTTTTTTTTTTTTGGCCCGGGAAGAGTCACCCTGAGCTAACATCTGTTGCCAATCTTCCTCTATTTTGTATGTGGGTCGCTGTCACAGCATGGCCACTGACAGATGAGTGGTGTAGGTCTGCACCTGGGAACCAAACCTGGGCTGCTGAGGCAGAGCACACAGAACTTAACCACTAGGCCATTGGGGCTGCCCCTGGGCCAGTTCATCTTTAAACACCTCCCAGAACGTTGGCCTCTCGCTGCCAAGGACCACAAGAGGTTCGACAGTACATTCCAGAAGGCAGCCACGCCAAGCAGGAAGTGTCCTGGGGCCAGGAGCAGCCTGCCCTCCTCCCTAGCAGGACCTACCACCCACTGGCCCTGCCACGAAGGTTCCGGGGACCGGACTCTGGGCTCATGGCCACCGGGCTGCATGTCCCAAGCCCCTCTCGCCACCACAGGCCCACCTGTGGGGACTCTCCGACTGCCTGGAGCTTCTACAGGGCCTATCCTGGGCTGACCCGCCTGGACGCCCGCCCAGGATGCCTGTTATCAGGCCTACCTGTGTCCCAACCCAGGCTGGCCTTGAGCCGCACCTCAGAGGCCAGCCACTGGTCTGCAGAGATCCACCCCTGCCCTCCCAGCTCCGTCCAGCTCCTGGCTCCAGGAGCTCGGGAACAGGACAGACTCATTGGCCCATGGACTCTACTCCATGACCTCAGCCGATGCTCAGCCTTGATCAGCTGCGTCACAGGCCTCAGGTGCTGTGGCCCCTCAGGAAGCAGGAGTCCCTGCTTAAACCAGAGACATTCCCCTGGGCCCAGCGGCTGGAGGTGACCACGTCGTCTTAGGTATGTCCCGGACACTTAAAGACATCACCAATAGATGTCAACCAATCACATCTGCGAGGGGCCTGCAGCTTACGCCCCTGCGAGGCCTGGCCAGGCGCGCACGGCCCCACGTCACCCTTGGCGGGTTTCTCTGGACTGGGCGTGGTGGGCAGTGCCAGATGGCAGAGGGGGCTTGAGGGAGTGTGCTTCATGTGGGGTCAGGACAAAGTCTTGAGGTGACAAATGTGCCAGGCGAGATGACCATTCCAATCAGGGGAACTTTGGCCCCTCTTTCTCGAGGCATCTCCTTTGTCATCAGGATTTCAAGGTCTCGATCCACATGGGGAGGGTGGTACAAGGCTCTTCTTTCAATCAGATGGAAAAGCGCCACTGGGCCCACCCTTGAGGCTGGTTTGGCTGGCGGAACTGACGCCAAGGCTGAGTGCACGTGGGTGCCAACACCCACCCTCTCACCTGCAGACCCCGGACATACATGAGAAGCCGTAGCAACCCCAGAGCGGGCAGCCCTCGGCTTCGAAAGGCCGGCACGGGGTGTGAGGCCCTGGTCTGCTCGTTTCCCAGGCAGATTGGGACGACTCCCAGGGGTGTGGGGCGCCCCTCAGGGTGAGGCCAGGACTGAATTAAGTAACGCAAACTGTGGGAAGCACCAGCAGGGGAGGTAGCAGAGACTTGGATGAACTGGTGACAGAAGAGAAGCCGGCGAGGCTTTTTCTTACAAGTTGAGTAGAGCGACACCCAGATGTACCAGGTTCTGCTCAGGTGTGTGTTTAGCTCGTCTCTGAAATCCTGGGCTTAGGTGCTGGCCTCTGCCGGGGGTGGGGGGAGGGGGGAGGGTCTCCTTTCTTTCTCTGGGGGCTTGGTGACAGGGGAGTAAGGCCAGACCCCACCTCCCTTGCAAGGGGGAGGGACAGCAGCTGTGTCTGTTCCCGCCTGCCCCACCCACCAGCCTGCCGACCTGGTCAGACAGGAATCCATTCCCAAGCAGGACACGTGCCTGGGCCTGGGGATGCCTGGACGAGCTGCATGTGGACTGGCTACTTATGAATTAAACCTTATTTTAAACATACCAGGAGGATTAAGTGGACCCACTGGTGACACTTCTCGCTGACCTGAAATACTCACCCCCTTTTTAGGTCTGTGCTCTGCACCTGAGCTTCCTTAAAAGAGCCTGTCCAGAGCCAGTCCTGGCAGAGCCCACTCTGATGGCACCCACTCCGATGGGTGCCCACTCCCCAGAGCCCACCCCACAGAGGCCCCCTGGAGGAGCCCACCTGGCAGACAGGTGGACGACCACGCCCACTCACCCATCAGGCCGCTGAGGAAGACGCCGTAGAGAGACAGGCCGGTGGTGGCCGCGTTCCACACGGTGCCGATGACGGCATACAGCAGGATGGTGCCCAGATTACCGAAGAAGAGCCGGTTGGGCATGAAGTAGCCAGCATCCAGCACAATGGGGGGCAGCAGGTAGAAGAGGAAGACGGTGGGCGTGAGAGTGAAGGAGGCAATGTGGTCAGCCGCCCAGACGATGCCACCTAGCACCAGGCCCAGCACGATGAGCAGTGCGCTCTCCGGGACGACGCTGGTGACCTTGTGGGACAGGTGGAAGCCTGCGGGGGACAGAGGGGTCAGGAGGCCGGGACTCTGTTGGGGATATGCTGTTGACCTGGGGGGTCAGGTAGAGGACTTCAGGGGAGGGGAGAGGGTACCAGGGGCCCGAGAGCCCACCCAGTGAGGCCCCCGGGGAGTGGGCCAGCTTAGGACCCCGGAGGCAACTCATCTGCAGAGCCCACCGGGCCCACTTCTGGCGCCGCCAGCACAGACATGAATGGTGGGCAGGTTCCCCCCAGAAGCCGGTGCCCCTCCCCAAGCTGCACACAAGCTGACGGGGACAGAACTGGGCTCTGCCAGCGACGCCGTGACCCACCTTCTGGGCCTCCCTGTTCACACCCGGGAAGAGGCCAAGCTGGCCACGCCTTCAGTGGTCCCCCCAGTGGCTCTGTGGACACACAGGCCGGCCTCCCCCGGAGGGGCCATGCTGACACCACAGGACAGACATGGCCTGGGAGGCAAGGCCCCGCCTCCAGGTCTGTGAATGCTTCCCCTGGCCCACCGCAGGCCCCGCCAGGCCACCTGGCCCAGAGGACGCCCTCCTCAAGTGTCTCCCCATCTCCAGCTCAGAAAACGGCCCCCTCCCCCCACGGGGAGCCCATGAGGGCGTGTGAAGAGGTGGCTGCCGGGCAGGCAGAGCCCCCAGGATAGAATCAGGCTGGAGGGACTGCACTGGGGCTTGCGGAGGAAACCCACGCT
Organism: Diceros bicornis minor; assembly: GCF_020826845.1. Lineage (NCBI taxonomy): Eukaryota > Metazoa > Chordata > Mammalia > Perissodactyla > Rhinocerotidae > Diceros > Diceros bicornis. The sequence goes on along the minus strand of NC_080759.1, from coordinate 62,109,536 downwards.
GGGTGGGCAGAGCACGGGGTGCCCGTGTCCCCAGGCCCTTCCCTCCCTCGTCCCTCGGTGCTGCATCCGGTGACTGCCACCTAACCTCCCACTAACTCGTCAAGGCGCAGAGCCCATGCCCAGCCTGAAGTCCAGCTGCCTCGTAATCTCCCTTGGAGGGACCCACACAGGCCGTCCCCTCTGTCTGGCTCTCCTGGGGTCACAGCCCCCTAGGAATAGAGCCTTCTGATGCCAAGGTCTCCGGGGCTCCCAGACAGGAAGAGGCTTCACTGCCCAGGTTAAAGCTTTCCGGGGACAGTGGGGCCCCAGAGGTCCCCCCTCCACCGGCCGGTCCCCTCTGCCCCCGGGCCCCTTGGCCCATCAGCCTCGCCAGGGCCGTAGGGTCAGAGTCCTTGCGCTCTGAGTGAGGCACCTGCACAGACCTTTTGGGGCCCAATCCCTCCTTTGTTCTATTTTAAGACCCAGGGAAAAAAGTGGTGAGAATTCCTATGTTAAGCCTGATTCAAAATAGTCGGAATGTTGACAGAAGAGGTTAACTCCCTTGGCCTAAATATTTGGGATAATTGTCTCTTTCATTTCCCGAAGTTCTGTTTATTGAGAGATCTTCTTTGACATTCTAAGGAGAGTTGTCTCCTGAGACGACAGGACCCTGGCTCCCTGCAGAGCAGCTGGGAGAACGGGGATGCAGAGCGCAGGGCACTATCCCACAAGGGTCCAGCGGCCAAGGGTCCAGCAGGTGAGGCTGACCCGTCTAACCCGCACATCTCAGGGGAGGAATTCTGGGGCGAGGCTGGGTCTGGAGGGCTCTGATCCAGCCACACCCTTCCTACCAGGCAGCCTCGCCGAGCTCTGCACCCTCCCTCTTTCCTCACCTATAATTACGGGGTCATTGCAGGGGTGAGGGGCTGGCTCTCGAGGGGCTCCCCCAGGACAGGGGTCCACATCATCCTTCTATCCCCAGAGACAGCCCTCTCCAAGTCTGGGTGAGGAGGAGAGTGGCAGGTGCAGGAGGGGATCCTCCAGGTGCACCGTGGCCTCCCTGACCCCACAGTCACCAGCGACAGTCCCGCTCTGAGCTCCGGGAAGGATCAGCTTTCAGCCAGTAGAGGCAGTATGGGTTAACGCTCCGGGGATCTGAGGACCCGCTGGGGGTCCCTGCCCCTAGTGCCCCGCAGGCCCTCCAGAGCCCCCCTGCCCCCACTGCACATCCTGAATGCCGACCAAGGTTCCGTTTTTCCCTCTGAAAGTTTTCACACACGGCAGGGGGCAGCCTCTCTGTTCCCCCCAGGATAGTCCCCAAGGAAGCTGGCAGAGGGAGGTCCCACCTTCATGGAGCTCTGAGGCCCTGGGAGGCCAGTTCCTCAATGTTGCAACGTGACTAACAATTACCAATACGTCGAGGCACATGTGATGAATGGCACCAGAGGGTGCCCGCCTCGAATGAGGGAGGATGTTTCTGAACACAGAGGGCAGGTCCCCGGGGCCCTGCCTTTGGGCGCAGCCTGCCTGCTCGCCCAGGCTCCTTAGCAGGAAAACATCAGAGGGCTTGGCCTCACTGAGGTCTGCAGGCTCAGGCCCCCCAGAAGGAGACTCTCTGATAGCCTGGGAGGGGCCAGGATGCTGAGAAGGAAGGGCAGGCATCTGGCACGCCTTCCCGGGCCCACCTCTGCTCACACACGATGCCCGAGACCCATCCTCAGCACCACCTGCTCCCCAGACCCAGGCGCAGGGTGAAGGGCACAGAGAAACTAGTTTCTTCCCGTGATGGCCGCACCCCCGGTGGGCCCTGTGATGATGGAGGCTGCCATGTGCTTTGGTAAGAGACCTGGGAGGCTGAGTCCCTGCCCCCGCCATGGCTCACGGGCCTGACGGCCGGCCGAGCCCACAGGGCGGTGCAAGAACCCCTGTGGGTCCCGGGCCCCACTCCGGACACCAGACTCAGCAGGGCCTGGCCGGCCCAGGAACCTGCATGCTAATGACCACTCGGGAGTCACGCTGCGGGGTCTCCGTGGTGGACTCTGGACCCCATCTGCTGTCACAGGAAGGACTGGGCATGTGTCCCCTCCATCTGGAGCCTCCATAACGGCTTATTAATGTCCACAGATAGCTGGGTTCATCTTCTTCTCTTCTTTCCTAACGGGCTTGGTGGAAGGCCGGTGGTCCCTGCCCAGAGATGCTCTCTCCCGCAGGCGTGGCCCTCTCGGGGTCACGGTTGCCCCCGGCCCACACCTCTGGACCGTTGGTGAGGGGTGCCCTTCTCTAGGGTGGAGACGATGTCCTCTCCTGTCCCCACGGATTCCCAGCCAGCCCCCCACAGCCGTGTGGAGGGCCACTCCCCAGAGCTCTGACCATGTTCCCCCAAGCTGCTTTTCTCTTCCAAGTGTGCGTTTTCCTTTTGTTCCTCACGCCTGGTGGGGCTTGGTGGGGTTACGTCTGTGACATTCTCTCACCTGCTCCTTTCGCTCTTTCAGGTCACAACCAGGCGCCTGCCCAGTGAAGCTCCGGGGGCGGCTGGGCTGTGGGCCTCTCGGAAGGTGGAACTGGAGACCAAAAGACGAGGGCCCGGGGCCGGGCTCAGGGAGCACCGGATGACCCCTGGGCTCTCGAGAGCTCCTGCCCAGGCGGCAGTGAGGGATGGCCTGGAGCTCGCTTCAGCTTCAGGATTTAGTCCTCAGCCACAGTCTCCTCCAAAACTAGAGATTTGCAGCGGATCCTGATCACTGTGAACTTACCTTCCACAACGTTGGGGCCAGCGGGGCAGGAAGGTACGGAGCCAGGCTCATCTTGAACAACAACAACAGAACTTTGCACTTGAGGAACTCGAAGGACTTGCTGACACCATCGGCTAATCCTGTGCCCCGTTCCTGCGTGATGGCTGGTTACTATAAAATCTTATTAATTAGAAAAACGGGTGCAGGAGAGACAGGCTGACTCACGACCACATGCCCGTGCTCAGAAGTAAGCCCTGAAAATGCACAGGAAGAATCATGTGGACTTTTCACACACCGAGAGAGAAATACATACACACACAAACACAGTGCAAGGGCCATCACAGTCTTGGCCATCACAACAGTGGACACGCCCTTCCTGAAGGCTAGGCCCCTAGAAGCGGGTGGGAGCGTGTGCATTTCAAAGTGGAGAGCACACCTGTGTCCTGCACAGAGCTCGCCTGTCACACCTGCCAGGTGGGGGGCGTGCCTGTCCTCATCCCAGGCAGGGGAGAAACTGCATCTCCCGGCAGATCTAATCTAACATTCTCCTACGACAAGTGAGGTATGGTTATCGTTCCACGTTTGGGAGACATTCCTCCCTTTTCTGTGGACATTCGCTTCTCCTTCGCCAGGTTGTCCTCCACAGCTGGCGCCACACACACGGGGTAGGGCTGAGGTAGGGCTGTCTTCACGTCCAAAGGTGCCGTCACCTCTCCTTTTACTATGTTTACGTTGTTTGGTGCATGAGACACCTTCTACTTAGGTAAACTTATTGGCTTTTTGTTCTATGGCTTCTGAGTTTTGTGTTATGCTTAAAGACTCCTCTGTTTTCTACTAAACTTTTAACATTCAATTTAACTTTACTTGAATTGAACAAAGAAAATATTTAAAAATAGTTGTGAACCCGAAGGACCTGCCCATCCCCAGAGAGAAAGTCCTCCCACGCAGATGTCTGTTCCCGACGTCCCTCTGGTCTGCACGTGGCTCTCGGGCAGCAGCATCCGTGGACAGCCCGTTGTTCCTGTGAGGCTGGCCTGCTGCTGTCAGGCAGTTGTGTCTCTACAGCGTGGCATCGTGACCTCTTCTCTCCGACTGCATGGATTCAACACTCACCACGGCTGCTCTGCTCCCAAGTCTTAACCTGTATCTTTCTTCCTCCCTCGGGTGGCTGGCTTTCATCCTCTCACGTTTGGGGATGTCTGCTTGATGCCGGCATGGGAACCGGACAGCACTGGGCTGTGTTCTGGGGTCGCAGAGCCAGAACCTCCCACAGGCGCTGCCGTGGCCTTTGGCCCTGAGAGGTTTATGGCAGAAGGGCCAGACCAGCCTGGTTTTTACTCATTTATTTCAGCCAGGGGGTCACTTGTTTGCTTGTTTTCTCTGTCTAGTTGTCAGAAGAAATTTTTTATCCTTGAGAGCATCCTTACAGCAAGGATAAAGCTCAACCTAATTTTCCTCCTTCCCCCTGATGTTGGGAACGTCTTTGCAGCCTGCAGGGTCTATTCTTCTTCCATTTCAAGGACACTTCCTGGAACGTCCTAATTCCCCCGACAGCCCCAGGCCAGCCGACCGGCTCCACCTCTGCTGATCCTCTCCCAGCGCAGCATCTGCTGACGCCCCGTGTGGTCCACGCAGGCCCCATGCTCATCGCTCACTGTCGACTCCGGGGCAACACACGGCACCCCGTGTGCTCGTCCACCAGTGGCACAAGCGCCCAGAACTATGCCCTGTGCACAGTGGGAGCAGCACACGCCTGTCGAACAGCACGAAGCGGGTGTTTCCAGCCTCAGTGCAGGAGTCTACGTCTGTGGCCTCCGCTGGACCACACGGCTTCTCCTTCATCGGGACGGCCCCCCATCAGTGCATCTGTCTTGTCCTTTCTGCTCTGCGTTCCCCGGAAACCTCTCTGACCTTCCTGTCCTGGCGGGGGTTCGACTCCACGCCGGCTCCATCCTGTCCCTGGCTTCTCGCTTGCTTCTCTGATGTTATTCTCTAACACCGTGTGAGTTCTTCACCAGTTTTCTTAGCTATGAAAACCCTCTTTGTGACTTCACTGTTTCATTGTCTCAGTTTGTGCTCCTGTTTTATTGGGTTTGTATACGACCCTCCTCCGTGAAGTAAAGCTCTCTGGGGATTTTTCTTCTGTTTCTCGGGTTACATTTTATCCCTGCCTGCCCTCCTGTTTTCTACAATACCCGTCATGGCTGCCAAGGTGTTTCTTCTTGTCCTGTTCCTGCCTGACAGGGCAGCTCTGTACTCTCTCTGCACCCTCGTCTGTGGGGCAGAATTTTCTGACTCCACTTGCTGAGTTATCTGGGTCCATGTGTCTCCTCTTGAGCCGGAGTTTGGGGCAGGAAGTTATGTCCTTCTCCTGTGGTCTGAGAGGAGAGCTCTGTGGTGGGCAGTGAGGAGAGCTCCACTGGACCCTTGTTCTGTGCCCTCACCTGGCGTCAAGTTGGCAGCTTGGCCCCGCCAGGGCTGGGCCTTCTTTTTTTTTTTTTTTTTTTTGTGAGGAAGACCAGCTCTGAGCTAACATCTATTTCCAATCCTCCTCCTTTTTTTTTTTTGGCCCCCAGACCCCAGTAGATAGTTGTATGTCATAGCTGTACATCCTTCTAGTTGCTGTATGTGGGACGTGGCCTCAGCATGGCCGGAGAAACGGTGCGTCGGTGCGCGCCTGGGATCCGAACCCGGGCTGCCAGTAGCGGAGCGCGCGCACTTAACCGCTAAGCCACGGGGCCAGCCTGAGGGCTGGGCCTTCTGGGCCTTCTGCTGATCCCTCCAGCCCAGCCCAGGCCGGGTGGGCCTGCCAGTGGACCGTTGGCCTCTGGTAACTGGTTTATCTTTGTGGTTCGGGGACGAAGGGAGGGCGACAGTCTCGATTGGTCTAGTTCTCCATCTTTATCCAGGACTCGAGGGTCTCTGGTTGATGGGAATTGACGAGCATGTCCCGCCAGCCTGGGACCAGTCAGGCCCCGCGGGCGGCTCTCCCCATCTCCCGTGACTCCCCTTCAGACGGCAGTCCGCATTGTAATGAGCTAATTAAACTGAAGACTCAACTGATTTTAAGTGGCAATTTGCTAGTGGTTCAGCAATTAAGCACATAATGGCGTTTTAGGAGTCTGTAAGCCAAGTTCTTGCCCCAAGTGCCCTGCGGGCCTGGCTCCTGCTGCTGGCCGGTGGCGGGGCTCTCCGGCTGGAACTGGGCCCAGCCTGAGTGGTGCTGTCCACAGCACAGGCAGGGACACGGCTCCTGGTCAGGCCTGAGTCACTGCAAGACAGATGCTTCCTTCCTACCCACCCTGCACATTATCAGGACACGATGGTAACACTCGTGTTGCCGGGTTATCGTGAACGCTTACTGAGATGATGGGAGGACTGAGAACCGCACATCAGGGCCTTTCTTTCTACCTGCACACCCTGCCCACGGCCTGTGGCCCATGAGAGGGAAGGCGGAGAGGCACCCACAGTTATTTCTGTGGCAACCTCCAGTCTGAGGGCTGGGTTCCTGCCGCCCAGGCAGCCTGGTCTTCTGGGGAATCATGTCGGGAGGGGACCCCGGTGGTGGGGGTGCGAAACTGAGAGAGGGCTGGTGAGGTGAGGCTCCCAGCTCCCACCTCACTCCCACCAGTGTCCCTGTCGCCAGAAAACCTGGCACCTCTGTCCGTATTCTGGGGCCACGTGCTCAGGTGGGCTTGGCCACCAAGACTCCAGCGGTGGCCGTTCTCCCAAAGAGAAAAGCTCGGCAAAGGCAAGTTTGAGCAGCAACCCCACGCACCTCCTCAGGACCCACTGCTCTGGGGTCTCCACATCCAGCCTGTCTCAGACCCTGAGCCACAGACACAGAGAAAAGCCAGGGTCCTCAGGCCACCCGCCCTCAGAGCTCCGGGTGGCGTGATTGGAAGCGAGTATGTGGTGCAACCCTCTGCATCAAAATTCCACTGTGTTTGCTGGGGAAAAGCCAAACTCTTTAGGTTGGAAGGGCCGAGGAAGTCTGAGACCCTGAGGAAAACAGAGACAGAACCAGCTGCTCGCCGTGTGCCTTGTGTGAGAGGGCAGAGAAGGCGTGTCGCTGTGCCGGCCCCACACTGGGCTCAGCTGGAGCCAAGACGGGGTTTTGCAGAGAGAAGCCGGCTTCCCCGCACACCGTGGACACATCAGGGGCAGCAGCTTACGACTGCGAACATCTAAGGTGCTGGTGCAGGCGCAGCACAGAGACACACGTCCAGGACTGAGGAGACAGAGCGAGGACGACAGTAGGAGATGGGACAGAGTCGTCCAGGACAATCAAAGCATGCCAAGAATGCAGAGGCCATGGCAGAGCTGGGTGAGGTGGGTCCGGAGCGCCCCTCCTTTGGCTGGTGCCTTCCGACAGGGGAGCGCTAATGGAGCGACTTCCAAACCACAGGTAACTGATTGCCGAGCCTGGGGAGTTCCGGCTAATTAAGCACGAACGGCTCGGCGGCAGGATGGTAACGACAGGGGAACACACGCTTTAGTTCTAATTACAAACCCTCTGACCAATGTCAAAGGTCAGGAGGCGCCAGCCGGCCAGCCAGCCATTTCTGGAGTAGGACCCGGACAAAGCGGGTGCCGGGGGCTTGGGAAGGTCATCGCTGACGTATGTCACGCCCCTTGGAACAAGCTGGAGACCCAGGCCCTGGGGTCAGGCCCTGCATGGCCGCTGCCTCCAAGGACCTTTCAACAGGATCCAGCTGATTCCATGCAAATGCAACAGCACAGTAAATCCTCTGGTTTTACTTTAACATGCGTGAGCCGTGGTCAATTAAACCTGCTTGACAAATAACCAGACTGAACAGTGAAACCCTTTCCAGGGAAAGAGTGGAAAGCACAGGGGGACGACGTGGCGTATTAGGATGAGCAGGTCTAGATTGGACCAGAAATGTCACACTCAGGTGCACAGACACACAGACACAGACACACACAGATACATACAGACACACACAACACAGACAGACACACAGATACAGACACACACCACACACAGCGATAGACAAACACAGACACACACAGATACAGACACACAGATACATACAGATTGACACAGACACACAGATACAGATGCACAGGCACACACACACAGACAGACACACAGATACATAGACACACACAGAACCACAGAACACAGATATAGACACACACACAGATACTTACAGACAGACACAGACACACAGAAACAGACACACAGATACATAAAGACACACACCACACACAGATATAGACAGACACACACACACAGACACATACAGACACACACAACATACAGATATAGACACACACAGACAGATACAGACACACACACATGTACACACGCAGGTCCCCAGCACTAACTCTCCAGCATTCTCTACAGACAAGGTGTGGGGTCTCCTTGGCACTCTTCCAGGACAGGGGCTGGCTCTGCTCCACCTCCAAACAGTCCACACCTCTGTGCTCTCCACGTCACTGGATGAGGTCACTCAGCATAGTGCGAGGAATTATAGTAACTGTGTCATCCACTGAGCCCAGGGCAGCAGGTAAAGATATATATAGTGTCTGCAAATATTATCTAACAGACCCCACAGCACCCACTTGCAAGGATGTTCCAGAAGGGTGCTCCGAGGCCACCATCAGACAGGGCCTGGCCCCGGCCTCTTCCTGGGGAGGGCTGTGCAGGGAGTCCTGATCTCCTGAGCAGGTGGTGTCGGCCATGTCGGAAGGTGGCTGCGTCCTGCACCACGTGCGCAGGGCTTCGAGAATAACACAGCCCTTTCAGGACTGGCCCTTCTGCTCACAAACCACAAATGTTTTAAACATCGCACGTTTACAAAACATAAGCAAAGTTTGTCAATTTTTTTTTTGTGTGTGAGGAAGATCGGCCCTGAGCTAACATCTGCCAATCCTCCTATTTTTTTTGCTGAGGAAGACTGGCCCTGGGCTAACATCCATGCTCATCTTCCTCTACTTTTATGGGACGCCGCCACAGCCTGACTTGACAAGTGGTGCATCGGTGCACGCCCGGGATCCGAACTGGCGAACCCCAGGCCGCCGCAGTGGTGCGCGCGCACTTAACTGCTTGCGCCACCGGGCCAGCCCCAAGGTTTGTCAATTTTTAAACTAAAAAATGAAAATTGTTAATGGCTTCCTAAGGAAGCAGCAGATTTTTCAATTCTGAGCCATCGTGAACAACAGATGTGAGGACAGGAGGAAGGCGGAGCCTCCTGCAGGCAGCCCCAGCCAGCGTCAAGCACTAGACAGAGACCCAGAGGAGCTTTGTGTAAAAATAACACCGTCATCCTGTATTCACAGGAGCCCACACCAGATGCCCCCCGTTATAAGGCAGGCAGCAACCACCCAGCGGGTGTTAGTGATAATATCATACATGATTATACACATTAATAATAGTAAGTAGTAAGTGTTGTCAAGTGGACCCATGAGTGAACGGCCTGGGCCTATCATGTCACCCGTAGAGCCGGAGCCAGAGCACCAGCTGAGCCCGCAGCAGTGGCCCCTGCACACTGCAGTGCCTTCTCCTTCTCAATCCCTCTTCTGTGTCAGTCTACTCCTAAAGTACTCCACGTACAAGGATTACATATCGTAAGATTTGCTTTCTTATGATTTCACGATTGGCTCTAACTTAAACATTCGAGAGAAGGATTTGTGAGAACTGCATCTTTATGGCTGGGTACCGGTGGAGTAACTCCTATTGTACCAACTCTCCTCCAGGTAACAACCATGAACTCTGGAAAAAATATGTAAAGCAACCACTTAAGACACTGAAGAGAGACCAAAAGGAGGCAGAAAATGAAGGGGGCTCTAAACTTTGAGGAAGGGATCAGCACTGGGCAATTTCCCTTTTCTTAATGACTTTTTCCAGAGGGCAAGTCCCAGCTGGGGCCCTGCAGAGAAGCTGCAACTCAATAGAAACCTGTAGTCTCACTGGATTGAAAACCAGAGGACAGAGATCAGGGTGACCACGGCAACTGAAATGTATGGGGCAGATCCCAGAAAGGAAAGAGCCAGACAGGCTGAACCCCAAATTCTGTGTATGAACTCTTTCCAAGTCTCTGGCTGATCCTTGAATTACACATGAGAGAGGCAGGTCTCAAGCCACTAACAGAAGCTAAAAGAGCTGGACAGAGATTTCACTGCTGTCACCACAGGAGACGTATTTGTAGTTTCAGTCCAGTCCTGGTAAAACAACAATGCAGCAGCCACAAAACCACAAAAATCAATGCTCTCCAGAGGAACATAACAGAATAGAGTCTCCATAATGTATCAGTCACAATGTCCTGGAAACAATCCAAAATTACTAAACATATGAAGAAACAGGAAAATGGGACCCATATATCAATGGAGGCCTCAAGATGACCCAGACATTGGAATTAGCAGACAAGGATTTAAAAACAGCTATTATAACTATGCTCAAGGATATGAAGGAAAACATGCTTGTAATGAATTAACAAACAGTAAATCTCAGCAGTAGAACAGAGCAGGGTTGGCAAATTTTTTCTAAAAGGGCCAGATAGTAAATCGTTTAGACCTGTGTACTATACAGTCTGTTTTGCAACTACTCAGCTCTGCCATTTAGCACAAAAACAGCAGCACATGAGCCACCTAAACAGATGAGCGTGGCTATGTTCCAATAAAACTTTATTTACAAAGACGGGTGGCCAGCCCAGGGTCTGTCACCTGCTGACCTCTGAAACAGAAGATATATGAAAGAACCAAACGGAAAATCTAGAATTGAAGAATTTAATATCTGAAATAAATTGTTCAAAGAATTGGTTTACCAGCAGATAGAGATGACAAGAGAGACAGTGAACTTGAAGACAGATCAGTAGAAATTATCCAATCAGAAGGACAAAGGGAAGAAAGATAAAAATGTAAACAGAGCCTCAGCAGCCCGTGGGACAATATCAAAAGGTCCAATATATATGCAATTGGAGTCCCAGAAGGAGAGGAGAGGGAGAATAGGGTAGGAAAAATCTGAAGAAATAATGGCCCAAAACGTCCCCAGTTAGATGAAAGACATAAATTTATAGATTTGAGAAGTTCTTCACATTGGATGATTTCTATTGATCTATCTTCAAGTGCAGCTGGGATAGGTGTGAGAAAAGCTGAGGGCCCAGGACAGGTAAGTTTGGGTGGGGAGGGGCCTAAAAGCTGCAGGTCAGAGGTGAAGTGCGGGCTCAGGTGCCTGAGCTCCTGGAGCTCGTGGTGAGCTGGGTGGGAGCTGGGGCCAGGGCAAGACCTCAGAAGAGGGAAGGCAGAGGAGATGCCCCCAGCCCAACCCAGAGCAGAGCCCCATAGATCAAAGTCATGGGGTTGATTTAACGATGCACAGGGCAGGATGCTGAAGTCACGGTGATTGGGTCACCAAGACCTGACTGAGCTCTGGCTGTGATAGGTGCACCGGCAGAAACGGTGAAGGTTGGCAGAAGTAAAGGCGTCCACACGAGAATCACAGATCCCCGAGCAGCACCACACCAACCCCCTTTCTCTGCACGAGACGTAGAAAGGGCCGGAGAACGGTATGTATCTGGTGACCCTGCTTTTATAGGATGTGCAAACTGAAGGCTGGTGGCCCGCTAGGCTCGACAAACCAGAAAAAGCATTCTTCTTCAAAGTTTTAAGTTTCAAGAACATAAAAAGTCAGTTCCACTGTCCGAAGCCGTTGTGAGAGGAGAAAAACTTCAACCTCAAATGGGGTTGGTGGTCGACTGGCTGTCTGAAGACTGACTGTAATGATCAAACTCATTGTAAAATCCACTGAAGCAGAGATACAAAGATACTTCACTTTGGGGTGGGGTTGGGGGCATGTGAGGGACCCTTGAAAAGGCTACAAGGAGTTTGCAAACAGATTCCCCACAGGGAGCAAGCATAGATCTCTTTGACCTTTATACCTTCATGTGAAAAATTCCAGCAAGGCTATTTTCTTAGGACATCTTTTGTGCAGATAAAATGTGTGGCAATGTCCCAAGGCGTTGTAAACCAAGCCGGTGCCCACTCACGTGGCTGCCCTGTCGCTGAGGTCACCACAATCAGGACGCTCCCAGCACTGTCCCCGGAAGCCAGGACTTTGTCACAGGCCACTGCCTGGACACAGAGTAGTGGGAAGTGATGGGGACTATTGATATTTGATATTGATGCTGAGCTGCAAGAGGACAAAGGACTCCTCTTTCCCAAGATGGGAAGACCATAAGACGGCCACCAGCCCAGAGGCCTGCATGGGCACCAGATCTGGAGAATAGCTGGACTGAGGTATGTAAACCGTTCCTGGAGGCAAACAGCATAGCCGAGACACCCTTCACAGGTTCCCATTGTTTACCCCAAAGGCAGGAGGGTCAGGGGCCAAGGGCAGGCCCTGCTGAGTGGCCAGGCTGGGAGCTGGCCCTGGGGCATCCTTCCCCGTGCTGGGGCCGCCCCATGGAGTGGCACCTATCGGAGGGATCAGAAGTCACAGTTTCTGCACATTTGAGGGCTTTCTGTTCTGAAGGACCTGTCTTGCTGCTTACTAGCAAGTTATAGACTTGGTTTCCTTGTTGTGGGATCCTGGTCTAGACCTCTCTGGGCTGTTGTAAAGATGGAAGGTAGATTGAGGGCTTCTTCTCCAGCCCTATGAAAGCAAAAGGGGAAGGGGGTCATTTATTTTCTTTTAGTTTTTGGCCTGGCCAACAGGAAGGAGGGGTCTGAAGACACTGGCATCCCAGTCCCCCCACCCCATGGTCCCCACACTCCCCAGGGGCTGTGACGTCCTGTTCCCACACATGGGCACCTAGCCCGAGTCTGCCTCTGGGGGCTTTCGGGCGTGAAAACCAGCGGCTGGATCTCAGGAAGCACCCCCAAAGCAAGAGAGGAAACGCTGCAGAGAGGCAGCCTCAAATGTCATTGTCACAACCCTCACGGCTAAGGGACGGCACTGTATGCTTGACCAGAAAGTACTTTCAGAGATTTTAAAGACTCTTGACAAAAATATGAGAAACCATAAGAGCAGAAATTAAAAACTTAGCAGAAGAGTTGAAAGACGAAGCTGAAGAGATCTCTCAGAAGACAGAGGAATAAGACAAAGATACAAATGCAGAAGAGAAAACATAAGAGGAGTTGAGGAGGGCACAGGGGCCCAGCAGTCAAAGCACAAGACTTTCAGAAGGAATGAGCAGAGGAAACATTGACAGAACAACCACACACCTTTCCAGAATGAAGGACTTGTGTTTCCAGGGACTCAGCACAATGGAAGAAACCAGATCTACCCCAAAGCCTCATGAGAAAACCAGCGAACACGGTGCGGGGCCTCGGGCACATAGCGGAGCACAGCAGCCTGCCAGGAGTTTGGGCAGAATTATTTAAGTACAGAGAAAACTGCACCACCACCAATAGGCAATCATTAACTTCAGGTAAAACAAAAGGTTGTATGGGAAATGGAAAAGCAATCCTGTGCTATCCCATGGCCAAGAGGACGTCGTGTGGTCGTAATAATGCACAGTGCTTGGTGGGAAACACCAGAACTTAGAGAGCAAGCATACGGGGGTGGGGGCGGGCCCCCCACGTCTTCCCTGGCCAGAGCCCCACATCTGGTAAGGTCACATCACAATTCCTCCCCACCTTGCCCACCTACACGTGAGGTCCTGGCCAAGAGAGCCTAAAATGCCCAACATACGTCAGCAAAGCCAGGAGCCACAGGGTAAGCATGCTGGCTGGCTGGCCTCTCTGGGCAGGGAGGGGCCGGGGTAAGAAAATCCCAAAGAATCAACAAAAAACTCCTGGAACTAAGAAGTGATAATAGCAAGGCTGCAGGATATACAAAGTCAATTGCTTTCCTATATACCCGCAATGAACATATGTAATTTGAAATTTAAAATGCAATACTATTCACATTAGCACCCAAAAAAAAAAAAATACCTAGGTATAAATCTAGCAAAATATGTACAAGATCTATATAAGGAAAATTACTAAACTTTGATGAATGAAATTGAAGAAAATCTAAATGAATGGAGAGATATTCCATATTCACGGACAGGAACTCAATATTGTCAAGATGGCAGTTCTTCCCATCCTGACCCATAGATAAAATGCAATCCCAATAAAAATCCCAGCAAGTTATTTTGTGGGTGTCAACAAACTGATTCTAAAGTTCATAGGGAGAGGACCCAGAATAGCCAACACAATATTGAAAGAGAAGAACAAAGCTGGAGGGCTGACACTACCCAACTTCAAGACTTACTATAGAGATACAGTATTCAAGACAGTGTGGGATTGGTGAAAGAACAGACAAATAGATCAATGGGACAGCATAGAGAGCTCAGAAATAGAGCCACAAAAATATAGCCAACTGGTCTTTGACAAAGGAGCAAAGGCAATACCACGGAGCAAAGACCGTCTCTTCAACAATTGGTGCTGGAACAACTGGACATCCAAGTGCAGAGCAATGAATCTAGACACAGACCTTACACATTCACAAAAATTAACTCAAAACGGACCAAAGACCTAAATGTAAAATACAAAACAATAAAACTCCCAGAAGATAACACAGAGAAAGCCTAGATGACATTGGGTTTGGGGATGCTTTTTTAGATACAACACCAAAGGCACAATCCATGAAAGAAAGAATTGATAAGCTGGACTTCATTAAAATTAATGAAGTCTCTGTGAAAGACAGTGTCAAGAAAATAAAACAAGCCACAGGCTGGGAGAAAATAGTTGCAAAAGACACATCTGATAAAGGACTGTTATTCAAAATATACAAAGAACTCTTAAAACTCAATAAGAAAACAACTAACCCAATTTAATAAATAGGCCAAAAATCTACACAGACATTTCAGCAAAAAAGATACACAGATGGCAAATAGCACATGAAAAGATGCTTCACATCATATGTCATCAGGGCATTGCAAGTTAAACCAACAAGGTCTCACTATCTTTCTATGAAAATGATTAAAATCTGGAACACTGACAACACCAAATGCTGGTGAGGATGTGGAGTAACATGAATGCTCATTCATTGCTGGTGGGGATGGAAAACAGAGCAGCCACTTTGGAAGTACAAAACTAAACAGACTTTTACTGTACAATCCAGCAATCAGACTCCTTGGTCTTCACCCAAGCGAGTCAAAAACTTATGTCCACACAAAAACCTGCACACATATGTTTATAGCATTTTATTCATAATTGCTAAAACTTGGAAGCAACCAAGATGCCCTTCAGTAGGTGAAGGGATGAATAAACTGTGGTCCATTCAGACAATGGAACATTATTCAGCGCTAAAAAGAAATGAGCTATCAAGCCATGAAAAGACGTGGAGGAAACTTAAATGCATATTACAAAGTGAAAGAAGCCAATCTGAAAACGTTACATACTGAATGATTCCAACCAACTCTATGACATTCTGGAAAAGGCAAAACTATGGAAACAGTAAAAAGATCAGTGGTTGCCAGGGGCTGGAGATGGAGGGATGGATAGACAGAAAACAGAGGATTTTTAGGGCAGTGAAACTATAATGGTGGATACATGTCATTATCCATTTGTTCAAATCCATGGACTGTACAACACCAAGAGTGAACCCTAATGTACACTATGGACTTCAGTTAATAATAATGTGTCAATATTGGTTCATCAATTGTAACAATGTACTGCACCAATGTGAGATGTTAACACAGAAACTGCAGGCAAGCGAGGTTGAGGGGTGGTGGCGCCGAGGGAACTGTACTAAAAATACTGTCCATTAATTTTAGAAAAAACAGCATCTCTGAGGCCGTGGTGGGTGCTCCTCTGGGGGGGGTGCCTTCACACTCTCACGTGGCCTTAAGAGGTCAAGCCAGGGACGGACGTGACAGCATTTTATGGAAGAGAGAGTGGGAGGTGGGTGGGCTGGGACACACACCTGCTCTTCACCCAGAGTGAGAACCAGGTGCGAATGGCCTGCAATTTCATGCCAGCTGGGTAACTATCTATTATCATTCCACCGTGCTGACACTGCTGTCAGGTTTCACCAGAATTTAAATCAGTCAATGTCCCACTTTTCACTGTGAAATGACAGGAGGAAAGGGTGTTGTTGTTGCCTGCAGGGAGGGTTCCAGTGACCAGGGCAGTACGGTTTGGTCCTGATGCCAGGACAGGGGGCACGGGGGTGCCGTGGTGCCCAGGAGCCTCGCTGCTGCTGGTGTGCAAGGCAGGAGGGTCAGGGGAGCCAGGGGCAAGGGAGGACGTGAATGAGTGTGCACGTGCACGAGTGTGAGAGAGTGTGAGTGTAAGCCAGTGGGGTGAATGGGGGGTGTGAGTGCATGTGAGTGTGAGCGTTTGTGGGCAGGGGAACCTCCATCTCAAGAAGCCAGCTGCTGGGGCTGCACCAAGGGCAAGCCCAGTGTCACGTTTGGGACATAGCCCCTGAACTTCCAGGCCTGTAATGACTTCATCTCAGGTCACTCGTTCCCCTTGGAGTCTGACGTTTGCAGGAGAGAGCTGTGAGCTCCCTTCCTTTCTGGTTTGAGGTGAGGGAACTTCCCTGGGGAGAAAGTTTCGGTCCACAGCACCGTGGCCTCGCTGCCCATGCCTGGATACAGGAGTCAGACACCCTACTCACTGCGGGCCCCTGGACGCTCCGTGTTCACTTCTTGCTCTGACAGAGGCGCCCCGAAAACAGTCCAACACACGGCCCTCTAAGGACAGGGAGCTTGAGGGGCGTCAAGAGCTCTAAGGTCTCCACCGATGCTGTGACTGCCATGCCACCACCCCGGCACACACACACCCGTCGTGGACCCAGGCACGGGCTCTCTGAGTGGCTCTGATGGCCAGGAGGGTCAGCTCCAGGCCAGGCTGCCTGAGGCGTGCAGACTGGCCCCTGTTCCCTGAAGGAGCGGGGCCGGCCCCCGGGAAGCTATGAGGCAGGAGGACCTTGTTCCCGGAGGCGGACGATCTATTTCGTTTAACTTTAACTTCCTGCCGTTAGGCGCTGGGGCCTGCATCACGGATTTAGGCTGAGAACAGCTAAACGTGACCTGTAGGCTTGTGCAGGCAGCTGGGCTGGAAGACAGTTGTTGACTCGAGGGCCGCCTGCCGCGGGCGTCTCTTCCCCGATGGCGGCCCCCTCAGATGCGGGTCAGGGGCCAGGCCTCCCCAGGGCCGGAGCCTCCAGAGCAGCCGGCCTCCATCCTGCTCCTCTCCAGGAACAGACACCACTGTGCCTCAGTGGGTCTGCCTGGAGACCCTGCCGGGTTCTGCTGACCACGGCCGCGAGCACAACTCAGGATTGCAATGACACACGGCACGTTTAGCAACTTGCCAGCACCTGGCTGGCGGCCCTGTGCTTCTTGGTAATGGACTTACTTTCCCAATTACATTCAGCTCATTAACACCAAAACTAATCTTGAGAGCTTGAGAAAACCAGATTATGAGGGAAAGCTCGCAGGAGGTGCAGCTCACAGGGCCAGCCCCGTGGGTCAGGAGCCCGGGGGCAAGGCAGGGGTCTCAGGGGAGGGGAGGGCAGAGATGGATCCCCTTAGTTTCTGCCCGCGCCAGCTGGAGGACGCCACGGGGGTGGGGAAGAGGGTCCAGAGTACTGGGCTGGGGGCATCTTTCCTGACCCTGAGCTGGTGGTCAGGGGGTGGAGTGGCTTCTCTGTTCTGGTGAAAAGAGCCCACCCTCGTGCCCGGGGCGGCCGGCCACCTGTGCCCATCCTGCACTACCAATGCCTCCCGTGGGGGGCACCCCGGGTAAGCCAGATGGGGTGCTGGGCCAGGATGTGCTCCTCTCAGGCCCTGAAATGCAGGGTGTGGGGCCAGGCTCACGCCAGCCCAGGGCTCTCGGCATTGTTGAGTTAATGAGTAAAGGATTTTGACAGCAGAGGCTGTAGTCTCCACACCGGGGCTTTCTCAGAAACCTAAAACTGCCTTCCTTTTCCAGTGTATCCCCAGAAAGGTAAGCTGTATGGGCGGGGAGGTGCATGGGGAGAGGGTGTGCTTGCACCTGCCACACATGCACACAAATTGTGGGATCCCCCACAAGTCCTAGCAACACCGTACCGGAGACCACCAGCAAACGTAGCACTGTTAAGCTATGAAAGAAGGAAAGGTAAACTGGTGGCCGAGGTTTGAGGCACACCTGCATGGGGCCGACACCCAAGTCTCGAGAGGTCCACTGCTCACAGGGCTGGCCAGCTCCGTGAAGTACTCTCTCTCGCTGGGGACTCAGTACCCACCAGGATGAGGCCACAGAGCCATTGCCACCCCAAGGATGGGTGAGGACCAGGCGGCTGCAGGTACAGGTGTGCAGGGTGGGACTGCCCTGCCCCTCCTTACCCTGCATCGGAGAACACTGGCCGGCCTTGCTAGGCTGTGAGGTGCCGGCTCTCTACTGTCCACGCGGACATGGTGTCTGTAGCTGTTGTCTTGGCATTTTTGGCATTTTTGGTTTTATTCAGCCATTGTTTGCTGGTGTCTATTCTGTGCTGAGCACCGTGCAGGTGTTCACAGAATGTCCACTTTATGTGTATTCATTCACCTGCTTAAGTCCACCCTCACAGCCACACCCCACGGAGATGTGGATACTGGCCACATCCCTGCTGAGGAGGCCGAGGCGTCAGAGAGGACAGCAGCCTGCCCACAGACAAGGCCACTACAAGTCCTCCCAGAGGCAGTGACAGACCAGGCAGGAGCCAGGGTGCGGGGGCCCTGGAGAGTTACAGGCAGACAGTGTATCTGGCCGGCCGGCCTCCAGGGGCCCCGCTGGGGTGGCGCCTGCTGGGGGACGATGACCATCGCTTCCCTCCTGCTTCCCACCTTGGAGACCTGTGAGCTCGAGGGTCCTGGCCACAGCTTCACCCCCAGAAGTTCAGATTCAAGATGTCTGGAGCCGGCCCCAGGAGATTAAACTGGACGGAGTACTGAAGCTCTCACCAGGCTTCTCAGGTGCTGCTGAGGAGACAGCAGCCAGCTACACGTCCACCCAGGCTACATGGGCAGCAGGTCCCACGTCTGGATTCTCAGCTGAAGGAGCAGAATAAGGGTTTTCCTGTCTCAGAACACGGGAATGCACAGCAGTTCCACATGTGGAGATGTGGCTTGATTCTCCAGCACATTCTGCTTGGTTATTGAGTTGCTGCCATTGCTGTGTGGGGATGACACCCTGCCTCCACGGTGGCCTCTGTGAAGTAGCGGGAAGCGGCAGCCCCCGGTGCACCAGTGTTGAGCATGCCCATTCCCAGGTCTGCTTTGGGGCCCAGGCCTGGGGCGCCTGGTGGCTTCTTGAGCTAGAAAGGCGTCTGTGACCCCACAACACAGCTCTCAGTGGGCCAAGCCTCCAGCAGGGTCAGCCAAGGGGCGGCTTCAGCCTCTTCCCCCACCCCAGGCTCTTCCCCAGCCCAGTCCCCTGGGGGCCCAGCTTCTCCCTCTGGGGTGGCGCCAGGGAGCCTCCCTGGTGACCCTGTGTCCAGGGTGTGACAGCCGCCGTGCCAACACTCCCTCAGAGGTGTGTGGAGGGTGACAACACCTCGATCCTTCACCAGACACCCCTGGGCACCTGCCAGCGTCTGTCTTGGCCATGCATTCCACTCACTCCTCACAGACCCCTCGTAGAGGTGTCGGTGCCGCCCCAGAGGTAAATGAGGGACCTCAGGCCCCCAGGGAGTGACAGAACCAGGATTCAAACCCAGGCTCGGCATCTACTGCCACGTGGGGAATAGATCTTAGTGTCACAGAGGAAACCCTCAAACCCCACGGGAACCAGCCCATAGGACAGTGCACACTCAGGCACGCACACATGCAACCACACATGGACACACACATACAAATGCACACACGTGGGCCTCCTCAGGTGGCCCAGTCCCGTTGGGGTCCATGCCTAGCCGGCAGGCCGACGGTGAACTACACCGAGCACCCAGCATGTGAGGGCCAAGTCCTAAGGGACAGTAGGTCCGGGGAGGCCACAGACCTGCGTTCACTGCACCCCAACACCTGGGGCTTGTGAAATCCACGAAGAAACAGAGCCCTGAGAGCAGGGAGTTTTCCACCTCTGTATTGTCCCAGAAGACATTAGGAACAGGAATTTCCAACTTTCCCATCTGCCTTTGCAGGAAGCCCTCTCCCAGCCGAGAGCTCAAAACCGGCTGGACTTTGGCATGAGAGCTCGGCAGGTGGTGAATTCATTGAGGTTTCCTGCCGCACTGGGAAGGGAAGAAGCAGAACCCGACGGTCCCGTGCCCTGCTCCTTCCCCCCCGTGAGCCCTGGAAGGACGCTGGCTGTCCCTGCCCAGAGGCCAGAGGTCCGGGCCTGGCTGGCTCATAGGACGCCCTCCTGGAGCTGACAGTCGGTGTCCCTGCCAGGGCCACGTCTGTGCCTGAAGCAGAGGCTTCTGTCCGGGGCCCTGGGAGACCACTGGCTCAACATCCCCACCTGCAAAGTCCACACCCTGCAGCCCGCTTCCAGTCTCCGTCGTCTGGCCCTGACCATCCCCCGGGGAACCTCTGGGCTGGTGCCACCTGCCTGGCCCCTCCCTTCCTTTGTGGCCCACCTGGACTGCCCCCCTTGCGCCCCCGGGAAGCCGGCACTCCGGCCGCCACTTGACCCCTCACCCTGGACTCTGACCCCTGTGTCCAGCAAACCATGGGGCTCTCGCCTCTCTAGCACCAATGAACGAACGAACACTTGGGTTTTAGATGTGGACTTGAGATGCAGCCAGCTCCAAGGAAAGGCCAGCGTGGGGCTGAGCTCCGGGCCAGACCTCAGGCTCAGCGGGCGCCTTGCACACCCTGGAGAATGGCCAGCGCAGTGCTCACCTGCACAAGTGCCACCTGGGGACCTGTGGGGACCCACAGCCCTGGCCCGGTCACCGGTCAGCCTGTGTAGATGCCACCCCTGCAGGTGGGTCAGGTTTGGCAGAGCTGGGGGTCTGGGCTGAGGTGGCACCATGAGCCCCCCAAGTCCTGTGCCCTTCTGGGACACTGGAGGCACAGGGGCCAAAACAGAACAGCCTAGCCAGGGCCCTTCAATGACCAGAGGCCTTGTCTCACATGTCTTCGTAGGTGGAAGCCTTTCACCTTTGAGGGGACCTTGGCCTCTGAGAGCACAGAAGCCCTGCTTCTCTGACTTGTTCATTCTGAACATGTTTATGGGAAGAATCTTACAAAATCAGAGGGATTGTGCCAACACTACATCCCCCTGGGGCAGGCTCAGCTCAGGGGGTGACAGGTCTGAGCTGCCCTCATCTCTTCCTGGAGTCTCGTCCCTCCCAGTGGGGTCAAGCATGCACCTCCACTCAGAAGCCATGGCCCCCCTTCCCTGGGACACACGTGGCAGGTCACCTTGCTGGCTCCTCTGACGTTATCTCCCACCCCTCCCCTGGGGGGAAGGCTGGCTTCCACCCAGCTGCTCCTCCAACACAGGCCCACACGCCCACCTCAGGGCCTTTGCACTGGCTATCTTGCCCTGAAGATGCTGTTCCCCTTACAGCCTCCCCACCTGCGCTCTCTGCCTTCTCTCATTCGTCACTAGCTATAGCACTAAATGCATTTACCTCGTGGCACGATCTTGTCTGTCGGTTCCCCACAGGAATACTACCCTCCATGGGAGGTTTGAGTCTGTTCTGTGCAAAGCTGCATCCTCATGGCCTGTAGCAGGGCCAGACACGAGGCAGCACAACGTTTGTTAAATGAATAGTAAACTGGTGAGAGCAGTCCTGGCGCCCAGAGCCGTGACTGCTAGGAAGTGAAGCGGTGCTAGAGAGCTGCATTGATAAAACAAACCAAACTGTCCAAGCCCCAAAGAGCAGCCACTGTACCGAGCTATTGACCTGCAAGGGCGCGAGTTCTGGGCTCTGTCCCAGGAGGGTGCATGAGCTGGGACTGTGTTTCTGGGAGCCTGCGTGTCAGGACTGGGAGGATTGTTCCGTGTCCTTCCAGGAGGCAGGACTTGGGGTGCATCGGCTGCAGATCCCAGCACGTGGTGGAGCGTGCTCTAGGCCAGCTTTGCACAAGCATGGGTGGCACATCCTGGGGACCTGCCTGCCCAGGCGAGCCCTGTGTGGGGCCGTGGTGCTCCCCATCCTGAACCTTGCATGCTCACAGTGTTCTGAGCTGATGCCAGCTGTCACGGTCCACCTGCCTCCGGGGTGTTGTCACTGGGCATGCTGCTCACCGGAGACTGTGTGGCAATTGGGAGAATTCAGCTAAGGAGCTCAGGGAGCCTCTCCCGGGCCCAGCGCCCAGAGGGTTTGACGAAGCTTACAGACAGACGGGAGCCGACATTCACAGATGTGTTCATTCACGCACCCATTCGTTCCTTCACCGGTCCACTCATGCGCTCCTGCTCCCCGATCCACGGGCACTGCTGGGGCGGCAGGGTTCCAGGCACTGGGGACACAGTGGGAACAACAGGCACAAGCTGCCTTTGAGCATTGACCTAGTTGAACCCAGAGAGCTCGGTGTTGAGGAGGCGTCCTCGGGGGCTGGGGTGCTGGCAAGCTCGGAGCTCAGAGGAAGTGGGGCAGGAGAGATGCAGGGGGTGATGTGGGTGGAGCCCAGGGAAGCCATGCACGGCAGGCCCACAGCTGGGGGGTGGGAGGCCGCCATGCACCACGCTGCCTCTCTGCTCCCCGCTGCGACGGCTCCTGGGGCCTCTGCTCCCCACCAGCCCCGCCCACTACCGATCTGTCCCCGCCCCCTCCCAGTCCAATGGGCTCTGCAGGAGTTGGGGGAGCTCCACAGGCACCTGGGCTCACCCAGCACCTCTCCCCTGCCCTGAGCAGAGAGAAGAGACAGAAGACAAGGTATGAAGATGTGGAGAAGGGGCAGGAGATAAGACAGTGAGGTCACGAAGGAGGGCTGGAGCTCGGGGTGGGGGGGTAGGGGGTGGAAGGGGCGGATGGGAGCAGAGGTGCAGGTGGGGCAGAGACCTGGGACTGCTCAGGCCCTCATGCGGGGAAAGTGCCCCAGCCGCCTCGAAGGTTTCCTGGTTCAGGGGACAGGGACCCCAGCTGTGCCCGCTGTGGCCTGGGCAGGGGATCACCCGCTTTGGCTCCAGTGCAGAGAAGGGTAGGGAAGCAGGTTCTGCTCAGAGCTGACACCCCAAGACCTGGTGCCTGAGACCCTGCACCCCAAGACCTGGTGCCTGACATGCGGCACCCCAAGACCCAGCAACCTAAGACCTGTTGCCCTGAGAGCCGGCACCTGAGAGGACCAGCTCCCGGACTCAGAGCTGGGCACTATGGTCCCGGGAGCAGGCCCGTCTCTGCACCCCCCCGGGGGCAGAGCTGGGGGTACTCTTCTCAGAGAAGCTCCGAGATCGTGCCCAGGCACGGCCGGGGGAGAGCCCAGAGAGCAGAGCTGGCCCTGACCTGGGCAGGCCAGGTCCATCCCCCACTGCCCCCGCTCTGCAGCGCCCCTCAGGTGCACAGCTCAGGGTAAAATCTTCTGTCGGAAGGGACTTGGCCTCGGACGCTGGGGAGACAAACACACATGGGAGCGCACCCGAGCTTGAGACCCTGGCCCTTGAGCAACACACGGCGAGGGCCCTGCACAGGGGCCAGGGAAAACCCACCTTCACCCCAGCGGGGCAGAGAGGAACAACAGCCCCTCCTGGAGGGGTGAGAACTTGGCAGGGTCAGGGGGCTGACAGGTCTGCAAAGAAACAGAAGGTGAGACGGGGTCAGGAGAGCCCAGAGACAGGTCACAGAGTGAGGTGCAAGCCCCAGAGGGGTTGGCCACACAGGTTTCTGGGGTCCAGACTCTGAGGAGGGCCTGGTCTCTCTTATGGGAAGTTGGCCCCTGGAAGACTCCCTGGGGAGTCCCCTCTGTGGAGAAGGTAGGACAGGACGCTATCAGCACTTCCCAACCTTTGCCCCTCTGTCTCAGGATATTCCAGGCAATACCTCAGCTCCAAACGCCCACGGATTGTTTTACAGCTGGCGGCTAATTCTCCAGGGGCACTTCCTGAAAATGAGACTTGACTCCTTCAGCACGGAATCTTCCCTCCCACAGAGACTCTTGGGAAAGTCCTTGCTTCCAGGCCTTGGACGTTGGGTCCTGACTCCAGGCCCACTGACTCCATCTGTTCTGCCAGGACTGGGGTCCACTAGGGTCCACTGACTCATCTACCCCAGGAGGACTGGGGTCCACTGGGGACTCTTGATGCTCATCCCACCCTTCTAAGTCATCCTTGCCCTCCAGATCCACTCATGCGTTCCTTCAAGGGAAGTAAGGAAATTCAGCGGGAGCAGAGTAGAGAATGCCCAGGAGCCCACAGGACAGAGCGAGGACAGGGGTCGGGCACAGTGCCGGGGGCTCCTGGTCCTAGGATCAGAGCATGTAAAATAAAAACTACAAGCTTCTGGTTTCAACCCCAGGAGGTAAATACCACCCCACGGCTTCCCTGCAGCCTGGGAAACAGGCTCAGGGCAGACGCCCAGTGCCCAGCGACGGCCGTACCCGTTAGGCAGAGATCCAGACAGAAGTCACAGAGCCAGTGGCCCAGGCTCCCCAAGCGCCCCGAGTGAGACCACAGAGGGCGTGCGTCCCAGCGCGGGGGTCTGTGCCCCCCGCAAGGGCCAGGGCTGGACAGTGACAGTGCTGACCAGACAAGAAGCCCGGGGGAGGGTGCTTTGGAAATGACGGGAATTGGGGTCCAGGCCTGGCAATGGGAAAGTCTGGATTGACAGGCAGCTGTCGACATGTGGGAAGAAGAGGGGGTGATCCCAAGGCTGCGCTCCCCCTGGAGCACAGTTGGGAGAGAGGAACCTTAAGTCTCCAGAAGTGGGGCGCGGCAGCCTCGTCTGGCATGGCTGCAAGGCGCAGACCTGGTGGGAGGCTCTCCACGTCGCACGCCTGACCTGAAGTCCCGGCTGCTCCTTGCCGGGCCCAGGGTCGCCTGGTGTTGGGCTCCTGCTGGTTACGAAAGAGCCCTCTCTGGGGATCTCTTCCTCCAAGACTGGGGCCAAGCGCACCAATGGGGAGCCTTGCAGCCCCAGGGGCAAGGCGGGAAGGGCCTGAGGGTCTCAGAGGCCCCACCGCTGCTGGGCAGGCCGCAACGCTGACAGGGAGGGGGACACCACCGCGCCACCCACCCCAGCCTCCGTCCTTCGAATCCAGGCGGGCCCGTGGGCACTGGATTCACCTCGGGGTGTTTCTGTTGGGGTTTGGGGGCAGCCCCCTCCCTCCTTGTGGGTGGGGAGCTGCCCTCTTTCCTGAGAGAGGGTGCAGTGAAGACCACAGAGACTCCAGGGCTCCATGACGAAATCCCACCTGCCCCCCCTCCGGCCGCTCCAGCTCAGAAGTGAAATCACCACTCCCCAGCGGCTCGGGCCACAGTCGGGGTGCCCTCACCCCCACCCCTCAGCGCTGAGCGCTCTACTTCCAGAGCGCGTCCCCAAGCTGGGTGTCTCACCAGGTCACACCAGACGCCTCCATCGGCTCCAGCCCATTCTGTGCAGGGGCCTACATGTGGCTCAGGCCTCCTCCCTGTCAGGGTCTCGACCCCCCATCACTGCTCCCACCCCCTCAGTAGCCTCCTCACTGAACCGACTCAGTGCCCACCTCTCACCCTGGGACTCATGGGCACGTCAGCTGGACACCTGAGCCTCCTCTGTCCTCTGAGTGTCCCCGGCCCAGTGCTTGGGGACAAATGGACCCAGCTAGCCTAGAACTACCCCCATCCCAGCATCCCCTCTGGTGCCCTCCTGTCCATTCTCTGCCCCACGCCCAGGCAATAGTCTAAGGACTCAGATCTGACCAAGTCCCACCCTCTTTGCCACCTTGGCAGAGATCAAAGTCCTCCAAGGTCTGTGGCTGGGCTGGCTTGGCCTCCCCTCTGGCCTCCCTCTGGCCTCCCCTCAGGCCTCCTCTCCGGTCTCCCTCTGGCCTCCTTTGGCCTCTCCGGCCTCCTCTCTGACTTCCCCTCTGGCCTCCCCTCTAGCGTCCTCTCTTGCCTCTCTCTGGTCTCCCTCTGGCCTCTCTGGCCTCCTCTCTGGCCTCCCCTCTGGCCTCCTCTCTCGCCTCCCTCTGGCCTTCCCTCTGGCCTCCTCTCTCGCCTCCCTCTGGCCTCCCCTCTGGCCTCTCTGGCTTCCTCTCTGGCCTCCTCTCTGGCCTCCTCTCTGGCCTCCCCTCTGCTCTCCCCTCTGGCCTTCCCTCTGGCCTCCTCTCTCACCTCCCTCTGGCCTCCCCTCTGGCCTCTCCAGCCTCCTCTCTGGCCTCCCCTCTGGCCTCTCCGGCTTCCTCTCTGGCCTCCCCTCTGGCCTCCCCTCTGGCCTCCTCTCCGGCCTCCTCTCTGGCCTTCCCTCTGGCCTCCCCTCTGGCCTTCCCTCTGGCCTCCTCTCTCACCTCCCTCTGGCCTCCCCTCTGGCCTCCTCTTCGGCCTCCTCTCTGGCCTCCCCTCAGGCCTCCTCTCTCACCTCCCTCTGGCCTCCCCTCTGGCCTCTCCAGCCTCCTCTCTGGCCTCCCCTCTGGCCTCCTCTCTGGACTCCTCTCCGGCATCCTCTCTAGCCACCCCTCTAGCCTCCCTTCTTGCCTCCTCTCTGGCTTCCCCTCCGGCCTCCCCTCTGGCCTCCAACACTCCAATCTCCCTCTTCCGCCAGGAGCGCCTTCCGTGGTCACCCTGTCACCTCCAGGGCTCTGTCTCCAGAAGTCCCTGGATCCCCACCCCCAGGTGGGCCCTCCCTCAAGCTGCCCACAGTCTCATGATCTCTGCGTGGCCAATATGGGTCCACTGAGCCTTGTGCTGGCCCAGCTTGTGGCCCCCAGGGGAGGCCCGAGGAGAGAGAACACGATGAGAGTGAGAAAGGCCAACCTCGTCCAACGCCTAAAGTGATCCTGGTGTGGGTGGCTGCAGGCTCAGGACCCCCAGGGGAGCACATGTCCCAGGGTCCTAGGCTGGTCCAGAGGAAGGACCCCCCACCCAGGGGCAGATACCATCCCACTGCAGGAGGGTCCTCACCTGTCAGGCCCTGCAGGCTCCACCCGGCCCCGTGATGTGGACGGGCTCCTTGGCCTCAGCAGCCCCGTCCTCCCCTTCCGAATTTCCTAAAGATGCAGTGCCAGGCAGGGGACCCCTGGAGGCCCAAACGCCTAAAAGTGGGGAGCTCACAGCAAGTCCTGTGCTGAGCCCGCCACACCTGTTCCTCACCTGTGCAAAGGGGCTGCTTCCAGCAGCAGCTCCCAGCGGCGAGACCTGGCCACCTCGCTAGTGGCTGTGACCCTGCCCTCTGGCCTTTCTCCATCCCAAGCTGCCTGAGGTGAGAAGCCACCTCGAAACATTGGGACGAATTATTGCCTTAGTTTCAGGGTCCCAGCATCTTATTTCCGCAATCAGGTTAGAAATGGCTGGAAGAAACCTGACCTCTTCAGCACAAGGCGGGTGTGCAAATTCAACACTCAGACCCATGCGTAAGACACTCAACAAATGTTTGGAAACAACAGAAACCCAGCTCTTCTGTGCCTGTAACTCGAGACTGAAGTCGTCTGGGCTCTCCGGACCGATTTAAATGACGGACGACCTAAACAAGTGTGAACCCTGGACAGTGAGCTCAGGGAGGAGGTGCACAGACTGGACGCCCTGCCCACGCAGCCCCCAGGCCCGGCCGGGATGAGGGTGAGGCCTGGGCAAGAGTGCTCTGTGGTGGCTCGCTGGACGGGGCCGGACGGGGCACTGGGGTTGCCTGCCCAGGGAGGGTCTGGGAGACGTCCAAGGGGGCCAGTTCCGTGGGTCTGGACCTGGCTGTAAGTCCAGAGTTCTCAGGGGATGGGGAGGAGGGAGGAAGCCACACTGCAGAGGGCCAGGCAGGGAGGTGGGCTGGGCAGTGAGGAACCCCTGGGGTTCACCCGGCAGAGACCAGGTCAGATCTCTACTTTTCACTGGACAGTGGATCTGGGGGCCCCTGAGCTGTGGAGGGGGCTGGAGCGCAGTGGGGTCTGGTCTGGAGAGTGTCTGGACCACTGGGATGAGGGACTGCGGCTGAGTGACCAGGCAGGTCAGGCTTGTTGGCTGAGCTTCAGTTTTGAGACCTAGAGGGCCCAGAGGCGGTGGGAGGGGCAGGGGTCCACCTGAGGAGCTGGGAGGAGGTCCATGCAGATGCCTGGTTGGCAGCCACACTTTCGGAGAACCCCTGGCTGGAGGTGTGGGACCCCAGGAACCAGGCAGATACCTGGAGGTGCTGGGCGTGGGACACAGCAGGGAGAGCCGGTCAGGGGAGGCTTAGGACCCAGGCCGAGGTGGATGGATAAGGGGCAGCCAAGGGGCTACGGGGACAGGGACAGGGGGTGGGGGGACTCCAGAGGGAGGGGCAAAGAGGTGGGGTCACGTGAGGCCCACGCTGAGCCACCAGGAGAGCCTTGGGGACCTGGGGAGGGTCAGCACAGTGGATTCCAGGGGACAGGAGGGAGGGCAGTGAGTCACAGGGAGAAGACAAGGCTGGGAGGGGGCCAGGCATGTGGAGGGTCGGCTTACTTTTTAGACTGAGGAGACCGAGTCGTTCTGCAGTGCCACCTGATCATGGGCGAGACCCCGATGCCATCACGGTGGGAGCCTCCACATGCAGAAGGGCAGTGTGGGCAGGGTGGGGACAAGGCTGGGCCCAGGGCAGAGGACATCCAGGGGAAGCGTGGTCAGCCCCAAGGTTCTGTCTCCAGATTCCTCTTCATGTTGTCCTCAGAGTCCCCCCAAAGCCTCTACCAATGCTCACCTCTTACCCCTCAA
This sequence comes from Diceros bicornis minor, assembly GCF_020826845.1. Lineage (NCBI taxonomy): Eukaryota > Metazoa > Chordata > Mammalia > Perissodactyla > Rhinocerotidae > Diceros > Diceros bicornis. Next base: position 62,081,157 of record NC_080759.1, on the reverse strand, counting down.
GGGGAGCCAACAACCCCAGGATTACAGCAACGTATGAGAGTGCTGTCACAGTGGGGGTGCCCTGCCCATGAGATGGAGCTGGCTGAGCAAGTGGCCACCCCACCCTGAAGAAGGTCCTCTGGGGACGAGTGCGAGTGCCCAGAGCCCAGCAGGCCATGGTCTTCCCGGGGGAGGAACAGATCTGGGGCCAGGCAAGTATGCAGGTCAGTGCCTCCCCACGCAGGGCTGTCCGGCCAGTGCCCTTGAGGCCGTCACTGGACTTTCAGATGCCAGGCTCCACATCTGTGTGCCGGGGCTGGACTAGGAGCAGCCCAGCTTGCACAGAAAGTACACGTTCGCTTCACACAACAGGGGCGCTGCACGCCCCAGGCGCAGACCCCAGAGTGTGGCACGTCCACCCTGCACATGTCACCACCCTTACAGTGGTTTCACAGAAGAGACAAGGTGGCAGAGGAGGAGACCCCCACGGCGCCCAGAAACCCGTCAGTTCTGCGGGGAGCAGCATGCGTGTCATGTCGGGGCGCTCCCAGAGCCCCGGTTGAGGCTGGACCTGCCCAGTCAACGACCCATAGGACGTGGCCAGTGTCGGCAATTCCCCCATCACAGAGGCGTCCCAAGAGACACATCACATGAGACCTCATGGGTGCTGGCACTTCACTCCTGATCTTACAAACCCTCACTGGAAAGCCCAGCGGGGGACAGACTGAGCATGGAGACCAGGCAGCAGGGCCAGGGAGCGAAACATGCCCAGGAAAAAGGAGGAGGCAGAGGGACCTGGAGAGCTTTTAAGAACCAGAAAGCAGAAATGAGAGGAACTCAAAGGGAGATCGACACACCACAGGCAGCGCTGGAGGGAAGAGGTACCAGGTATACCTGCCAGGTACACCAGGTACCCCCAAACCGCTGCCAGGTATACCAGGTAACCCCAAAACCAGGTCCAAAGTCCTCTAGCCATCTCTCCTCAAAACCTGTCCCTCCCCGTCCCGCTAAGGACATCAGTGCCCCCCAAGGCCCCAGAGGGGCTCTCTCTGCTCTGCCTCGCCCCTCTCCATTCCAAAACCACTGCGGACTGCCCCTGCCACTTGCTGTTCCAGGGCGGGGGTCCTCAGGACCCTTGATCCGCCTCCCCCCAGGCTCCACCTAGTAAGCTACACATGCCATTACATCTCTGCTCCCTCAAGTAAGACCCTCCCTGGTGTTGACCAGCACATTGAAACTTTGTTCCTTGCAAGCTCTTAAGAAAGCTGACCTTCCTATCACCTTGCCCGGGAGTTACCGGCAATTCCCACTTTGCTGGCTCACTGGAGCAAGGCAAGAGAAGAGAAATCTGACAGACCAAGATTTTAAAAGAGAAATCACTCCTATAAATAGGATTTTACTGGGTTTAATCTTGAGTGGCACAGATTTTCTTTCTGCACTGGGAACAAAATATCACTCCAGTGCCTGACAGCAAGAACATTTCCTCTCTCGGTGCATTAAACGGCGCCCATTCGCCCGACAGACAGAAAACCTGGCTGCAGGAGCCCCTGAGCGGGAGCAGCCACGGATGTCTGCAGCCTGGATGGGGCAGAAGGAGCCCCGAGCGCGGAGACGGGGACGCCCGAGCGCGGAGATTTGGAGGCTGCGCGCGCTGGCCGGCCAGCAGGGTCCGGCAACCCTCGGCGCCCCGCACGGCCACTCCCGCCCGGCCAGGCTGGCGGCCCCCGAGCCTCGCTCTGCCTGACCAGAGGCCCAACTCCCGGAGCTGGCCGCGGCGCTCCTCGCACCCGACCTCGGGGCAACGGAGGCCGGACGCGCCCCTTCCGCAGGGAAAACCGCGGGCCGGCGCAGACCGGGAGGAAGGCGGCCGCGGCGCCCAGCTCTGCCCCGGGGCACACGGGAGTCCCGCAGACCCCGTGGGCGGAGACGCGCAGGTGGAGGGAGGCCGCGCCGAACCGGGCCGCTCACCGATCTTGGCCACGCTGGCCACGAGGATCCAGAGCGCGATGATGTACGGGTCCTGGACGTGATGCCACTTGAAGGTGACCACCTGGAAGCCCTGGACCGCACCGTCTGGCTGCTCCTCGACGCCTCGCGCCCGTGGCAGCACGCCCAGCGCCAGCAGCAGCGCCAGCAGCAGCCCCCAGCCGGGCCCCCGGGCCCCGCGCCCCGACATCGCCGCCGCCGCTCAGCGCCCGGTCCAGACGCTCATGTCGTGTGAGTCCTGCTGCGCTCGGAGGGACGCGCTGCGCCGGGGCCACTGGACGCGCCGGGCCGGCGGGACTCGCATCGGGCGGCGCTCAGCCGAGCGCGCTCCGGGTGCGGGCTGCCCTCCCGGTCCCCGCCCGCCCGGCTGGCCTTTAATCGGGCGGCCCCCTCCCGCCCCGGGGCGGGGCCTTCCCGCCCCCGCCGCGCACACGCGACCGCAGACACCATCGCACGCTCTTGGCACGCCCGTCCGGCCTGCGCACGCCCACCCCGGGCCTGACCCGCACCCCTGACCTCACCTCCCACCCCCGCGCGCGGAGTCCCCTTTATTCCCCTCCCCCACTGGCCGGCTCGCTCCCGCCGGCCCTCTCCTGGAGCCCGGGGCTGGAGGGCGCAGGCCTGGAGGTCCGCGCGGCCGCGAGCAGATGGACGAGCCCTGGGACGCGGCGCGGGCCGGGGCGATCGCGTTTCTTGGGAGCGCAGCGCAGCGCGTCGCCGGGACTGGGGGTGGCTGCGCGCCGGGGTCCCTGCGGCTCGGCTGCCTGGTAGTGGGCTCCCGGTGCTTCGGGCGCCCCTCGGTGGCGTCGGCTCAGCTCCGGAGTTGCCTAGGGCAGCTGTGGGCACACTGGCCCCCGGCCGCTCCTTATCCGTAAACGCAGGACCTGGGGCTGTGCAGACCCCACCAGGAGCCTGAGGGTCCAAAAGGGGGCCAGGCTGCCAGCCTCCTGCCCGGCAGGTTCAACACTGAACCTGCATTTCATAACAGGATGGAACAACTTGTCAGAAACCAGGGCCCCCCCTCCTGAGCCTCGGGTGGAGAAGAATCCCTTGCCCAGGCTGGGTCGCCCCTGTTCCTTCTGTGAGGGACCCCTCCTCCCCTGACCTCGGTGCCCAGCGGTGCCACTCAGGCGGCCAACATTGGGACTGGAATACCCTTCCTCCCCAAAAGCTTGGCATCAGATGGACATCTAGGTGGGACCTCTGTCCCCAACCCCCTCCTGCCTGCGCTGCCTTCAAGGGATGGCTCACGAGGGCATCTCAGGCTGCACAAGGTAAACGCGCCCCCTCATTTCCCCCCCAAGCCCACCCTGCAGCCTCAGCCTGGGCAGCTCTGTCTTCCAGCTGTTCTGCCCCAAACCTAGGAGGCAGGCCTGACTTGTTCAGCTCCCCCGTTATCTCTCAGCATATGTCTCTGCTCTACCTTCAGAATACAAACGGAACCCCACCACTGCTCAGCACCTCCTGGCACCCCCTGGCTACTACAAAGGCCTCCTGCCTCACCACCTTCACCTGCCCTGTTGGGCCCTCCTATTGGACCTTCCAATTTAGAGGGAAGATCCAAGTCCTCCCAGGACTCAGGCCCCTCCCCGACCCCCTCCCAGCCTCCCTTCTGGGGACCTCTGCTCGCACACTCCTCGGCTCCCTAAAGTCTTTGCTCCAATGTCACCTTCTCCTCGTCACATAGCTGATCTCTCAGCTCACAATTGTGATATCTGCGCTCCCCTCCCTCAGCTGGTGGTCCTCCACTCCTCCCGACATGCCGGCCCCTCGATTTTTCTGTTGATTGACTGCCCTCTCTGTGGAGTGTCTGCTCCAGGCGTGAAGGCTCCACAAAGCCCAGGAGGCTCATGGCTGCATCCCCATCCCTGAAACTGTGCCTGGCACACGGGAGCACTGGTTGGATGGATGGATGGATGGATGGACAGATGGGCGGGTGGACAGATGGATGCATCTTCTAATATCTGAGTACACATCAGTGTCCCAGAGGCTTGCAGGACAGTGCTGAGCTGGGTGACTTTATTCCGTGGGTTCTCCCCAGTTTCCTGCTGGTGGGAGGCGGCCGTCAGTAGTGTAGTGGGGGAGAGTGGGGTCAAATCGTGCTCAGCTGAGTGACCTGGCTGAGTGGCTGAGCGCTGAATGGCGGGTGAAGCTGGGCGACCATTTGGGAGGATGCTGCAGAGGGCTTCAGTCTTCACTGTGCGTCCTTTGAGGACTTTCCAGCTGAAAGGGCCTCTGCGGTGGCCCAGGGATCCTTGGTAGGCGGAGGAGGACCAGCCTCGAGGGTTGTTGTGAGCACCCTCGGGGGGCAGGACCGAGCTGAGCACAGGTTTGGCACATAGCGCCCGGCAGTGGGAGTATGTGACTGGCTGCCGTGGAGGGCTGTGGAGTCGCTCCCAGCTCAACCGTGTCCATGTTTCTGTCCCTGGCTCCATTCTCAGCCTCCTGTCCCAGAGACAGAGCTGGCTGGACAAGATCGAGGTCACCTCCAGCCCAGACACACTTCCCTGTTCTTTTCTCATGGTTCCTGGGTGAAGCCTTTCGGAAGACTGTCCTCTTTGAAGATGGTGCCCTTGCATTCCTCAGGAAGGGCAAATTCCCACCAGACCAGTGTGTGCCGTGATGCCCAGTGACCCTCTGGTCACCTCACTCTCGGGGGTTTTCAGGAAGAGCCTGTCCCAAGAGCTTACGTCATTTATCCTGGGAGGGGCTGCTTCTGAGACCCAGGAAGCAGTTCAAAGGGCAGAAGAGCAGAGCTTTGTGTGTGGACTCCCAGATTCGGAATGAATGCCAATGCCGGTCATTGGCCGTTAGACGGTGTGCTGCAGGCAGAGGTGGCCGCAGGATGCCCAAGGACAAAGAGAGTTGAAAGGAAGCAAGCCCCTGCAACTGCACAGGTGAGAGCACGGTGTGACCACACCGAGAACGCACTGCTCGGGCGAGAAGTTTGGCTGTCTGGCGGGATCTGTAGGATGAAGCGTCTGTGTTCCCGGTTGCTGGAGGCTCTGGGGCAGCTGTGGTGCTCAGTCCTGTGCCTGCGATTGTGTGGTGCGGAGGGTACCAGCCTCCCTTACAAGTGGAAGTCAGCTGAGGGGGTGTGGAGTGTGTGCACTGCCTCACTCCTCCTGAAACCCATGGCTAGCCACTGGCACCACCCACTGACCCACTTCTCCAATGAGAGCTCCCCAACATGGACTGGGCCACAGGGTGGGTGGGCAGCCCCCATGGCCTCTTTGCCTCTAACCAGGTTGTAGTTTTAGGCAGGGCTGTGGCATCCATGACTCCAGGGCTGCCATCCATATCAAGCAGACTTATGAACAGCACCCCCCAGAGTTGTGCATTGCACAACCCACACAGCCACATGGCCAAATGTACCCAGAGGCCTGGTTGTGTGTGCGGGGGATGTCTTGGAAGTGTCCTGAGGCCTTGCGGGTGTGTGATGATCTGACAACTGCCCGTCAGGCAGGTACGAGCAGCACTGCAGAAGTGCTGCCCCGCAGTGGCCTGGATGGGGAGGCCAGAGGGCGGCCTGCACACACATTGTCGTAGTCTGCTTGGACTGCCAGGACAAAATCCCACAGGCAGGACCTAAACAGCAGAAATCTACTTTCTCAAGGTTCTGGAGGCTGCAAGTCCCAGATCAGGGCTCCAACGGTCAGTGCTGGTGAGGCTCCTCCTGGCTTGTGGCCGGCCGCTGAGCCTCACACGCCGTTCCTCGGAGCGCAGGCGGGAGGGGAGAATCGGATCGCTCTCTCTTCTTCTTCTAAGGCCACTCATCCTGTTGGGTCTGGCGCACCCGTACGACCTCATTTAACCTGAATCTCCTCCTAAAGGCTTATCTCCAAACACCATCGCAGTGGGCGTTAGGGCTTCGACATGTGGGTTTTGAGGGGACACAGCTCAGTCCGTAGCACCAGTGGAAGAGCCATGACTGTATGATACACTCAAAAAAGTTAAAATGATGTGAATAACCAGTCCCAAAAGAACTGCAATGCACCCGACCTGCGGGGAGCCTCTGAACTTCAAGCTTAGGAAAATAAAGTGGAAAACATGACATCTAGTCCATCATGGTAATTTCTTGTTGTGCATTTGATTTGCACAGTTTGCGAAAAACACCTTGTGAATAAAGAGGCAAAAGATTTAGAGTCTGTTCATGCTTTTGCTAACAACAGCAAGAGATGAAGGTTAAGTTTTTAATGTAACTTTAGAAGGTTTACTGTGCACACACAGGTGTTCCTCTCCTCCCACAAGTTTATTTTTAACCCGAAGTGGTCGTACATGAGCTCTTCTTAAAGAGGGAAGGACCTGGTTTGTAGTGCTCCCAGCCAGGGACCCTGGGCTCTCCCTTCCTCCTTTGCCCGCTCGCACCTGCTGTGCGCCGGGTCCTACCCAGATCCGAAACCTCTGGAGCTGACGACGTCACCACTGTGGAAGACTGACCGTTTCTTGTTTGATTGCCAGAGTGCAATCACATTTCTCACAGATTGTGAGTGTCACTCTTCTGGGGTCTGCCTCTCGGTGCCTTTTAACCTCAGGTGGGCCTGGAGCCTTTCCAGCCTGAAGCCGGCTTGCAGATAAGGAGCGTCTGGGGAAACTGAGGCAGGGCCTCTATCAAGCTTCAGCTCCCGTGTTTCCACCTCAACCCACAATGTCCCCAGGACATGCCATCCACCTAGCAGACCCCAGCCCAGGGCTGTGTCCCCCATCCTGCGAAGTGAAGTCCCTGGCCTGGGTCGGAGTCACCCCCCACACACACTGTCCACTGCCAGGGTGGCTGGGCGGGGATAGGAGCAGGCGGACCATAGACCCCTGGGCAGTGCATGGGGGCTCTTGTAGAGGACGGGAAGGTCCCGGGGTCGTGGGCCTGGTGAGGCGAGGCGCCCGGGCGGGGGCAAGGGCTGGGGGTGGTGCCGCAGAGTCTTTGCCCCTGAGGGCCCCAGGAGGGCAGCTTGCAGTCCAGTCTCTGGGAGCTGGGCTGTCTGCAGACCCCGACCCCTGTTGATATAGGGGACCCTCACCCCATTGATATAGGGGACTGTGACCCCCAATATAGGGTACCCTGACCTCTGGTATAGGGGACCCCATCTGCGCGCCCCTCTGCATCTGCGCCCACTTGGCCAGGGCGAGGCTACGCCTGTCCCCCTCCACCCTTGGGGACACTGGAGACCATTGGCGACCGTGACACAGCAGACTCCACTGAACTCCCACAGGAGCCCTGCACCCTGTCCACTGTCATCACGGGGACCCTGCCATGTGGTCACAGCCCCCAGCAGGCGACCCCTCCGTGGAAGCCCCACTCTCTGGGCCCCGCCCCCCTCCTTTCTGGAGGCACGACTCCTGATCCCAGAGGAACACCTTTCACACACGGCCCATGCCCCCTGACGTCCCCAAGGTCCCTCAGTAAGCTCAGCCTGGGACCCCCATGCTGACCCCACCCCAGCTCCTCGCTGGAGGCCCCATAAGAACCTATCAGATGGGGTCGTGTGGACCCCAGCTCCCCAGGCCTGGCTGAACAGGACGAGAAGCACCCCCATTCAGGAGCAAAGTGGAACCCCCGTCAGCACGAGGACACCAGCTGAGCCCAGGAAGGAGAAGAGAAGGTAACAGGCTACCCGTTGAGCTTATCGGGAGAGAAGTGGGGTTTGGTGTTAGAAAAGCTATTCTGTGGTTCCCCATGTTCACAGATTCAAGGAGAATGTCAACCATGTATCAACAGAGGTGTAAGAAGCCTTGGTAAAATTAAAAATCCACTTATGACAAAACATACGAGAGGGAAAACTTTTAGCAAATGGAGAATAGAGGCAGATATCATTGACCTGGTGAGCCGTGAAGGTTCCTGACGAAGCGCTGGCAGGTGTCTCCCGGGGACCAGGCGCTTCCAATGCTCCAGGCAGAGAGAGGCAGTGTCAGCTGGGAAGGGAAGGAGCAGTTCTTCTCAGCGCTGAGACTGTCACCTGCATGAATGCCCAGGACTTCAGACAGGTGGTTAGAACTGATGAGAGTTGGGTCAGCAAGGTTGCTGGGTACAAAATCAATATTCCCAGTCAGTTCCGTTTCCATACACTGCAACACACTTTCCAGAAAGTGAAAGTTAATTTAAAAATACTATTTACATAACATCAAAGTGACAAAAAACCTGAAAAAAAATCTAACAAGGTGTGCAAGATGCTTCTGGGAGAATTCTCCAGTGAAGCCATTTGGGCCTGGACTTTCCTAAATGGAAAAATTTTAAAGATGGATTTAATTTATTTAATAAATATACAACTGTTCAGACTTTCTGTTTCTCTTTGTGTCCACTTTGGTATATTGTGTTTTTAAGGAATTTGCCCATTTCATCTAAAAGTTCGTGTGTATTGATGTAAAATTCATAATATCCTTTTAATTTCATTTTTATGTCAGTGAGGCCCTGTGATGTTCTCTTTTTATCCCTGATGTTGGTAATTTTTGTTTTCTCCCTTAGTGGTGGTGGATGTTGCTAGAGATTTATCCATTTTCTTAATTTTTCCGCAGACATACTGGTCTTGTTGAGTTTCTCTGTTGTATTTCTGTCTTCTGTTTCACAGTCTTCTTCATTCCTGCTTCCCTTCCTTCCTCATTTCTGTTTTGATGTTCTTCTAGCTTCTTGAACTGAAAGCTGAGATCATTGATTTTCAGTGTTCTTTTTTTTTTAGTTTGTGACTCTTTTGAAAGCTGTAAAATTCCCTCTGATAATTCCTTTTGTGCATCCCAGTGGTTGAAGTCTGTTGTAGTTTTCTTACTCAGTTCAATGTCTTCCCGTCTCTATGGTGATTCCCTCTGTGGCACAGGTCACCTGGAAGGGTGTTGTTTAGGTGACACTTGCTTCATTTCCCAGCATTTGGATATTTTTCCTGTTATCTTTTTGTGGCTGAGATCTCACATAATTCCCCCATGGCCAGAGAACACACACTGTATGATTTCAGTCTTCTCACATTTGTTAAAACTTGCTTTGTAATTTAGAATCTGGGCTATTTTGGTAAATATTCCAAGTAAGATAAGAGTGTGTATTCTGCAGTTGTCCGTTTGGTCAAATTGGTTAATTGTGTTCAAACCTGCTCTATTCTTACTAATTTCGGTAACTGAGAGTTGTTAAAATCATCATCTGCAATGGGGGCTTTGTCTGTCATTTTAGTTCTGTTAGCTTTTGTTTTCTGTGATTTAAGCCAAGTTAATAGGATTGCTGTGTCTTCAGACTGAACTGGCTGTTTATCATGATGGAATGTCCCTCTTTATCCCTCATAAGACTTCCTGCCTGAAGTCTGATGTTCATATTCATTTAAAGTGCAGTTTTTTTTCTCACCAGGTCTGAGGTGATTTGTCTTCCTGCGTCTCTTTGTAACAGTAACACACAGCTGGCTGGTCTGCAGCTGGGCCCCTTGCTCTGGATGTGAGCGGCAGAGTTGTGTATTCTCGTTGCCTACAACGCCCCTGTCAGGGACGCAGCTCCAGTTTGCTCTGTCACTTGGTCAGACTCGGCTCAAAGAAGAATAAACTTGCTCTGCATCTATGTGCTCGAATGTTTTCTTCTGCCCGGGGCCTCGTTAATTCCCCAGGCCTTCCTTTGAGATTCACTTCCCCTCAGCAAAGACTTGCCTGGACCCGCTGGGCTCTGAGGGCAGCACAGACACGCCCTCCAGTGCTCAGCATCGTGTGGGAGGTGGGTCTTCGACGGTCAGTGTCAGAGAACACCACAACTGCGACGTGAGCCTGGAGATGCAGAGCAGAGGTCCAGGAGGCAGCGGCTACGGTTGGGACCTCACCCGCGGTCCCATGATCCAGGCTAGCTCACCTCTCTGCATTACTGCGTTCCCAGTCCCTGTTCACGCAGAAGTCAGCTGTCGCTGGTGTCTCTGCAGCTTCTCACAGTTGAGTGACCATCCAGGTCTCCTCCTCGGGCTTCCTCCCAGGCCCAAAGGCCCCGGCAGCTCTGGGGTGTGTCTCTGCCGACACAGCTGAGTTTGCTGGGCTCAGCCTTTGGATTTGCCTCATCCTGGACTTGCCCATTTTCCAGGAGACTTGCTGTTGGCCCGGCTCCCAGTCCTGCTAGGCCCACCCTCTGGGAGGGCTCATTCACCCCTAAAGACAACATAGTGGCTTTTCATCTAGACCCCAAGGCTGCCCACCCCAAGGTCTTTAGACCCCTAGAGACATCTAGGGGTGGAGCCGAGCAGCTGGGGGCGGGGACTCAGGAGGCCCTGCCCCCACACACGGGGCTCCTATTCCATTTGGTCCGATGGGGAGGATGAGTCCGGGGCAGAATGCTGGCCTGAGCTCAGAGGGGGTGTGTGGGGGCCGCCAGCAGCCTTACTCTTGCCTCTGCTGTCCACCTCGACTCCTGCCTGTCTTTGTGGGAGGCAGGAGTGGGTCCTGGCTGGCTGGCGTCTGCCCTCCAAGTCCCCTTCACTCTGCCTCCCTAGACGTGACCAGAGAAGGAAGGAATCAATTAGTCAGGCTGTTGTTTGCCCAGGCCTAACTCTCTCCTGGATGCGGATCCTTCCTCCTGAGGAGAGCTCAGATGCTCCCCCTCCTCTGGAATGGAAGCTTTCTGTGCTTCCATTTGAACCAGAAGAGCCTGGAAGCCCCCAGATATTTCTGGTCGGAAGCCTATATGGGAGATGGAAGCTCTGGAGCCTACTGGACCCAGACCCCCACCTGCCTTGGGTGAGATCTTGCTTATATCGACAAGCCTCAGTTTCCCCTGAGCGGCCACCCACTTCAGTGCACGGATGTGAACGGGGCTCAGAGCTAGACCCGGAGACCTGGTCTGCACCCCACGCTGTGCACCGTGGCAGGTCCCTGTCCCTGAAACAGAATGACCGGGGCAGGGTCAGCAGGTGTGGGCAGGTGTGCCAGCCCATTCTCTGCTCCTGGGGAACACACACAGTTCCCCAGACGGGAAGCTCACGCAGCTAACATGTCGGGCTGAGAAGAAGCCCACGGAGCCCTGGCCGAGGATACTGGAGGTGGGCCGGGTCCCCTTGGGCCTCAAAACCACTGCCCTCCCAGCCCTGCCTGGAGCCCCACCTTACCTGGTGATCAATAGTATCAGGCCAGGCCCAGAGCAAACACACGGCCTGAAGGGCGGTGACAGTAGCTGGACAGGGACGAGCAAGGCAGCTGGGCTTTGTCTCAGGGCTGGCGCGGTGTGTGCCTGAGGATTTAGGAGGCTCTGGGGCCCCTGAACCGCCCGCCTGCGGAAGCACAATGCGCATTGTGCTCCTGGGATGAGCCCTATTCACAGGGCATGGACGGAGTTCTGTTAACGTATTCAGACTCGATAGTGTTTCTTCTAAAAACAATCCAGAGAGATTTGTCCGAAGAATGCAGTTCTGTGGATGGGAATAACCTTAGAACTCCTACTACTGTGCCATGAAAATTGGCCATTCACATTTTCCTGCATCTGTCCTTTGTTCACGTTCTTAAGTGTAAGCAAAGGCTGCAGTCTGGTTGGGAGGCTCTTGGTTCACAGAGAGTTGGGGGACTCAAGGTGAGCCCCAGGTTCGAGCACCCCCACGGTGCTGGGAGAACTAGGAGGTTCCCGGAGGTGGAGGGGCTGTCGTGGGAGACTCGTCCCTGCAGTGGAGTGGGGGGTCTCCGTCCACCCCCTCCCGGCCCCGCCTCCCTGCTGGACAACCTGGGAAAGGAGGGCGCCTGTGGCCGTGGGAGGCAGGCGGGTGGGGAGCAGGGCTGGACCCCATGGCCTCTGTCCGAGGCTCAGGCGAGGCTGAGGTTTGAAGGAGCAGGACAAGTGCAGTGGGTCCCATCACCCCATCATGTTTCGTGTCCACCTTTGTCTGTTGTGCTCCCACCGTGGGCTGCTGGGAGCGTGGTCACCCAGGAGTGCAGCCCAGAGCATCACCGTCCTCAGTGAGGGGGGGGTGGGATGTCTGGTTTGCAACAGCTGCCTCTGGAGGCCTGTCACTGTCACCAGTGGGATTCCCCCCACTCAAGAAGCAAGCCACGATGCCGTCTGCCCCCCACATCACAGTCCTGTTTGCGGAGGTTCACTCCACTGGAGTCGGGGCCCCCATGGGGGCTCCGCTGGGGACTGAGGCCTTTCACAGGTGGAATCAGGACCAAAGCCCACTGACGGCAAGTGTGCAGCCCCTCTTCCAAGCTGTACTGAGCTCAGAGCAGGAGACCACAGGCCCTGCGGTCAGGGCAGCTCTGTCTCGACCTCCCTGTCAAGGGCTCTGACTACCAGAGGGGTGGCCTAAACCCAAAGACGGCGCTGGAAGCAGAATGGGGAAGCCCACTCTCCAAGAGGACAGGCAGATGGGTTCCTCTGTGCAGACGGGTGAGTGGTGTCCACCTGCGATGGAAAGTTTTCAGAGAGGAATGTCTGCAGTGTGTGGTGGGGAAGGCGAATTCCTAGGCAGAGGCAGAGCAGCCAGCACACACTCATTTGCACAAATTAGCCTTTCAGATGGGAACGTTGCTCATGCAAGACCTGGTCGTCACAGAATGGCTTCTGGGGGGCTCAGCATCCAGGGCATAGTCAAGGTCCCGGCACGCGTGGGCCCGGTGCCCTCCTGCCCCAACACAGCCTCTTCCCGCAAAGCTGCTGGGCCCGCCCTCATCAGAAGGACCAGAGGGGACAAAAGGCCTCTCGTCAGCTGCTCACTTCCCTCTCAGAGGACTGTGAGGTGGGGTTGACTATAGGGGCTGACAGAGCCCTTACCCTCTGGCCTGGCTCTTCTGCTGGTGTTCTTAGAAAAGAGGGGTCACTCTAACACTCAGCGAGAGCACTGGGGACGTCCCCTGTGACCCTCGCACAACCCTTAACCTGTTTTGCAGGCATGAGGTGGACCCTAGCCTTGGACGCACCACTGTCCACCCAGCCCATTCCACTGTTACTCTCTGGGACCTCCAGTTAGTGCCTCCTGGCCCTAGGCAGGCCTGAGACCGCCATGGGAGGGAGGCCTTCTGTCTGGATGCTGCAGGGGTGAGTGTCTTGCCCTGTCCTGGGGAGGGTCAGGGGATCTCTTCCCTCCTGGCCTCTGTCACCCAGTCCTGCTGACACGTGCAGCACACCCTTTGAGGGGCCGCAATCCTGTGTCAGCCCAGACTGAACCTGTTTATTCAGAATCCCACGAGAAACACCCCAAACCAGGAATAAGGGGTCTTGTGGAGCCCGCATCCACTGGAGGAAGAGGGCCCAAGAGGGTCCCTGCAGACCCCAGCACCTACCGTGGGTCACGGGGCCGGGAGACGTGGGGGAGTGCGTACCCGCCCCTCTGGCCTTAGTGAAGGGTCGGAGATCCTTAGTGAAGGGGGTGGGGCCAGAGGGAAGGGCCGTCTTTCATAGTCCAAATGTTCATTTCCAGGCCCTCAGATGCCCTCACCTTGCCCTGGCAGGGACCCTGCCCTCTCGAGGTTTCCCGGGGGCTCGGAGGCCAAGGGTGGGAGTCAGCCAGGCCCCTGTGGGCACACAGCCCTGGCCGGGGACCCCAGCCGGCAGCTCGTGCACAGACCCTCCTCATCTGCTGGTCCCCTCCCTGCTCCACCCCCTCGGGGCCTGAGACACCCGCACACAGGATGTCCATGTGCTGACCCTCACAGGCCCCCAGGGCCTAGCCGGGGTCGCATCCTCCCAGCTGAGGCGGGTGGGGGCCTTTCTGGCCCCACGGCCCTGGACACTGGGACTGGGCCTCGGGGCCACACTTTGGCCGAGACCAGCCTTTGTCTCCGAGGGCAGCATGTCTGCGCCTCCGAACTCTGTGCTGGGATGTAGCCACAGGCCGAGGAAGCGCTCTGCTGCACCCCGGGTGCTCTGCCTGCTCCTGGTTGTCTGTGCAGCACAGAGGTTTGCCGGTGCTCATGGCACGCCAGGCTCACCGCGACACAGCAATGTCGTGGGGACTGTGGAGTGCAGTCGAGCACGCAGCCTTTCTGTGCCTCGGTTTCCTCATCTGTAAAATGAGGTGGAAATAGCACTGAGGGAAGAAGGAAAAGCAATGGCACCTCCCTTTCTGTAGATGGGGAAACGGAGACGCAGAGAAACGGCGGGTTTCACCCGGGGCCACGTGGCTGAGGGTAGCCTGTCCACAAGAGCTGTCCTCGCAGCTCCTCACTGCCGCTGCTTGCCCCGCCCTGTGGCTGTGGACCTCACTGTCCCAGGTTCTCTTGGGACCCTGTGGTGGGAGCGACACCAGCTGGGTTGAGACTCACATGCTGGGGTCCAGCTGGAGGAGGGAGGGGAGAGGGATGCCGCGCCCATCATCCCGAGGAGCAACCCGGGAAGACCACTCGGCCCCCTTCTCTGGGCAGCTTGGGACATCGGGTTGTGGGGCTCCCAGCCCCACCGGGTTCAGGCGACTCAGGCTGGAGCCTGGGGCCCCCTCCAAGTGCAGCTGTGCCCCTTGGCCTCCATTGCTTCTCCTGCTGGAGGGGACTCGCTCCTCCTGGGTTTGTCCCTGGAGCCCCGTCCTTACTCGCCCCCTCCTGAGACCTCGCAGGACAGCACCGCAGCCTGTTCCCGAGCCCCCGCCCTGGGCCAGGCGGCCAGGGCACCCATGGGTAAAGGCTGTTAGGGGCCGGCCCTGGCTGGGCCAAGGTCAATTAGGCTGTAAAGGAATGTGGCCATGTTGGACAAAAACAGGGACTCCTTTCCAGAAATAGGAGTCGTCCGGTTTATTGAGTGTAATTCTGAGGAAGGATTGGGAAGCAGGGCCATCTGAGTCACGGTTCAGTGGCCTGGGAGAGGGTGTGGAAGGTGCGAGAGCTGTAGGAGCCACTCCTCCCCCACCCAGCAGACCCCCTGGGCCGGACACAGAGGCACAGGCCGTCGTCTGTGATTTGTGGTGGAAGACATTATGTAAATTCATGTTTTTTTCTCCCCGGAAAGATGTGCTTCCTTGACGGGCTTCAGCCAAAACCCAGGGTGGATGCTGGAACCCTGAATCTGAGATGCCCAAACAGTCTCGCTGCCAGGAAACACCAGCAGCGAGTTTAGATTTCAGGAACAACATTTTCAAAAATCAATCTCTCCTGCTTCTGCTGTTTCAGCTTGTGAAAACAAGGGTGTTTTCCTGGGATATGCATACAGGGTCCTCCTGCAGAACAGCCGGCATCCTCAGACCCCTGCTGGCTCCCCGGCCATGGTGGAGAAGCAACTGCCTGATGACTTGAGGCCACTGCCCTCACATACAAATGCCGGCTGGTTTGACTTGGGTGATTCTGTGATTCTGACACCGTGTCAAATGCATAATGCTCTGCTCGTGATGGGCACCAGCTCACCTGGACGGACGATGGCCAGGAATTCAGTAGAGTCGTGTGGAGTTTTCTCTTTGGGTTGGGACCACAGTCTCTTTTATTTGACACAGCCTTTGGCATTTGTGAAAACACACCAAGAAAGCATGCTCTCTCCTCGCATGTCCACGACGTGCAGAGACCGAGCTCGTTGTTCCCAGGCAGTGCTGCCTGCCGTCGGGACCTCTGATCAGGACGTGCGTCCTTCGTGCCCGTCTGCAAGTGAATATGCTCATTGTTCTGCCTCCGAACTTCCCTATTTGGAGATCAGTATTATATACACAGAAAAACAACAACAGTTCCAGCTGCTTACCCAGCGTGTGTCCCCACCCCTGGCTTTATTCGATACCCCTGGGAACCCCATGCAGCAGGTCGGCCAGAAATTCACCACCCAGGCCTCCTAATCCCATTTTAAAGCAAGGAAGCTGAAGGCTTTGGTGATTCAAGGAGGATCACAAGGTCACAGAGCCGGGTCCCCGCGTCCCCCCACCCCCACCCCTTGGCAAGGCTGCCCCTGCCTCGGCTGCCCTGGCTGTGGACATTCTCCCTGAGAGGCAGCACGTGTGGTGGGTGGGCCTGCACCTGCCGAGGGCCTGGGAGAATCCTGCCTCCACTACAGGCTGGCTGTGTTGCTCTTGGGGAGTTATTTAACGTCTCTGTGCCTGACTTCCTCATCTGTCAGATGGGGTGATGGTACAACACCCAGCCCTCTGGCTCCACTCGGGTGGAGCATCCAGGGTCAGTGAATGCAGGTGCAGGCCACCCTGTGCAGGAGGAGGGGGCTCTCTGCGGGTCCCAAAGGCCACTTGTGACCCTCCCAGTGAAGCGACTGCCCAGTCGGGGGGAAGCCCACAGGGAGCTTAGCCGGAATGATGTACCCCACTGAGGCGCGGCTGGGGTGCCTGGTTTGTTGAAGGAGAAGGACGGTGCTAACAGTACTAGGTTTGCTAACTGGACCAGAGGCCCGGGTGATGAGTGTTCTGCTGGTCCTCCCCTGCAGGACGCCGCGCCTGCAGGCCTCGACCCGGAGCATCCCTCTCTCACTTCACGGCCTTGTTGCAGGAGGGGCGCCCATGTTTCCCTCCAAAGCCTGGAGTCCCCGACGGGAGAAGCGAGGGAGCTGAGAGGGAAGGCCAGGTGGCGGGGGCAGGTGGGGCGCTGGCTGGGAACCCCGACGAGTCCTTGACCAGAGCTGGATCCCGTCAGGTGGCAGGTTTTGGGACACACAGAGAACAACTGTTGGGACAGCGCTCGGCCTTACCCACCCCGCGCCCCTGCCTGTGGACCATGTCGCCGCTGGACACCCAGAGCTCGGCCTGCCCACGTGTGCTCGGGTGCAAGACCGGCTGCGCTGGGGAAATGGCCTCTCCTGACCCTGTTCCAGTGTCAGGCAGGCCTAGTGACTATTTAGATATTTGCTGAGGAGCACAGCTGCTTTTCTATTAATGCCACAAATGCCTCAGAGGTGTGACCCCCTGTGCCGGCGAGTGGGGCAGCCACGGCTCTGTGGGCTGGAGAATGCACACACACTTGTGGGTTTTCTCCCAGGCTCTTCCTCCAGCGTTTCCTAGAGCCCAGCTCCAGGGCCCCCAGGCCTGGATGCGGTCATCTGGCAGAGGGGGGAGGCCAGCACCGGGGCTGGCTCAGATGTGCACACTTCCTCCCATGCCCGGCCCCAAATGTGTCTCCTGAGCCGGCCCCATCCACCTGCCCGGGGCACGGACACGAGATAGGGCAGGCCGGGGGACTGACTCAGCAGCCACATTTGTGTGGAAAGCTGTCCTTGAGACAAGGACCAGATGTTTGAGACAAAGCCCTGTGCAAGAGTGTGCATGTGCCCTGACACCAGGGACAATGATCTCTGTACCCACATCTCTGAGCAGGGCCCTGGGACGGTGGGGGGCTCGCCCGGGAATAGTCCACATGAACTGTTCTCTGGCAGACCCGTGTGTCTGCGCATAACTTTCCCCCTCTCCTTCCCGCAGTGGTTCATCTGAGAGGGGCTGTGCCCAGAGGGCCTCTGGGGGGCTCTGTCTGCCTCCCCGAAGAAGGAAGGTAGAGTGTGGCTTTGACGTAGCTGAGGACTCTGGGCTTTGACACAGAGGCACTCACTGCATGGAGGGGTGACCAGAGGTGCAGGGCAGGGTCAGGGAGAGACCCCCCGATGTGTTCCTTTTCCTGGGACACATTCCTCTGCTCCTGTGGGAGGCGGATGCCCCACCCACGGTGCGCCTCCCCCGCCCTGGCAGAATCATTCTGGGGAACACCAGGTACCAGCTCTTAGTCACCGTCCCTGCTGCCCGCTGGCATCCGGGCCCATAAACGGGCAGTGCTGGCGTCCCCCAACTCTGGGAACAGGTTGGGAGGTGAGCCCAGTTTATGACACGCCATATTGTTGCCTCAAACCTCAAATGCTTCTGCTCTGCCCTACCTGTTACCTTAACCTGCTTTCAGGAACTGCCTGTACCTGGGAATGGGTGACTTCACGTCACAGCTGCCTGACCTTGCCCTGACCTTGCTGCCCGGGCAGTCGCCTGCAAGCTGAGAGGGAGCAGCAGGCAGAGCCTGGACAGCCTTCTGTCGTGACCTGTGCGGGCAAACCTCTGATAGAGGCTACGGCCGTGGGAGACGTTAACACAAAATCATAAGAACAAAATAACTCCCAAAACTGTCAATGGAGACGTGCACTGAGGCATCTCCCCAAAGCCACTGCAGGACATGTGCCGCCGGCGGTGGAGCGCTGGGGCCTGGACGCTGCTGGGGCCTCCCCCACCCCTGCCCCAACCTTGGCGCCGCTCACAATAGAGAAGGCTCTTATCGAGTGCGCTCCCTTCCTTCTTCTCATTAAATCCTTATCAAACAGTAGTGCTGGTGCCGGCGAGATACCCACGGAGTGCAGAATTATACATTAACTCATGCTAATTAATGTTTACAGAGCCGTTTCCGGCCCAGGGTGCCTCGGACCACCATCCACAACCATGACAGCAGCTTCCACACGACGTGGCCACCTGACACGCTGGTCTCAGGCCACAGGGCTGGGCCTGCAGGGCAGCAGCATGCCCCCTGCCCCCCAGGCTGGCCAGACCCTCAGCTCTGCCCCCCATCCAAGCCCCTCTCACACTCTTGGGGAGCTGTCCTGGACACCTCCTGGGCCTCCGCTCTGAGAGAACAAGAGCGATGGGGGGAGTCCCCCATCCTGAGCCTGTCCATGTTCTCAACCACCAAGAGCTGTCTCCATGACCCCCACCTCCACCCCGCAGTCGAGAAGCCTCCTGTTTGTCTCCGAAGCCCAGTCCTGGCCTGGGCTCCGGGTCCTCTCCTGGCGTCCCCCGAGGCTTCTCTCCTGCATCACCAGCTGCGAATGCCTCCCCCTCCTCCGTCCACGCAGGCATCTCCAGAGACCAGCCTCGACTTCCCCGCCTTCCATTTCTCCTTGACCTGCTGCCTCTGAATCAGCTGGGCCAGGGTCACCTCCTCCCCACCCTCCTGTGGATTGTTTGGAAGCCATCGCAGACATGCCATCATTTCCTCCACTATACTACTAATAATAAAAACAACAACAATGTCCCTAACCAGACGAAGCCTGATGTGAGAGCCAAGCCTTCCCAAGAGTGATCCACCGGCCACCGGCACGGACGCTCAGAGTTCTTCCCTCGGAGAGTCAACCCCTGGGCTCTGCAGGGCGGTGGCTGGCAGCTGCGGGGGATCTGGTCAGAGGAGTGCTGTGTCCCTAGACAGCTGTCCCGAGCTGTGCTGGGGCAAGGGGCACCCTGAGTTTGGGGAACATGCCCACCAGGGAGCAGATGGATGTGGAGGGGCTGCAGAGTGACATCTACACAGGATCTGGGACAAGCTGAGGGGGGAGGGGGCATTTCCAAGGACGAAAACAGGGCGAAGTTACCCAGTGGCGACCCAGAGCCCCCAGCCTGCCTCCCTGTGTCAGCAGCAGCCCCATGTGCTGTGGGGTCTGGAGGGGCTGTGCATGGGGTCAGATGAGGAGGCTGGCTCCATCTGGGGGCCATGGAGGGAGGGGCAGGTGGGGTGGGCTAGATGGGGGAGGCCAGCTGCGGAGGGGGGTGGGGGTGGGGGAGAGCCAGATGGGGGGTGTCCTTGCCTGAGAATCAGCTGGTCAGAGAGACCACGGGGTCTAGGACCCCTGGATCACCCCTGTCAAAAGTAGGGCGTCCAGGGTGGGTTCCAGGGCCAGTGGGGTGGGGGTGTACAGATGCCCTCAAACTACCCCAGGTGCTGGCTTGCACGGCCAGGTCCACAGAGTCTGACCCCAGCAGGACACTTGCTGCCTCTTGGCCCTTTGTCTCTCATCCTTCTGTCCAGTGTCTCTGGGTCTCAGCTCCCTGCTCCCACAGCCCCTCACCAACGCCCTCTCCCCATTAGAGCCTGTGGGGGGCGTGGCCTGTGGAGGATAGAGCCCACCCTGTCTCTCTCCAGGCTGAACCCCCGTGGGCGTCCCCCTCATCTGCAGGGTGCCTTGTGGAGGCTGTTTGTTCCGGGATGGAGACTCTGCTCAGATCAGGCCCTCTGCTCAGCGGCCTTGGACTCTGGCCCCAGACACCTCCTTCTGCAGTATCAGACTTGTCCAGTGACCCCACTTGAGAAACAGGGCCCGGGGCAGGGAGAATCCAACAGTCATGTTTGGCTTCAAAGCAAAACTTGTCTTCATTCCCGAGAAATCCCTGCTAATCAGCGATTTACTCAAGGGAACATTCAGGTGGATCCGAGTTCTGAGCCCACACTCTGAAGGATGGTTGGCAGCTGTGCCTCAGCCACTGGGCTGGAGGAGGTGGTGGCCTGGCGCGTTACATGGGCATTAACATCAATCAGGGTGCAATCTGTTTATGGATTGGGACAAAATGATTCTGAAGTTCATAGGGAGAAGCAAAAGACCCCGAATTACCAACTCAATATTGAAGGAGAAGAATAAAGTCCGAGGGCTGACACTACCCGACTTCAAGACTTACTGTAAAGCTACAGTAATCAGGACGGTGTGGGATTGGTGAAAGAACAGACAAATAGATCAGTGGAACAGAATAGAGAGCCCAGAAATAGATCCATACAAAGATAGCCAACTGGTCTTTGACAGAGGAGCAAAGACAACACAATGGAGCAAAAACAGTCTCTCCAACAAATGAAGTTGGAATAACTGAACATCCACGTGCAAAAAACTGAATCCAGACACAGACCTTACACCCTTTACAAAAAGTAACTCAAAATGGATCATAGGCCTAAATGTAAAACACAAAACTATAAAACTCCAAGAAGATAACATAGGAGAAAATCTAGATGACCTTGGGTTTGGGGATGCTTTTTTAGATACGACACTAAAGGCATGATCCACGAAACAAAGAATTGATAAGCTGGACTTCATTAAAATTAACAACTTCTGCTCTGCAAAAGACAGTGTCAAGAGAAGGAGAAGACAAGCCACGTGCTGGGAGAAAATAATTGAAAAGACACATCTGATAAAGGACTGTTATCCAAAATATACAAAGAACTCTTAAAACTCAGTAAGAAAACAACCAACCCAATTTAAAAAATGGACCGGAGACCTTAATAGACACCTCACCAAAGAAGATATACAGACGGGATATAACATATGATGCTCCACCTCATATGTGCAAATTAAAAAAAAGAGACAGCAGTACACACCTATGAGAATGACCAAAATCTGGAACACTGACAACACCAAACGCTGATGAGGATGTGGAGCAACAGGAATGCTCATCCATTGCTGGTGGGAACGAAAAATGGTGGAGCTGCTTTAGAAGACAGCTTAGTGGTTTCTTACAAAACTAAATATACTGTTACCATAAGATCCAGCAGTCGCACTCCTTGCTATTTACCCAATTGTTCCGAAAACTTCTGTCCACACAAACACCTGTACATAGATGTTTACAGCAGTTTTATTCATAATTGCCAAAACTTGGAAGCAACCAAGATGCCCTTCAGTAGGTGAATGGATAAATAAACTATGGTCCATCCAGACAGTGGAATATTATTCAGTGCTAAAAAGAAATGAGCTATCAAGCCAGGAAAATATGTGGAGAAACCTTAAATGCATATTTCTAAGTGAAAGAAGCCAATCTGAAAAGGCTACATACTGTGTGATTGCAACTCTGTGACATTCTGGAAAAGGCAAAACTATGGAGACAGTGAAAAAACCATCAGTTGTTGTCAGGGGTTGGGGGATGCAGGGATGAATAGATGGAGCACAGGGGATTTTTAGGGCAGTGAAACTATAATGGTGGATACATGTCATTATCCATTTGTCCAAACCCATAGACTGTACAACACCAAGAGTGAACCTTAATGTACACTGTGGACTCGGGGTGATTACGATGTGTCAATGTGAGTTCATCGATTGTAACAAAGGTACCATCTGGTGGGGATATTGATGGTGGGGAAGGCCATGCATGTGGCACGGGCAGAGGGTATATGGGAAATCTCTGTCCCTTCTGCTCAACTTTGCTGTGCTCAACTAAAACTGCTCTAAAAAATACACTCAAAAAAAAAATAGGAAAAGATAACAAAAAGTGTGTCTGAATGGGACAATGGAGTTTAATTAATCCCCAAGGAAGAGCAGAACTTGGTGGTGGGTGTGAGGCCATCTTTTGAGTGTGGCCATTGGAGGAAGGCGTTGGGAACGTGACACCTGGTTGCCCCTACCTGGTTGCCCCTTCCTGGTCCAGTCCAGGCCCTTGCCCCCAAAGGAGGCCGAGGGATCCTTTTAAAAGGTGGGTGGGGTGTCAGTCTGCTGCTGCTGCTTCCTGGAGAAATCGAAGCCCCCCTGAGACCTGGCCCCTGCGTCGTTGCCTCTTCTCTGACATCTCCCCTGGTCCTGGCCTCTGTGGGAGCCGCCCTGCCTCCACAGCCTGTTCCTGCAGGGTGGGTACCAAGCGGCCTCCCCAGCTTCAGCCAGGATGACAGTCCCCTCACCTCATGGACATGCATGCTTCCCCTTCTTTGTGTCGAGTCTGTGTCCCTGCTTGCTTGGAGGCCAGCTCCGAGGACAGGGTTTCTCCATCCGATTCAGCACTGGCTCCCTGGCTCCTAGAAGTGCCCCTGCATGGTGTGGGATGAATGAACAGATGAGGAACGAGCAGTATGTGCAGGGACATCAGGAACGGCCACGCTCCTCACCAGACCAGGGTCCCCTCATACCTCCGCGTGCCGGGAAGGCTCCACGCCAGCCCAGGGGTGGCCTGGCTGCGGGCTCCGCACTGCTAGTTGGTCTGCAGTATTGAAAGGTGGCTCTGCGCAGTTTCCTTTTGCCTTAAACTTGTGGAAGTGACATCATTTAGGGTTGCTTCACTTCTGGTTTATGAGGCAGACACTTGGTCCTGACCGCTCAGACTGCCCAGGGAGGATAATGCCTCTGCCGTGTCCACAAGTGCAGTCTTGATGGGCGCAGCACTGCAGTGGGGAGGTGGGGGTGGGGTGGGCATCTCCGCTGGAGGAGCACCAGCTTTGGGTCCTGGGCGGAGACTTCTCTCCTTAGGCCTCGCGCCCTTCTCTGTGGACGGTTGCCGGGTCCTCGTCACCATCAGACGTTGGAGCCAGTGTGGTCAGGGGTCTGGGTGGGCCGAGGACCTCAGCAGGGCCATGCTGCAGACCCTGAGCAGGGAAACAAGGCTGGTGGGGCCCCGGGGCAGGCAGGGAGCGTGGGGGTGGAGGGTCTGGGATGGCGGCTATTAACAATTCATCCCAAGAACGCTGCTGACCCGGGCGGGTCCCATGCGGGCTCAGACGAGCCAAGTCTCGGCTCCCAGCACCCCAGCCATTGCCTGGTATGATTTACGACGTCCTAATCAGCAGAGGAGAAGTGATTAACTGCAGGAGGGATTAATGACACTGGATGTCGTGTCATTTGGACAAAGAGAAAAAGTAGCGGCAGCAGGACGTGGAGGAGCAGGATGGTCTCACGGTGAGGGCCTCTGACGGGCAGGGCTCCTGCCTCGGCCACAGGGCTCGAAGATCGCTTTATGATCAAGTCACCTTTAGCCAGCCTCGTGCTTTGGAAGGGGACGGGTCAGTGCGGAGAAGCAAACAGGCCGCGTGCAAGCTCAGGGCTCTGGCTGCTAGCCATGGGCGGGGCCAGGCGCCTGCAACTTCCAATTCTCAGCTCGTTTAATTTTTTTATGCTGTATGATTATGCGACTGGAGTGGGAGGGCTGTGGTGGTTGCAGCTGTAGCCATCAGAAACCGGGAGTTTCCAGAAAGTGGAGCCTGGCACATCCACCCTTCGGAAGTGAACAAACAGCGGCTGGCTCCCTCGTCATAGCTGATGAAGAGCTGGGGTCACCCCCACTAAGACTCAAGGCAGCCACGGCCACCCAGCGTGCCTCCTCCCTGCCCCTGGGCCCCTCCAGCCTGGCGTGAGGTGGATCCTAGCTGTCACGTGAGCCTGGTGGAGGACAAAACCCAAAGAGGGCTGACTAGAGACCCCGGCACCAGAGAGGTTCTCTCTCACTCGGGGGCCTGTGGCTGGAGGGGCAGAGCCAGGTGGAGACCTTGGTGTCTCGCACCTGCTGGTCTTGTCACTTTGTCCCCCTCCTGCCATCTGCTTCCAGGACAAAGAGATTATCGATGTAGTTCTTCGAGCTTCTCTGAGGTTCAAAACTCTCCAAACCCGTTAGAGGGGAGTAAACAGACCTGGTTTTTCTAATAGCAGCCCTGACCCTGGTGGCCCCCACGACTGTCAGCTGTGTGTACCCTGTGGTCAATTGTGACAAGAGACCTCACTCGATTCTGAGTGTGAGCAGGTGATCTGCTGAGTACTAACTAGTACTTAGACTCTTCCACTCGAACCCCTTCCTGCTGGGTGCTGCTGTACCCACATGTGGCTGGACGTGGCCGGCACTTGCTGAACACGTGAGTGGACAGAGTCGGAGGTCAGACACCGTGCTGCGGGTGACCTCATGGTTGTCTGCGACCTCTGGGCCCACTGAAGACGGACAGCGACCAAGATAACTTCACCTTCCCTGGCTGCCAGACCCGTCCCCGGGGGTGTGGCCATCGGGTGGTCCAGGGCACACTAGATGTGGGTGGCAGGCCTCGAACGGCTGCCATGGCCCCAGGCCCGAGGTTGCACACCATGGCCAGGCCGAGGGGCAGAGGCTGGGTTTCTGTGAAGATGGCATTGACGTGTTGGACCCAAGCACCTTCTCTTCCCTGCCAGAATGGGGAGGGGCTCCCAGGGGCCTGGGATCTACACTGTGTGCGAGCACGTTGGTCCTAGGACGCTCTCTGGAAGCCTGTTAACCACGTTGGCCCTGACTAGGATGTGTCTCAGGAGCCTTTAACGTACTGGTCTTTAAAGAGCTTTAAAGCCTCCATCTGCCTCTTCATTCCTCCTTCTCAGTATGGATTCTTCTTTTATGGGGCTTTGTGGCCTTTGACCTGCTCACCGCTCACCTCCTCCGAGTCCTGCGGTGAAGGCCCGGCGCAGGAGGGCCTCAGGCGCTGCCTCCTCCCCACCCCTCTCGAGGCCCCAGGACCCCTGCCTGGCAGAGCCTGCGGAGTGGTCCCTGGACCCCGAGGAGCGTAGGCTCAGGGACATCTCCACGACTCCTTAACTCATTCCTCCGGTTCTCGGCAGGCCCAGCCTCTGCCGCCTTTGGCAGCTTTTGGAAGGTAACGGGAAGGAGGTGGAGGAAAGTGACTTTGTCTGTCCCGGCTGAGGCCTGGAGCGGCTGCCAGGGGCTTATCAGGAGGAAAGTCCCCGAGCCACAGTCATACCCCGTCATTGTGTGACCCCGACACTGACACAAGGGCGTCCTGGGTCCACGCTGGGGGCTTCATCACAAGTGCGTGGCCGCGGGGCCACGTGCCAGTGGCCTGCCCAGGCTGTGACCCCAGAGCCAGCTGCCTCAGACCCTCGAGGCCCGGCCTGCAGAGTCTCGGGCAGCCTTGGCTGTCCTCTGCCCTTCGCCTCCCTGGGGTCTGAGCTCTGACATCTCATGCCCTGAACAGTCTTGCTCTGGGCTGAGACACTACAAACTCGGTGCTAAAACCGCTTTTAGGGTAGGAGTGAGCAGGCCGGGAGATGGCCCCTCCTGCCAATAAAGCTCACAGAGCTACAGGCTGGACTTTGTGATCTCTGATTATTTCTGCTTTCAGACCTGCTGACTTCCTGATTCCCAATGACCGAGGAAGGAGAGGTGTCTCCACGGCTCAGCACCGGCCCTGGAGCCCCCCGGATGGTCAAGAACAGCGTTCCCAATGCTACTGCCTCCTGTTTATAACTCGTGGACCTATCCTGGCAGGGCGAGGGGCCCCCTAAGGGTGCACCTAGGACCCCCAGGCAGGGCCCAGGAGGGGCCTCCAAGGAGCACGAGGACCTCCCCAGGTCTCCCTCCTGCCGTCCTGGCCCTGGAAGAGCGAGCAGCCTTGGGAGGGAGTGGAGTCGGTGCCATGGCCCACTGCTCCCCACAACCCCCCGACCCAGCCCCCCAGAACTCGCCAAGCCAGGGGACGGAATGTCTCCCTTCAAAGGGAGCTTTGAGTATTTCACAGACCAGACATTAGAATCACTGAAAAGGGGCCCTCTGCCCCTAAAATGAATGAAGCAAGGGTGTCTCTTTCTGGTCAGCACCCTCGGTGGCCTTGGTGTCCCCAGGCTCAGCTGCAATGCCACGGGGCACAGGCTGGACCGTCCAGTCCAGTAGCTCACATAGCCCCGGGGGCCGGGAAGGGGTCAGCTCTTACTCTGGTGCGGTCAGGGGCTCAGGGTCCAGGCTGCTCAAACTCGGCACCAGGGAATGGGGCAAGTCTAGGGTCCAACCAAGCGGTGCTGCGAATCAGACCCGCCTCAAAGCAGAGGTCACAGCTGGAGACGAAGTGCAGCCCGCAGGTCTGAACTCAGAAACACTGTGTCAGGCGGTCAGCCGGCTGGCAGGAGGGGCCCGGCTGGGAGCAGGGTTGGCAGGGCAGGCAGGAGGGCGGCTTGGGGGAGCCAGCTGCCCCAGGGGGCTCGTCCTGGGACCCTCATGGGCGGGCTGGTCCCCGTGGGACCCTGCGGGGTGCACCTTGTCGGGGCAGGGGAGGATGCATGCTGTGCTGCACGGTGAGCGTGGTGGTGCCCAGCAGCGCTGCCTTTGCCCCGCCCACAGGCGGCTTGGCCCAGGGTAGTCAGGCACACGAGTGGTCACGTCAGGACGGTGCACCTGCTGCTGGCCTGTCCATGGGACTAGCCTGCTGTGCACGGTGCCGCCAGCTCCGGTGAACCCAAATGGACTCCTTGCTCTGCTCACCTGAGGCTCAGGCGCCAGGGGGAAGCAGCCCCTGGCCCTGCCCACACCTGCACCAGGTCGAGCACCTGGCCCCTCGGCCATCATGCCGGCACTGGTGTCTTGCCTCCTACAGAGAGCCTAGCCACAGGGGACAGCCTCCCCCACCCATAATGTGCTGGGCAGCTGCAGAAGGACAAATGACCCAAAACATTTTGAGCTGCGCTCCATGGGTCTGCGCGGCCGGCCAAGGCACGCAGATAAGCCCAGCCCCCTCCCCGAACAGGCGGAGACGCGGGACAGTTGCTCATCCTGGCCTCGCCCGTCTCTGCAGGCACCAGCTCGCCGGGTTCATCAGCAGTCAGCGCACAGTGAACGGTTTTCCATTTATTCCAGTGAATAAATATTCGTCTATGACAACTGTCAACATGGCAGTCTTGTCTTTGGATTGGGCTCGGTTTACACGAGACGCCTTCTTACGATCAGGACTCTGACTCTTCTGATGAGCTCGGATCTGACTATCGTGGACTAGCAAACAGAGCCTTGAAATCACTGGTGTCACTCTGAACAGCCCTGGGGGCCACGAGACCTGTCACTTTGTCTAAAAGAGGTTCAGCTGTTATCTTTGTCTGGGAGACAACTGCCCACCGGCAGCTCTCTGTGGACAAGCCCCTCCGCTCGGTGCCCTGGAGAACGGGAGGCCCCGTGACCACCAGGCAGGTAAACGTCAGCGAGGGCCGGGCTCCTGCTGTCAAAGAGTTCCAGAAACGCTTCCACTCGGTGCAGGGTCTGCCCCGACGTGGGAGCCCCACGGGGCCCCAGGGAAGGCGCCTGGCCAGGGGGCTGGGGGAGGCGGCCTGGCACAGGCAACGTCAGGGATGAGTCCTGAGGGTGGCGTTTGCAGGAGAAGATGGAGAGAAGGTCGTCCTGGCAACATATTGATTTTAAACAATTAGTTCATTTTTCCACACTGTTATACTGGCGGAAGGAAGGACATGTGGTTCCAGCCTCGTGTTTTCCAAATGCCAAATCAGTAGTTGAACAATCTCGTGAGAAGATTCCATGCCTCGGGGCTGCAGAGCCAGCTCTGTGATACCCAGTCCCTCTGTGAACATGGGTCAGCCTCCAGAGTCTGAGTCCTCTTCCTCCACCTACTTGCACTTCCATCTGGTACTGATCTTTTCTCTGAAATTCTGCCAGCTGAAATGGTCAATTATGTGAGCCTAACAAGTGAAAATTCTTACATAAGCAATGCTACGATCTTGATGCTACAGCCTTCCCATTGGGAATCGTCCACCAGCTGACCTCTGCTCAAGACTGTAATATTGCAGAGCTGGGAGGGACCTTAACGACCACAGCCCAACTCTCATTCAACATGAAAGGGTAATGGTGCCCAGAAAGGTGAGGAAACTTGAATCTGCACGTTAAGTTGTGGCAGAGCCCACTGCCCGGCCTCTGCCCCCGACCAGTCATGGTGTGGGACACAGACACACACACACTTCTCTTTTTATATCAAGCCCCCTGCTTCCTTTATTAAAAATTTTTATTATTTTACTTTTTTTTATTGCGGTAACATTGGTTTATAACATTGCATAAATTTCAGGTGTACATCATTACACTTCTATTTCTGCATAGATTACATCATGTTCACCACCCAAATACTAATTACCATCCATCATCACATACATGTGCCTAATCATCCCTTTCGCCCTCCACCCTCCCCTCCTCCCCTCTGGTAACCACCAATCCAATCTCTGTCTCTATGTGTTTGTTTGTTGTTGTTTTTATCTTCTACTTATGAGTGAGATCATAGAGTATTTGACTTTCTCCCTCTGACTTATTTCACTTAGCATAATACCCTCAGGCTTCATCCATGTTGTCACAAATGGCCAGACTTCATCCTTTTTATGGCTGAGTAGTATTCCATTGTATATATACCACATCTTCCTTATCCATTCATCCCTTGACATGCACTTAGGTTGCTTCCAAGTCTTGGCTATTGTGAATAATGCTGTAGTGAACACAGGGGTGCGTGTATCTTTACACATTCGTGTTTTCATGTTCTTTGGGTAAATACTCAGCAGTGGAATAGCTGGATCATATGGTAGTTCTAGCCTTAATTTTTTGAGAAATCTCCATACTGTTTTCCATAGTGGCTGCACCAGTTTGCACTCCCACCAGCAGTGTATGAGAGTTCCCTTTTCTCTACATCCTCTCCAACACTTGTTATTTCCTGTTTTGTTAATTATAGCCATTCTGACGGGCATGAGGTTATATCTCATTGTAGTTTTGACTTGCATTTCCCTGACAATTAGTGATGTTGAACATCTTTTCATGTGCCTGTTGGCCATCTGTATATCTTCTTTGGAAAAATATCTATTCAGATCTTTTGCCCATTTTTTAATTGGGTTGTTAGTTTTTCTGTTGTTAAGTTGTATGAGTTCTTTATATATTTTGGATATTAACCCCCTTATCAGGTATGTGGTTTGCAAATGTCTTCTCCCAATTGTTAGGTTGGCTTTTCGTTTTGTTCGTGGTTTCCTTTGCCTTGTAGAAGCTTTTTAGTCTGATGTAGTCCCATTTGTTTATTTTTTCTACTGTTTCTCTCATCTGGTCAGCCATGGTACTTGAAAATATGCTGCTAAAACTGATGTCGAAGACATCAAAACGTACTGCCTATGTTTTCTTCTAGAAGTTTTCAGGTCTTACATTAAAGTCTTTAACCCATTTTGAGTTAATTTTTGTGTATGGTGTAAGACAATGGTCTACTTTCATTCTTTTGCATGTGGTTGTCCAGTTTCCCCTACACTATTGGAGAGACTTTCCCTTCTCCATTGTATGTTCTTGGCTCCTTTGTCGAAGATCAGGTGTTCATAGATGTGTGGGTTTATATCTGGGCTTTCCATTCTGTGTGTCTGTGTGTCTGTGTTTGTGCCAGTACCATGCTGTTTTGGTTACTATAGCTTTATAGTATATTTTGAAATCAGAGTATGGTACCTCTAGCTTTCTTCTTTTTTCTCAGGATTCCTTTGGCTATTCAGGGTGTTTTGTTGTTCCATATAAATTTTAGGATTCTTTGTTCTATTTCTGTGAAAATGTCATTGGAACTTTGATAGGGATTGCATTAAATCTGTAGATTGCTGGAGGAAGTATGGGCATCTTAACTATGTTAATTCTTCCAATCCAAGAGCACGGATTATCATTCCATTTCTTTGTGTCTTCTTCAATTTCTTTCAACAATGTTTTATAGTTTTCAGTGTACAGATCTTTCACCTCTTTGGTTAAATTTATTACTAGCAATTTTATTCTTTTTGTTGTAGTTGTAAATGGGATTGTATTCTTAATTTCTCTGTCTGCTACTTCGTTTTTAGTGTATAGAAATGCGACTGATTTTTGTTTGTTGATTTTGTATCCTGCAACTTTACTGTATTCATTTATTACTTCTAAAAGTTTTTTTTTTGTGGATTCTTTAGGGTTTTTTTACATATAAAATCATATCACCTGCAAATAGTGACAGTTTCACTTCTTCCTTTCCAATTTGGATCCCTTTTACTTCTTTTTCTTGCCTGATTGCTCTGGCTAGGACATCCAACACTGTGTTAAATAGGAGTGGTGAAAGTGGGCATCCTTGTCTGGTTCCTGTTCTTAGAGGGATAGCTTTCAGTTTTTCATCATTGAGGATGATATTAGCTGTGGGTTTGTCATATACGGGGTTCATTATGTTGAGGTACTTTCCTTCTATACCCATTTTATTCAGAGTTTTTATCATAAATGGATGCTGTATCTTTTCAAATGCTTTCTCTGCATCTATTGAAATGATCATGTGATTTATAGTCTTCATTTTATTAATGTGGTGGATCACGTTGATTGATTTGCAGATGTTGAACCACCCCTGCATCCCTGGAATAAATCCCACTTGATCATGGTGTATGATCTTTTTAATGTGTTGTTGTATTCGATTTGCTAGTATTTTGTAGAGGATTTTTGCATTGATGTTCATCAGTGATATTGGTCTGTAATTTTCTTTTTTTTTGTGTTGTCCTTGTCTGGTTTTGGTACCAGGGTAACGTTGGCTTCATAGAATGAGTTAGGAAGCTTCCTCTCCTCTTCAATTTTTTGAAAGAGTTTGAGAAATATAGATATTAAGTCTGCTTTGAATGTTTGGTAGAATTCCCCAGGGAAGGTCTCTGGTCCCGGACTTTTATATTTTGGGAGGTTTTGATTACTGTTTTGATCTCCTTACTGGTGCTTGGTCTGTTCAGATTCTCTATTTCCTCTTGATTCAGTTTTGGAAGCTTGTGTGATTCTAAGAATTTATCCATTTCTTCTAGATTATCCAATTTGTTGGCATACAGCTTTTTGTAATATTCTGTTATAATCTTTTGTATTTCTCCGGTGTCCGTTGTAATTTCTCCTCTTTAACTTTTGATTTTATTTATTTGAACCTTCTCTCTTTTTTTCTTGGTGAGTCTAGCTAGAGGTTTGTCAATTTTGTTTACCTTTTCAAAGAACCAGATCTTAGTTTCATTGATTTTTTCTATTGTTTTTTAGTCTCTATTTCATTTATTTCTGTTCTGATTTTTATTATTTCCTTCCTTCTACTGACTTTGGGCTTTGTTTGTTCTTCTTTTTCCAGTCCCTTTAGGTGCACTGTTAGATTGTTTATTTGAGATTTTTCTTGTTTGTTCAGGTAGGCCTGTATTGCTATAAACTTCCCTCTTAGAACTGCTTTTACTGTATCCCATAAATTCTGGCATGTCATATTTTCATTTTCATTTGTCTCCAGGTATTTTTGGACTTCTCCTTTGATTTCTTCATTGACCCAGTCCTTGTTCAGTAGCATTTCATTTAATCTCCACATATTTGGGGCTTTTCTGTTTTTCTTCCTATAGTTGATTTCTAGTTTCATATCGTTGTGGTCAGAAAAGATGCTTGGTATTATTTCAATCTTAAATTTATTTAGACTTGTTTTGTGGCCTAATGTGTGATCTATCCTGGAGAATGTTCCATGTGCATTCAAATAGAATGTGTATTCTGCAGTTTGGGGATGGAAAATTCTGTATATATCAACTAAGTCCATCTGGTCCAGTGTGTCATTTAAGGCCAATGTTTCCTTATTGATCTTCTGTTTGGATGATCTATCCGTTGGTATAAGTGGAGTGTTAAAGTCCTCTACTATTATTGTGTTGTTATCTATTTCTCCTTTTATGTCTATTAATAATTGCTTTATATATTTAGGTGCTCCTATGTTGGGTGCATAGATATTTACAAGTATTAGATCCTCTTGTTTGATTGTTCCCTTGATCATTATGTAGTGCCCTTCTTTGTCTCTTGTTACAGTTTTTGTTTTAAAGTCTATTTTGTCTGATATAAGTATTGCTTTCCAGCTTTCTTTTCATTGCCATTTACATGGAGTATCTTTTTCCATCCCTTAGCTTTCAGTTTGTGAGTGTCTTTAGGTCTGAAGTGTGTCTCTTATATACAGCATATATACGGGTCTTTTTTTTATCCAATCGACCACCTTATGTGTTTTGATTGGAGCATTTAGTCCATTGACATTTACAGTAGCTATTGATAAGAATGTACTTATTGTCATTTTGTTACTTTTCTTCTGGGTGTTTTAGTAGATCTTCTCTGTGCCGTTCTTCTTCCCTTGTGGTTTAATAACTTTCTTTAGTATTATGTGTGGGTTCCTTTTTCTTAATTTTTTGTGTATTTATTATAGGTTTCTGGTTTGTGATTACCCTGAGGTTCATATACAATAACCTATGTATATAGCAACCTATATTAAGTTGATGGTCTCTTTAGTTTGACCTCTTGCTAAAAGATCTAGTCTTTTACTCCCTTCCTCCCACATGTTATGTTTTTGATGTCATACCTAACCTCTTTTTTTGTGCATGTGTATCCATTACCGTCTTATCATGCAAATAGATAATTTTAGTACTTTTGTCTTTTGACCTTCATATTAGCTTCATAGGTGGTTGATCTGCTACCTTTACTGTATAGGTGCCTTTACCAGTGATTTTATTGCTTTTTTTTTTTTTTGATAATTTTCTTATTCCTAACTGTGGTCTTCTCTTAATGTTTAAATAAGTCCCTTTAGTGTTTCTTGTAACGCTGGTTTCTTGGTGATAAACTCCTTTAGTTTTTTCTTGTCTGGGACACTCTTTATCTCTCCTTCCTTTCTAAATGATAACCTTGCCAGGTGGAGTATTCTTGGCTGTAGGTTTTTTCCTTTCAGCACTTTAAATATATCATGCCACTCCCTTCTAGCCTATAAAGTTTCTTCTGAGAAATCAGCTGATAACCTTATGGGGTTTCCTTTGTGTTTAACTTGTCTTTCTTGTGCAGCTTTTAGGTTCTTCTCTTTATCTTTAATTTTGGACATTTTAATTATGATGTGTCTTGGTGTGGGCCTCTTTGGGTTTATCTTGTTTGGTGCTCTTTGTGCTTCCTGTACCTGGATGTCTGTTTCCTTCCTTAGGTTGGGAAAGTTTTCAGCTGTTATTTCTTCAAATAGATTCTCTGTCCCTTTGTCTCTCCCTTCTTCTAGGACACCTATAATACGGATGTTAGTGCACTTGATGTTGTCCCGGAGGTCCCTTAGACTGCCCTCATTCTTTTTAATTCTTTTTTCTTTTATCTGTTTAGCTTGGGTGATTTCCTCTAGTCTTTCGTCCAGCTCGCTGATCCGTTCTTCTGTATCATCTACTCTGCTATTGAGTCCCTCTAGTGAATTTGTCGTTTCCAGTATTGTATTCTTCATTACTGATTGGTTCTTTTTTATATCTTCCATTTCTTTGTTGAAGTTCTCACTGAGTTCATCCATTCTTCTCCGAAGATCAGTGAGCATCCTTCTGACTATTAGTTTGTACACTTTGTCAGGTGGATTATTTGCCTCTGTTTCATTTAGTCCTTTTTCCATTTTTCTTTTTCCTGTTCCCCTACTTAGAATGCATTCCTTTGTCTCCTCATTTCTCCTCTTTCTCTGTGCTTATAGTTGGTATTAGGTAGGTCAGCTATGCCTCCTGATCTTGGAGAGGTAGCCTTAGGTAAGAGATGCCTTATGAGGCCCAGCAGTGTGCATCCCTCTTGTCACCAGTTCCAAATGTTCCAGAAGTGTCCCCTGTGTGGGCTACATGTGTTCTTCTGTTGTGGCAGGGTTGCTCTTGCTGCAGGTGCCCAGGGAGGCTGAGCTGTCTCCCTGGCCAGCTGGTTGTAATGCTCAGCTGTGTGTGGTTGCTATGGTCTTTCAGTCACTTTATTGGGCCTGGGGACCCCCAGCACAGTTGGCTGCAAGGTCTAATAGCACATTCCTGTTGCAGTTTTCCTGTTAAGTGAGTAAGCCCCCAGTGTGGCTGGTTGCTAGGTTCAGGGGCTTTCAATTGCTGTAAGCCTCTGGCCTGCAAGGCTGTTGTCAGCTCTCTCAGGATTGCAGCTAAGTGGGGCTGGCCCCAGGCATGGGAGCACCTACGTGCTTCAGGCTTTGGAAGGTGGGGTCAATTCCCTATGCTTGAGAAGCACAAGTCTGTTGCAGCTGACAAGCCCCACCACCCGCAGGACCACACACCCCGTCAACACAGTCCTGCCCGGTGCACATGCCCTGACCCCCTGAAGTGGACCTAGTCACCCCACTGCAGAGGCCCCATACACTCCACCAGCGCCCTACACACTCTACCTGCTCCTTGTGCACACCCTGCCCCTCAGAGGTGGACCCACTTGCCTGGCTTCAGAGGTTACAGGCACCCCGCTTATGCAGGCCCACAAGTTGCCCAAGGGCTTGCTGTTGGGTGGGGCCAGTCCCTAGGGTGGGCTGCTTGCCTTGGCTGAGGTGGATTAAATCAATGCTCTGGTGGGTGGGGCAGACTCCTGCACTAACAGGCCAGGGGAAGATCTCCAATGGTGTCTGCCAGTGTCTGGGTCAGCACGCCTGCACTAGGTCACGGTAATGGCTGTCGCCAACGTCTCAGTCCCTGAAGGGGTCTCACCTCTCACCAAGATGCACCCAGAGCCTATCTGGTGAGTCTCTTTTCACCAAAGGACTGTGCACCTTTCTGGTGATTTTAGGTTGCTTTCTGAAACGAGTGAATTTGTGCGTGGGTCCTCTAAGAGCAGGTTTTTTTCTTATGTCTGATAGCTTTTCTGGAGATATTCCCCGTTGTCGTTAGTAGCCAGCAAAGCCAGGTATTACGACACTTGTCTCGCTTGTGCTGAGTCCCAAAGCTGCTTATTGTGGTAACGCTCCCCTACTCAGCTCCCCCACTCCTCCAGGGAAGGCTGCGTACCTTAGGATTGCTCCCAGCCAGCCGTGAAGCACCGTGGCTATAGGGTGGCTTTTTTCTCTCTGAAAGGAATTTCTGCCTCTTTCGCCTCAGTCAGCCCTGTCCCTCGTGGCGGGGTTCTTTTTATCCAGTTTTCAGTTCTCTGTCAGGGGTAATTGTTCCAAGAGTGGTTGTAAATTTGTTGTGTCTGAGGGAGGAGGTGAGTTCAGAGTCTGCCTACACCGCCCTCTTGACGCCGCCTCCCTGCCTCCTGTAATCCAGAAACTCCGCTTTTAGGAATCTGCCCTAAGGAAACCATGAGTCGTGTAGACAAACTTGAATCCATAAGATACATTTTTAGTGAGCAAAAATGTGGGAACAACCTAAACAAGGGGATTGATTAAATAAATTATATTCTATTCATGTGATAAGTGTTGTGCTACCTTTAAAATTCCAAAGAGTTTTAATGAAGTGGGAAAATGTTCATTATGCAGTGTTAGGAGAAAAAAAATCTGGACCCACATGTGTATGTTGTGATTGTAACTACAGAGGAGAGGAATATCACACATGGATATCACAGAAAAATGACTGGACGGAAATGTGGTTAGGCCTTAACAATCTCTAGATAGTAGGATACAGAGTGGGTTGTACTTTATTATTTTTTCCTTTCTATAGCTCCACAATGTTTACAGTGAACACATATGGCTTACAAACAAATAGAAAAGAGTTATTTTAACAAGTGGGTTGACTTCCCCTTCCAGCTAAGATGGAGTAACCGGGACTAGCTTTACCACCTGCCTGAAACAAATAAAAACACAGAAATAATCTATGAAACAAAGATTTTCAAGACACTGGAGATCAGGCAACATACAATAGTGATCTGAGATATGGGCAACAAATTAACAATGCGTCCTGGGACTTGTAACACATGTAGAACAAGATGTGTGGCAGAAATAGCACAAAGGAGGCACGCTGCTGAGAGTCTTCACTGGTCTAATATCACTCAAAGGTAGAGTGTGATAAACAGAGGTGTGTATCATAACCCCCAAAGCAACCATAAAAACACAGCAAATGCAATGAACAACAGCCAGAAACTCAACAAAGGAGACTAAGTGGAAGCATAAAACAATACTCAACGTGAAAGAAAACAGAAAAAAATGGAAAGAGGAACAAAGAGCAGATGGGACAAATAGAAAACAAATAGAAAAATGTTCCACTTACCCAGCCACCATGTCACTAATCACATTACAGATAAATGCTCTAAATACTCCAATTACAAAAGCAAAAGTTGTCAGATTGGGAAAAAAACGAAACCCAACTATGTACTCCCTACAAAAAGCCACCTAAAATATAAAGACATAAATACGCTAAAAATAAAAGACTGGAAAAAGATAAAGCATGCTAATCTCAATCAAAGAAAGCTGGAGTGACTAAATTAATACCAAAATAGAAACAACTCAAATGCGCTTTAAGGGGTGAATGGATACTTGTGTGATCCTATATCCTATAATAGTTACTAAGCTGTAAAAAGGAATGAAATCTTGACACATGCATAAACATAGATGAATCTCAAAATAACCATTCTGAGTGAAATAGGCCACACCTCCAAAAAAGGGACTACTGTATTATTACATTTGTATAAAAGCTGTAGAAAATGTCTGCTAATCAGTGGTGACAGAAAGCGGGTCAGAGGCTGCCTGGAGATGCGAGTGTGGATGGGGAGGGGTGGGCGGGAGTGATGGCGAGGAGGCAGCAGGACTCTCTGGGGTGATGGAGATGTTCCTTATTGTGTTTGTGGTGGTGGTTTCACGGGTGTAGACATGTGTCAGATTGCTCATTTTATGAACAATTTATTGTGTGTCAATTGTGCCTCCATAAGGCTGTGAAGTAAAAAGTGGATGAGTGAGAAATTCTATATTCATTCTCATGAAAAACATGGCCTGTAAACTTAAGTGATGTTCAGTTCAAGGTGGCCTCCAGCTGGTGGCCTCGCCAGAAGGAATCATTTTTCCTGTTCTGGAGCAAGGTCCAGGCGGCTTTAAGTCTTCATCGTGAGACGTGGAAGCCAGGCCCTGGGCAGAATGGGAGAGACGAGGGCCCTGCCAGATGGGGGGTGAGGAGGGTGTCCGATCGCAGGGGGTGAGAGAAGCAAGAGCTGCCGTGTGCATCCCGCCCTCCCTACGAGTTTCTTCTTTGGTGGTGGATTATTTGGACAATCTTCACTGAGTATTTGTCTTACAGCCTGAACTGTGGATACTGGCCGCGTACATCCCCAGAAGACAGCAGAAATCAGGGGCAGGACGAGTGTCAACACCTGGCTCTGTCATTCCTAGCTGTTTCCTCCCCCATGTGCAGTCTCCTGTACAAACCACGCACATCTCTCTGTGAGAAGGCCCCAGAGTCCACGAGAAGAACCACTGCGAGGGGCTCTCAGCACCAAACTTGCTGCTTCCGAGTTTTTCATGCGGTATTGCCACAGCGGTTTTATGACAGGGAAATAAAGGAGCCCTTACCTTTCACCAAACCACTCCATCTTAAGCATTTAGGGTGTACACCCATATCTGCTTCCCGAAGGAATCTCGGGCAGCTCATAAAATTATGCTGCACACAGAACAGGACTACTATAAATAGAAAACAAACAGAGTAGTCAGCCTGAGATTGCTGGGCGCCTGGGATGGGTCCGCAGATAAGACGGCGGTGAACTCAGAGGTTACCTACTTCCTCGCGGTGTGACCTTGTGGAGTTGCTTAACTCTCTTATGAAGTTCAGGTTCCTTATCCACAGCCGGGATAATGCTGCCATCCTCACATTGCCATCCTGTGAATAATCTATGCCAGCAACTAGCACAGGTGCGTTCTGGATGCGGGAGTGGCTGTCCCCAGCTGGGAGGCCTGGTGGCTCACCCCTCTCACATGAGGCCCTTGAGGAGTCACCCCTGCCTTAAAGAGGGCAGCCTGGGCTCTCCTTGTGGGTCAACGACGGGTGAATGGCCCAGTGCCTCAAAGCTGAGCCACACTCCCCGTCGTGGTGCCCAGTCCTGCTTCCAGCACTGCCCACAGGTATGGGTCCCACGAGCTCTCCCTGTACACTTCTGCCCCCGGGAACCTGACGGGGGACCCTGCCACATACACATAGGTATGCGGTCAGCAGGCATCTCCCCCTCCTCCCCACGTGTGCACACAGCTCCTTTCAGAGAAGAAACCTACCCAGCATGTTACGGCTAAATCCTGGGAACACTGAGCTTCTCTTGAGTACAGACAAAATCCAGACGTGCATCCATACTCGACTACATGAAAGGCGACATAAGCTGTTTATGGCCTATGGATGCTTCCTATTTAAAACATCTGGTACAAAGATAAGAACACGGTCATCGATATTTGCAGTGAAAAAAACAGCCAGGAATGGAAATGCACCAGAAGGAGCCTGCTGCCTGCTGGGAAGCTAGTGCTGAAGGGCGGCAGCCTGCCCATGGGATGTGTCTTCTCTCTCTGAGGTGCCGGG
The DNA here is from genome assembly GCF_020826845.1 of Diceros bicornis minor. Classification (NCBI taxonomy): domain Eukaryota; kingdom Metazoa; phylum Chordata; class Mammalia; order Perissodactyla; family Rhinocerotidae; genus Diceros; species Diceros bicornis. Next base: position 62,042,915 of record NC_080759.1, on the reverse strand, counting down.
CCACCAGAAAGGGGGTGCGGCCAAGATGTGGGGTGAGGCAGAGGGAGGCCAGACCCTCTGGGGTCTGACTGGTGGGACTGGGCTGTGGTACGAGCACAGGGTTGAGCACATCCGTGTGTGCCCACATCATGGTGCTGTAGGACTGCAGTGGGGCTTCGGCCCCATCGCTTCCTCCTCGCCCCAGTTGTCACCTGTCTGTGAGCTTGAGGGCCAGTCCCGCGGACTGAAATGACTAATGACAGCATGTGGGAAGTGCTCGCCCAGGGCTGACCCAGGTCCACGCTCGCTGGCACGGCGGCCATGCAGCTGGACTTCCTTCCACCCTGGAGAATGAAGAGACAGGTAGAGGTCTTGCCCTCTCTACTACTTGTAGAGGCACGGCCTGAGAAATCCCCTGTGCGTGGTAATATCTCCTGAGTTGAGACCGTAAGACAGGTTGAAAAGTGGCGTGTGAGGCATCTGATACTGACAAAGTAGGTGCAGCTAGTTACCCATCTCCAGGTGGGCTTCAGAATATCTTCCCTCTGTGACCAGGCTGGGGAGGCCAGGCGAGGGTCTGGGATTCCGGAGGCCCGCGTGCCCCAGGGTGCGTGACTTCCATGATCCTGGAAGTTGTCTCCATGCAGGAGGCCAGTGGAAGGGACGGCCGAGCGCCAGCTGGGGTAGAGACTTGCAGCGTCACCACAGAGTCCCACTCCTCCTGAGTGTCCCCCTTTCTCCCCACACAGGGGACAGAGCTGCAATGCTGTGGGCCTCCTGCTGCCCCTCGCTGAGGGGACGGCAGCCCCCACACCCCTTCCCAGGGGTCCTTGCTGGCTCCGAGGAGCTGCGCTCCTCTGTGGGTTTCTCTCAGCTGTGCCTGTTGGATTCTGACCTCCTGCTCTTAACTCTGATTAAGTAAAAAACCTAGTGAGAATAAACAGAACGAGTACATACATCCCCAAGATGAATGAAAGTGATGAGGGCAGCAGAGTCCCTTCTGTGCCGGGTAGTAGGAAAGGGAAGAGAAGGAACAAGCAAAGGAAGGGACCTCTGAGGCAGGTGGCCGTGGTGAGGAAGTGACGGGCCTGCCACCTGCTGGAGAGCCACTGCCTCCCCGAACTGAGCCGCAGCCGTGGTCAAGGCTGGCCAGGAGGAGCAGTGGGTTTCAAGACAACGCCCAGTGGTTATGGCTTGGCTGAGATGCCAGACCACCATGCAAAGCTGTTCAAGCCACACTCGACAGCACTGCCAGAGGAAGGAACAGAGCTTGATGTCTCTATGGTCCTCCTCTCCTCTGCCCAAGACCCACACTGCCCGGACCACCCACACTGTACACACTACCCACACTGCCTGGACCACCCACACTGCACAGGCCACCCACACTGCCCAGGCCACCCACACTGTACAGATCCGCACACTGCCCAGACCGTCCACACTGCCCAGACTACCCACACTGCACAGACCACCCACACTGCCCGGATCACCCACACTGCCCGGAACACCCACACTGCCTGGGTCACCCACACTTCACAATCTCCTACATTGCACAGACCTCCACACTGGCCAGGCCACAACACTACACAGACCACCCATACTGCTCCGAGTCTCAGTGTATCTGCCTCTTAGGAAAACAACAAGGACATCTGACACAGTGGGAAGGTTATTGTGTGCCAGGCATAGCTCTAAGCACATTATATCACCTCATTTTTATCATACCCAATGAGGTAGGTGCTATTATTGTGCTATCTTTTAGACGGGGAAGCACAGCTCTGTGCCACCTCTCTGACGAAGCAGTCTTTCTCAAAGGGATGGACGTGGTGTGATGCTGGGAGTGTCTTCTCTGTCCTGATACAATTAAGGAGAGACAAGGTTCTTGCTGCATAGACACCCCTAGTCTGAGGCAGAGCTGGGCCAGGGGCATCTTAAGCAACAAGATGATCCTATCTCAAGATGGAGTGTTATTTTCCACACTTTTGAGATAATCCATTAGCTATACTTAACTGATTAAATGCATACAAGTTTGCTAAAGCAAAAGCTAAATAAGAACCATGTACCTTGGGATGCGAGAGAAAGCAGTCCCTGCACTTTCTGCCTGTCTTTGTGGCAGCTCTGATTGAATAGGGGAATACATCTGCAGGGAAAAAAAAAAAAAAAGAACCATGTAGTCCTGGGGGCATACCATAAATGAAATAAAACAACTCAAAGCATAGGTTTAACGGTAAATTAGTTTCAAATTTTCAAAACTTCTCTTCAAGAAAATACACCTTAAAATGGAAAGAAAAAAGCTATTGACTAGAAAGTGTTTGCAACTCATAAAACAGACAAAAGATTAGTATACAGGAAAACAGAATTTCTGCACATCAATATGAAAATGACAAGTAATCCAAATTTTTGTTTGAAGTAAGAATCTAATTTTATTATTTGCCTATTCCTGAGCCAATGTAACATTGTCTTAATACATGATTTTATAATAAATCTTGTATCTGGTATGGCAAGTCTTCCCAACTTGTTCCTTGTCATCCTCATCCTGGCTAGTCTTGATCTATACTGTACCCTTCCCTGTAAAATTCAGGACCAGCCTGTAACGTTCTACTAAAAACTCCTATCAAGATTCTGATTGGAATTGTATTAAATTTATAAATTATGTTTGGAATTTATCTTCAAAGGAGCAGCAAAGGAATCAGAGCTGACTTTTAATGAAACTATGGGAGCCAGAAGAAAACAGAATGACATCATAAAAATTGTGAAAGAAAAGAAACCCAGCCAACCTAGAATCCTATTGAAGATATCCACCAAAATGAAGGCAGAGTAGAGATGTTTTCAGGTAAGCAAAAGCAGACCTTCACTACAAAACATAACAGAGAGAATTGCTCAAGTTGAAGGAAAACAGCCCCAGATGGAAGCGCAGATTTCAGGAGAAAATGAAGACGATCAGATTAGGAAATAAGGGACAGGAGAACAAGGTACATGGTATCGCGAGGACGCAGCCACGGCAACATGTGATTTCCACGTTTTAGCTATTGTGAATCAGGATGCTGTGAACATAAGTGAGCAAATATCTCTTCAAGACCCTGCTTTCAATTCTTTTGAGTGTATACCCAGAAGTGGAACTGCTGGATCATATGGTAATTTTATTTTTAACTTTCTGAGGAACCACCATACTGTTTTCCATATCAGCTGTACCAATTTATATTCCCACCAACAGTGCACAGGGGTTCCAATTTCCTCACATCCTTTCCAATACTTGCTATTTTCTGGGTTTTTTTAATAGACACCATCCTAATGGGTGTGAGGTGGTATCACATTGTGGTTTTTTTTTTTTTTTTTAATAATTTTATTTTTTTCCCCCAAAGCCCCAGTAGATAGTTGTATGTCATAGTTGCACATTCTTCTAGTTGCTGTATGTGGGACGCGGCCTCAGCGTGGCCGGAGAAGCGGTGCGTCGTGCGCACTCGGGATCCGAACTCCGGCCCCCAGCAGCGGAGCGCACGCACTCAACCGCTAAGCCACGGGGCCGGCCCACATTGTGGTTTTGATTTGCATTTCTCAAATGGTTAGTGATGTTGGGCATATTTTCATGTGTTTACTAGCCATCTGTATATTTTCTCTGGAGAAAAGTCTATTTGAGTCCTTTGCCCATTTTTGAATTGGGTTGTTTTGTTGTTGAGTTTTAGTTCTTTATAAATTCTGGATATCAAATCCTTATCAGATATATGATTTGCAAATATTTTCTCCCATTCTGTGGATTGCCTTTTTACTCTGTTGATAGTGTCTTTTGATGCACAAAATTTTTAAAATTTTCATGAAGTCCAGTTGGTCTACTTTTGATTTTGTTGTCTGTGCCTTTGGTGTCATATCTAAGAAATCATTGCCAAATCCAATATTGTAAATTTTTGCCCTATGTTTTCTTCCAAGAGATTTACAGTCTTAGGTCTTACACTTAGGTCATGCATCCATTTTGAGTTAATTTTTGTATATTGTGGCAGGTAACAGTCCAACTTCAATTGTTGACATTTGGGGCCAGATAATCTTTTTTTGATGGGAACTGACCCATGCCTTGTAGGGTGTTTAGCAACATCCTTGACCTCTACGTGCTAGATGCGGCAGACTCCACTCCTCAATGTGACAACCATAACGTCTCCAGACGTTGCTGTCCCCAGGGTAGCAAAAATCATCCCTGGTTGAGAACCACTGAGTTAATTGAAGTTTGGACATGTGGATATCCTTCAGTTAATGATGTCAAAATGCATTTCATAGAAGAAAGAGTCCGAAGGGAAGTGGGAATTGCCCTAATGGTGGTCGACCGACGATGAGCACCTACTCAGCCTTCTCCTAGCCCCAACTACTCCAGGAGGTGCCGGGGAACTCTCTCTTCCACAAGGTGTTGAGGAATGCACCAGGAGGAGGGCCCCCACATCCTGGACAGGCTCTCTGGTGGCCTTCCCCTGCAGGTCCCAGGTGATGTGTCCACGTCCATGAATTCGTCCCTGTTGCATGGTGGTGAGGGTGCTGTGGTGGGATGGAGCTCCCTGGACTCGTGAGAATACTGGGTGGTGGCACGTATTTGTCAGAGACTGTGTCAGCGCAGCGGCCACAACACGAAATTATAGTCAGTTAAAAAAGTAAATCGAGCCATCCCTGATGGCTTAGTGTTAAAGTGGGGCACTCTCACCACTTCGGTGGCCCGGGTTCAGTTCCCAGCTGCAGAACCACACCACTCGTCTGTCTGTAGCCATGCTGTGGTGGTAGCTCACGTAGAAGAACCAGAAGGACTTACAACTATGATATACAACCATGCACTGGGGCTTTGGGGAAGAAAAGAAGAGGGAAAAAAAAGAGGAAGATTGGCAACAAATGTTAGCTCAGAGTGAATCTTTCCCTATAAAAAAAAAAACTCGAAAAAAAATTAAATCTAGAGAAATTTCTCTTGAGAAAAAATTTGAAGTTTTAAGTGCATGTCAGCATTGTAGGAGGTCTCGATAAAGCTGTTAAAGGATAAAACACTTTCTAGGCCATTGAGCCTTTCCTTTGAAATACTTAGCATTTAAAAATTTGTTTAATTGGGAGTTAGGCTAGGGCTAGTTCTAGTTGAAATCACAGTTAATTTTTGGTTTGTAAGTGGAGGAAAATGTTATGGTGAAAATTTATTTAGAGACTTGTGAATAATTACAAATATAATGTTGTTTTGGGGGTTTGGCTATATAGAATTTATTTATTTGTAAATACACAGTTAAAGGTTTATGGGCCAGTCCACCAGGTACTAGAAAAGAACGGGATTGGAAAACTGGGGACAAGGTGGTCTTGGGGAGGGATGAAGATGTGGACAGAGCCCTCGGAATGAACGCAGAGCATTAAGATATCTGCGTCCCTCCTAAATGCCCGCCAGAGGACACTGACAGTAGGGGGGTCTTTCAATAACAAGTGGACAAGATGACCACAGCATTTGCTCACTGAGCCCGTGAACCAAGCGGCAGAGATGGAGGCTCGGCAGCACCCACGCCCCACACCAAGGCTGGCCTGGCTACTGACGCTGTTCAGTGTCCATCTGCCACCAGCAGAGGCTGAAACCTCACCTCCAATGTGGTCCCGTTGCCTGGGGGAGAGCAAGGCTACCTGGTGACAGGTTAGTTAACCTACAAGCCTCCCATTTGGAGGGGGCTGTAGTTTGTTCTCAATGAGAAAATATGGCACGTTCTTAGACTGAAAGACCCTAGTACTGTAAAATATATTCATCTATGGATTCAATGCATTCCCAATAAAAGTCCAAGTGACTTTTTTTCAGTACTTGACAAACTCATTCCAAACCTTACAGAAGCACACATAAGGCCCCAAAAAGCCCAGAACACTCTTAAGGATGAATGAGGTAGGTGTTATGGACATAACTGTGACCCCATCAATACCTGTATTGGATTCCTGACCCCCAGTGTGGCTGCATTTAGAAATGGGGTCTCTAAGGAAGTAATTAAGGTTAATTGAGGTCGAAAGCGTGGGGCTCTGATCCAACAGGACGGGTGTCCTTATAGAGGAGGAAAAGACACCAGGAGTGTGCATGCACAGAGAAGAGGCTACACGAGGACACAGAGAGAAGACAGCAGTCTACAAGCCAAGGAGAGAGGCCCCAGGAGAAACCAACCCTGCTGACACCTTGATCTTGGACTTCCAGCCTCCAGAACTGTGAGAAAATAAGTTTCTGTTGTTCAAGCGACCCCGTCTGTGGTATTTTGCTAGGGTAGCCAGAGCAGACCAATACAGTAAGGGAATGTGCTCTATTGGGTGTCCAGACTTGAAAAACCATTGCAGTTAAGAGAGTCCGGTTCTGGCGTGAGGTTAAAGGAACAGAGATGGAAGAGAATGGAGAACCCAGTTAGAGTGTGTATGTGGACACCTGATTTGTGACAAGGTGCATTGCAGGCTACTGGAAAAAGGATGATCTTTGTAAGTAAAGGGTGTGGGGACAAGTGAGTGGGGACAAGTGTCTATATGGGGGAAAAAACACCTAGGCATCCATTTGGAAAGATTTCTTAAATAGGACACAAAACACATTAACCGCAAAATATAGATAAATTTAACGACATGAAAAGTGACTCCTATTCCTTTAAAAGACATGATTTTAAGAAAGGAAAAGGCAAGCCAGAGTTGGAGAAGATACGTGACTATGACACACGTAGGTGTCCGGGTTCCGTACAGAGCTCCTAAAAGCAAGAACAAGAAAAGTGGACGAAAGACTCAAACAGGTATGTCATTGCAAAGGAAATCCAGAGAGCTAATACATGTATGAGTTGGCTCATCAGGAAAATGCAAACAAAACCACGGTGAAGCCCAGGTACCACCGGAACAGCTGAGATCCAGAGGTCTGAGAACATAAGAGACGCTGGGAACGCGGAGCATGGGGCAGCTCCTACACCCCTGCTGGGACTCATAAACCCGCCCTAGTCAGGCGGCATCTCCCAGAGTCTGGTGCTCACCTGCCCATGGCTCACGTGTTCTCCTAGCAAAACTCTTGCACACGCACTGCAGGAGCGTGTACAAGAAGGTTTACAGCAGCCCTGGTGGAGACAACCCAGCTGGAGAAAAGCAAACGTCCTCGCGGCAGAGACTATTGGTGCCCCACCCAGCCCAGCCCATCCTCCGACGGCAGCTGCCACCAGCTCATACGTGCACCTTCTGTGGAGGATTGACTGGCTGACAGAAGGGACCTCTCCACCGCAGCCCTGGGAAGTGACGCCCCCTGAAGCCCTTTTTGGCCATTGTTATAGGAACATCTTACACAGTTCACATGCTGAGTGCACAGCTGCGAAGGGACCTTCTGAGGTCTCCATCACTGAAAAGAAGCGGTGACACGGGTGGAAGTCTGTTCACACGAATCCCTTCTGAATTTGTGTTGTCCCAATATCCACGCTTGTGCATAGTGGCGGTGGAAGCTTCAGTCCCTAAAAGTCTGAAACCCTTGTAGGCACGGTCAAGAACTCTCTGGTAATTTCTAGATTGTGACCCTAGGTCTTTGCCCCCATCATCCAGGGTCAGAGGAGGGCTGCACTGGAGCAGCACCCCCACTCCACCTGCCCTTCCCCACACTCAGAGCCTTACCTCCTTCCTCCTGGACTAACCCCACTCTGTCCCATATCTCCGTCTATGCTGTCACAGGAAGCCCTCGACTCCAGACCCACCCTCATTTCCCACGCTGCTCACCCACGAGGCTCTGCTCATCCCTGCCACACGCCGCCCCCGACTCCTAACACTCTTTCATGGCTCGCGGACCACCTCCTCCTCTTTCTAAAAACCACAGGTCACCACATGGGCATTTCCACTCTTCTCCCCAGGATTTTAGCTCCTGTTGGATGTACTCTCCTGTTTAATCCCGGCCTGAGCCTTCTCAACGCTGAAATGCACCCACATGCACCTTCCTGAACCCTTCGCCTCCAGAGCTCCTTCCTCTGCCCCCCGGGCCCTTCACTCCCATGGCCTCATCCCAGACCTCATCCCACCAACCCCTGCACCCCTCCGCAACCCCCACTGCAGCCTCCTACTCCCTGACCGCCCACTAGCAGGGATGTCCAAGCCACTGACTCTCGGCCCTTTGCTGTCCCCTCATGTCCTCGCTCCCCACCCTACGTACCGGCCCACCAGTGTAATCACGCCCGAATTTCCCTCCGCTTCCTCGGCTTCGTCACCTTGGTACCCCCTGGCAAACGGCTCCTATGTTTAAGTCGATCCTATGCCCTCAGATCGCCTCCTGGCCGCCACCTACCGCACCTGCCTCAGCCCAGCTCAGGCCCCAGCGCTGGTCGCCCCTCCTCCCTCTCTGCTGGGCTGTCCTGTCAGCATATAGACAAGCTCTGGGTCCTCCTACCTTAGAAGACAAACCTTCCTTCTGCCTGGCCCCCAACGAGGTACTCCCTGCCCCCCTCCAAGGCACAGCCTATCAGTCCCCAAGCCTCTGCTCCTGCACACACACGGGAGGAAAGGGTTGTCAGCGTCCTGGATAGCCTCATGCCACCTCAAGTGGCTCCCCAGGCCGGTCCTCCCTCAGCCCTCCATGGAGACCCCCAGGCCGGTCCCCATGCCCCCAGCATGACTTCGTCTGTGCTCATGGTCGCCTGCGTGGGGTTCGCTCAGCCCTTGCGCCAGCCATCAGTTCGAGCTACGGGCCGGTGGTCAGCGCTTTCTCTGGTCCACGTCCACGCCTGCTCCCAGATCCGCAGCTTTAGCCACACCTGAACACCCACCACCCCAGGCCGAGGCTTGGGCAGCACTGAGTGCCCCCTTCCCACTTCTCACTGCAAAGAGACGCTGTGAGACCTTCCGTTGGCGACATCGTCCCCCGGGGCTGCGGGCCAGAGCCAGGGCGGCTGTGTGTGGGGAGGTCGTTTAGACCCTTCTCTGCCTGAGGCGGATCTTCTCACCCTGTTCAATTTCCTGCGGCCCCAAAGCCTGTTTCCTGGGCTCCTCTGAGCCCCTTGGATCTTGCTGGATCACACTGCAAAAGGAAGAAAAATCTGACAAACCCTAATGTAGCCTCAAACATCAAAACTTAGTTTTGCTACCCGAGGGAACTCTGGTGGCTCCACTGCAGAGCTGACACAGAAGCCTCCAGGGCAGCCGGCTGCTCTGGGGCTCACAACGTAAAAAGTTCAGTGTCACCGTGAAATTTCATTTGTATTTAAGTAGTTCAACTCAGGCTACAAGGGGAAATTCCCTCTGCTGCTCAAAGGATGACTGTTTCTCCAGGAAGCTGAAAAACCTCATTAATCTAGCTTCCACTACTTTGGAAATTAAAACTACATCCACTCTCCCCGTGTGACACCGTTGGGGCAAATGGTTCTAGGATGTGGACTCTTCAGGTCTTAGAAAGTAATACGGTACATGTACTGTCCGAATATTAGAGGATGCCCCAGTGGGCTCTGGACACCATCCCCAAAGCAAACACCCTTGTGAATGTTCACAGTAAGTGAGAAATAAACACTAGATAGAGTTTGGGTCAGCTTTTGTGCCAAACTTATGAAAAAACTTCCAGTATTCAGTGCTATTTGGGTTTCAGAATAGTAGAAAAGGGGTCGGGATCAGAACGGAGTTTCTTTGCACAGTGGTTGGAAACGGTCCTACCCCCTGTGGAGCACAGGTCAGGGTGGGACCAGACAAGCTGGGTGCCTGTGGGGCATCCCCCGCTCCCAGGCCTGTGTTCAGCAGGTAAATGTAGGCCCCCCAGGCCAGACAGTTCTGCCACACGACACATACTCCGGGTTGACCAGTCCAGTGCACAGACAGTGGCGCTGTGGGGAGTTATCTGGCCAAATCAATTCTCTTTGTGAAAAGGAGGCCATCGAAATCACACGTAACTGAATATACTCTTTGTCTTTCTTACCTTAATCTGATCACCTGCTGGGTGGTCAGTTTTTAATTTAATTTGATACTATAGCTCCCACATTCAGCTTACTCATAGAGATGAGTTATTTGTTCTGTGCAATTTTACCAAGAGGCTACATGCTTTGTAAGGAATAAACACTCACAAATTCAGACTCTGCTAATTTGAAACTTGCGAAAATATGGGGTGGTTGATGTTAATCTTTTCATACCCAGCATAAAAAGCTACATGAATGCATCAGAGTTGCCAGGAACAGTTGATCCACTGTGCAACGGAACACAACCCTCTCTGTGGACACTTGTGCACAGACAGATGGAGGCCAAGCGCACAGGACCTCCACCCACTGCTGCCGAGGGGTCCATTGGGCGGGAGGCGTTGGCAGGACAGTGCCTGCGTGCTCGATAGGTCATTTCACCTCAAAGGGGCCCTTGAAAGCCAGTAGGCTCCACACCGTGGCCTCCCTCCTCACCCTGCTGGGCAGGCGTGGGACTGAGAGAGCCTGAGAGGATGTCAGGGTCTTGGAACACACGATGGGGGGACGTCGAGTAACCAGTGCGTGTCAGCCACTCCCCAGAGGCCTTGGAGGCCCATTTGCTGTTCCAGAAGAACAGTGCCTACTTGCAGAGTGTTTACAAGGCACGAGGAATCATGAAACCAGAGAAGCCCTGTTGATGGAACCAGCACACAGACCCTTCTGGAGGCTTGTTCTGTGAACAAGAGTGGAAACCCTCACACCGGCGTGGTATGCTTACCCAGGTGGGATGAAAAGGCCATGAGGGTCCACACGGTGACGAGGAAGGGGACCCGCACGGAGAGCCACCGCAGGCTGGCCACTGGGAACCCACTGCTGTTCTGGGGGGCAGCAGGCTCTGGTCCCAGGCCCCAGCTGACGACCACCCATGGATGGACAGTGCCCATCAGCCAGGTCAGCAGCGTGAAGGCACACAGGACAGACCTCCGTGCTCGCATGCTGGGCATGGGGTGTGCGTTCCTCACCAGGCTCTGAATATCCACTGGAGTTTTCACCACCGCAGGGACCTTGTCTATGCAGGGAACTGCCTAGCTGGCCTCTGGTGGCAACCTGGTCCCACTTTCCTCCGGCTGCCTCCGCCTAAGGCGGAGCTGGCTCCGCCCACCGTCCCTGTGCGGACCACGAGCCCAGCCTCATCCTGGGCAGCCCCATGACCCCCTAGTCATCTCCAGATAAGCTCTGGGTTCCTTCCTTGCTCATTAATTCTGGCCAGCGGGCCTGCCTTGGGGTTGGCTCTCTCTGGGCAGGAGTTCAAAGCCTTGGCTGGGAGGGGGCTGCCCAGTTCCCTGTGCTGGGAAGATAAGGGGCCCGCCCGTCCCCTCAGGAGATTAGGTTCTGCTGTTGAGTGAAATGAAAGCTGATGAAGAAATGGGGTTTAATCGGTTCTTTATCAGGAATTTCAGTTTTTGGTTGGAACACTGCCGTGGGATGGGGAAACCACAGAAGAGGATTACCTGCAAACCCACACCTGTGACGTAGTTCCCATTGTGGGGTTTGCAACAGGTGTGCACCTCACAAAGCTCCTCTCCCCCTGGGGGCTCCTGGGGTGTCAGAGCGGCCGCAGGGCCTTTGCCCTTGCCAGGGCCCCTCCTCCAAGGCTCGTTGGGACCTCATCTCAGCTGGCTCCCTGGCTGTTCTTTCGCCCACTTACCTGTGTCCAGGTGACACTGCCTACTGCAGGTGAAGACCCCCTGACCAGTGCTGGGTGGGCCCTTGTGGTTCTTATTATGACTGCAAGATGCCCTCAGCAACAGCCCTCAGGGAACTTTGATAAGATGAGGTTTGTTACTCGCAGGTCCTGGAGGCACACAGACGCCCAGGCCACACAGTGAGGTCATGGAGAGAGAGAGTGCATGGGGTTCTGCCTTTACTGGGGTTGAGTGTGGGGGCTTCTTTATTGGTGAATTTATTTATTTATTTTTGTAAGGAAGATCAGCCCTGTGCTAACATCTGCCAATCCTCCTCTTTTTTTGGCTGAGGAAGACTGGCCCTGGGCTAACATCTGTGTCCATCTTCCTCCACTCTATATGGGACGCCGCCACACCATGGCTTGCCAAGCGGTGCGTCGATGCGCGCCTGGGATCCGAACCAGTGAACCCCGGGCCGCTGCAGAGGAGCGTGCACTTAACCGTTTGCACCATGGGGCCGGCCCCTTATTTATTTTATTTATTTATTTATTTATTTATTTATTTATTTATTTATTTATTTATTATTATTTTTCTGAGGAGGACTAGCCCTGAGCTAATATCTGATGCCAATCCTCCCCTTTTTTCTTGAGGAAGATTGGCCCTGCACTAGCATCCGTGCCCATCTTCCTCTACTTTATATGGGACACTGCCACAGCATGGCTTGACAAGCGGTGTGTGGGTATGGGCCCGGGATCCGAACCTGCAAACCCCAGGTCGCTGAAGCAGAGTGTGCGCACTTAACCACTGTGCCACCTGGCTGGCCCCTATTGGTGAATTTAAACCATAAAGGTGAGAATTAAAGTTTGGGAAGGGACAAGCAGGGTCACTCAAGTGGTCAGTTGTCTGGGTCACCCAGGGCTTTCTGAACGGGGAGCTTCATGAGTGGGTGGCCTGGCTCCTTACCTAGTCAGGTAGCTGGCTACGTGTTTATCCGAGGTGGATAACTTTGAAACAGATGCCTCAGCAAACAAAAGCTTAACGTCAGACACTTAAGTACAATCCAAAAAGCTAATGGTCAGGCACTTACATTATAGGGTATAGAACACATTTGCTCATCCACTCGTCCATGGATGGACACTGGTCATGGTGTATAATCCTTTTAATATGCTGCTGAATTTGGTTTGCAGGTATTTTGTTGAGGATTTTTACATCAACGTTCATAAGGGACATTGGTCTGTAGTGTTTTTATCTTCTAGCGTCTTGATCTAGCAGGGCAATGCCGGCTTCACAGATGAGTTAGGAAGTGTCCCCTCCTCTTCAATTTTTTGGAAATATTTGAGAAAGATTAGTCTTAGATCTTAAGTGTTTGGTAGAATTCACCAGTGAAGCCATCAGGTCCAGGGCTTTTCTTTGTCGGGAGATTTTTGATTACTAATTCAATCTCTCTACTAGTTATAAGTCTATTCAGATTTCCTATTTCTTCATGATTTAGTCTTGGTAGGTTTTGTGTTTCTAGGAATTTGTCCACTTCATCCAAATTATCCAATTTGTTGGTGTGCAATTGTTCATAGCACTCTCTTATAATCCTTTATTTCTGCAGAATTGGTTGTAAGGTCCTTACTCTCATTTCTGATTTTAGTAATCTGAATCTTCTCTCTTTTTTTCTTAATCCGTCTAGCTAAAAGTTTGTCAATTTTGTTCATCTTTTTGAAGAACCAGCTTTCGGTTTCATTGATTTTGTCTATTGTTTTTCTACTCTCTATTTCACTTACCTTGCTCTAGTCTTTATTTCCTTCCTTCTGCTAGCTTTGGGTTTAGTTTGTTCTTCTTTTCCTAGGTCCTTACATTGTAAAGTTAGGTTGTTGATTTGAGATCTTTCTTGTTTTTTAATGTAAGTGTATAGCTATAAATTTCCCCCTTAGCACTGCTTTTGCTGCGTCCCATAAGTTTTGATACATTATGTTCTTGTTTTCATTTATCTCTAAATTTTTTCTAATTTCCTTTGTGGGTTCTTCTTTGATGCATTCGTTGTTTAGAAGTGTGTTGTTTAATTTCCATGATTTTGAAATTTTTCCATTTTTCCTTCTGTTACCATTTTCTAACTGCATTGTGGTGGGAGAAGGTACTTTGTGTGATATCTATTTTTTTCTATCTATTGAGACTTAATTTGTGGCCTAACATACAGTCTATCCCAGAAAATGTCCCACATGCACTTGAGAAGACAACGTGTTCTGTTGCTGTTGGGTGGAGTGTTCTGATTAGATCTAACACATTGTGGTGTTCAGGTCCTCCACTTCCTTACTTACCCTCTGTCTGGTTGTTCTATCCATTATTGTGAGTGGCACATTGAAATCTCTAACTATTAGAGAACTGTCTATTTTTCCAATTCTGTCAATTTTTGCTTCCTATATTGCCTACCACAATTTACTGTCCAAGACTTCCCCTGGAGGTTCAAGCCTTCAGTTGACTCCAGAGTCCTAAAATAGTTACTCAGATGGATTCCACCAGTGCACTGTTGTCCAGGTGGGAGATGGATTCTCACATCACAGGTGCTTCCTGCCCCACTGTCTTCCCAGAATCCTCTCTCAACCACTTTCAAAGAAATATTTCCTCTGGCCATAATGTTTTCTTCATTCTAGAAGGGTTTTATTACTAACTCACTCTTAAATCGCCTTTATTTCCTCATTCAAAATGAGCAGCTTCTTGGGGCCGGCCCTGTGGCTTGGCGGTTAAGTACGTGTGCTCCGCTGCTGGTGGCCCAGGTTTGGATCCCAGGCGCGCACTGACGCACCACTTCTCCGGCCATGCTGAGGCTGTGTCCCACATACAGCAACTAGAAGGATGTGCAGCTATGACATACAACTATCTACAGGGGCTTTGGGGGAAAAATTAAATAAATAAAAATTATTAAAAAAAAAATGAACAGCTTCCCCAATTCTGTTGGAAAATGGTGACCAGAAATATTAAGCTGACTGTATTTTGGATCTGGTGTTTTGGGTCTTATGAACAGGTAGGGCATGCCCCTAACTGACCTTATTCCTTTGCATATGGCATTGGAAAAGAGACTAAACCCTGGAGTCTGCTGGGTTTGCATGGTCTGAGGCTGGGGCCCAGCCGGGGCCAGAATTGGGGGATCTGTGAGACTCAGCCTCATGGGTCCAGAGAGGCACCTCTCTCCTTTGCTGTAAGGTTCCTTAAGTATCACTCTTCACCACTTATATTTCAAAGGGAAACAAGAAGAAGCCAGCTCTTGAGTGTCCCAAACAAAGAAAGAGAGCTAGGACTAGATGTCACTAAGTTCCTAAGGGAATATGCTGAGAGTGGCCAGAACACCTCTCCCTTCTGGGACAGACACTCAGTTGTTCCCACAAATCTTGGCTCCAGGCTGTGGGAACACTCCTCTGAGCCTGCCCATCAACTCCTAGCAAGCCTCCCCACTCAGGGCCGGAACTGTGCAGCTCATTAAAAATCTTACTTTACGCGGAGGGCAGGAGGATGAGCAGGAACTCGTGAACATTGCTCAGCATTGTCTTTTATGAGGAATAAAGGGACAACGAGGCTTTGTTCTCTCTCTCTCAGTGTCCTGACACTTTCATCTCATTGCACTGAATAAACTCCAAAATAGATCTAACATAAGCTGGAATGTCATCCCTAATTGCATCATGTCCTAAAACACTGCAATCTGTTTTCTGATTTATTTTTCTACCAGTGACTTAGAAAGTATAACTTTCTTGACAGACAGGAGTATGTATTTGAGTAACTCTTTCCAGAAAGAGTGATATGGATGCATCTCAGATGCTCCAGTAGGAAGGTGAGGCTGAGAGAATGTGTGGGCATGCCTAAGATGTGTCTACCACACCCACAGAGGATGGCAGTTACTGACAGCAGACTTCTCACCCCAGCAATGAATGCCGGGGAACAATGGAACAACAGCTTCATCCTGTGAAGGGCAAGTGGCTGTCACTACTAAGCCATCAATCACATTATCACTCCAAAATGAGGATACAATAACGCACTTTTGGACATAGGAAGACTGAAGGGAGAGTGTATGACTCACAGACTCTCCCTGAAATAACCACTAAGTATATCCTTCATCAAAAAGGAAGGACAGGAATGAAAGAAGCAAAAAAAAGAAATTGGTAAATCCTATTAGTAAATGTAAATAGGTATCAATTGTTTTAAAATAAAAATTGAGGGGTGTACAAAAACTATACAGGGAGTTTTGCTTTGTGAATGGCACAGTAGCTTATATCAGAGTACCCTTCCAAAAATAATAGTTACACATTCGGGAAAAAACATAAAACACTAGTCGAAGGTGTTGGAGAGCCACTACAGGAGGCAGAAACTTAAATACAGACAATTTTGAAAGAATGGGACTGCACTAGGTGAGATTCACATGTATACAGCTTTCTGGCTGAGAACACACCCCATCGATGTGTGAGGCTGCTGTAGCTCAAGCAGAAAGCTGCAGTATCGCTGGCTTGAAGAGTCAGATGCTGGAAAATGTAGGACAAAATCCCTAAAGGAGGGAGCCACGGACCATGAGACCATCAAATCTGTGTGTAAGTTCCATCCAAATCCTTATCTGACTCCAGAACTGCAATCATGGAGAAGATGCCAAGGATCCCAGAAGAAAGCAACAGCTAGCAGCTGAAGGGACTGAGCAGAGGTGGCACCGCCATCCTCTAGAGGGAAGACAGGGTTGGTGTTGGAGATCAGCCAGGTAAGCAACCTGCTAGAATAAAAGCGAACACTCTTCTGACGAAGATAATGTAATCCAGAGTTGCCACAGTGTACTGACAACAATGACCTGTATACAATAGTTTACAATAAAAAGTTACCAGACATGCAAAGAAACAGGAAAATGTGACCTATTGCTACAAGAAAACGTCAATAGAAACCTACCTCAAGATAATGAAAAATGGTGAAATTAGAAGACAAAGACTTTAATATATTCATGGAATTCAAGGAAAATACAGTCATAATGAATAAGCAGGGAATCTCAGCAGAGAAACGGAAATCACATCTGATCACAATGGAGTTAAATTAAAAAACAACAATAATTATATACAAATATTTGCAATTTAGGGAACACACTTTAAAATAATCCATGGGCGAAAAAAATCACAAGGGAAATTAGAAAATATTTCAAACTGAGTGATAATGAGTATATAACATAACAAATCTGTAAGATGAGCTAAAGATGAGCTTAAAGGGAAAATTTAGCCCTAAATCTTCACATTACCAAAAAGAAATTTTTCAAAGAAATGATCTGATTTCACCTTAAGAAGTTAAAAAAAAGATGAGCAAATTAAATCCAAAATAAGTAGAAAGGAGAGAATGATAAAGATGAGAAAATAATGAATTATAAAGTCAATAAAGACAAAAGTTATTTTTTAAAAAGATTAATAAAATAATAAAAACCCTAGCAAGACTGATCAAATGAAAAATAATCATTAATTACCAATATCAGGAATATAAAAGAGGCTATCTACAAATTCTATAGAGCTTAATAGGATAATATCAGAACATTATGAACAATTTGACAATTTATGTAGTAAACAAATTCTTTTAAAAAGACAATTTACCAAAATTGACATAAGGTAAAATAGAAAATTTAAATAGCCCTATATTTTTTTCCCTTGGGTGACAACTTTAATGAACTGAACAGTATTATCAACAGCACTATAGTTATTAAAGAAATTGAATTTGTTATCAAAAACCTTCCCACAGAGAAAACTCTGGGGCTAGATAAATTCAAAAACAAATTCTACGAAATAGTTAATGAAGTTATTATGCCAATATTTCATAAACTATTCCCAAAAGTAAGGAGAAGAGAACCCTTCCCAACTTGTTTATGAGGCCAGCTTAACTCTGTTGTCCAAACTTGGTAAAGGCATTATAAGATATTAGAATTACAGATGAACATCTTCATGAAAAGAGATGCAAAAAAATGTAAAGAAAATACTAGCAAATTGAATTCAGCAATGTATAAAAAAGGTCAAGACAAAGTAGAAATTTTCCAGGAATGACACATTAGGTTGGTATTTAAAAATCAAATCAATAGAATTCACCACATTGACAAAATGAAGGAGAAAACCATATAAACATCACAATAGGAGCAGAAAGCACTGACGAAATTCAAAATCCATGCAAGATAAAGCTCTCAGCGACTGAACGCATTGGCGTAAACCCCACAAGGAACCTCATACTCGGTGGCACAACATTGACAGCTCATCCTCTGAGACCAGGAACACCAGCAGGAAGCCAGCTCTGTCCATTTCTAGTCCACATTTTACCAGCCGTCTTAGTGCGATAAAGCAAGAAAGAAACAGAAGGAATGAAGATTGGTCAGGAAAAAGGAAAACGACCTCTATCTCTGTTCACTGATGAAGCAACTATTAACATGGAAAATTTCAAAGTGTCTTCAAGACAACTACTAGAACTAATAAGTGAATTTAGCTGTGACTCAGAATATAAGATCCATATACCACAATCAATTATATATCTATATGCTAGCAACAGATAATTTGAAAACAAAAATTTTAAATTATTCAGTTTGCAATAGCATCAAAACTATAAAATACTTAGGAAGAAATTTAGCGAAAGATACACAGGATATCTATAAAACACAGCGGAGAGGAATGAAAGCAGACCTGAGTAAGTGCAGAAATACCCTTCAGGGATTGGAACATTCATTATGGTTGAGATGTCAGTTCTACCCAAGTTCAGCCGTGGGCTCAGCACAGTCCCAGCCGTCATCCCAGCAGGTCTGAGACTGATCCGGGGTGGGGGGTGGAGTAGGGGGCACCTTAAATAAAAACTGGCCCTTCTGTAGTGACAGCAGGCGTGCCCCCTCTGTCTGCCTCCTCAGAGCTCAGCTGGGACGCAGGAACGCTGTTGTCCTCACTCTTAAGTAAGGAAACTGGAGAACAGATGTGACCCCACCAGAGCTACACAGCTGGATGGAGGTTGGGCTGGACTCGGCCGATGTCCCGCTCTCACCTCACATGGGCTAGTGTTGCCCACTGTTGTATTTCTATCTCCATCTTGTTCCTCAATGGATTTAAGGAGGCCTTAGATATTATCTGTAGACAAATATTTGGGGGATTTCTCTCTGAACTCTCGGGGTTGAGAAAGACCGGTTGATCCGGCCCGTGCCCTCGTCTAAAAACCTGGGGTCTGGGATGTGATCTGTGGCAGTGTCTGAGACAGTCCAGCCCCCAAAGTGGGGGTACCTGGGGGTCAGGGCCATGCTCGGCTCAGTGCTGGGGTGGGGTCCTGGGCACATGCAGCCCTCTTTCTGACTACGCGGCCTGGCCCCAGCCTCCCCTGAGCTCCGGCAACACCCGTCCTCTGTCCAGAGGCTGCAGCGAGGACATCTGACCCGCTGACCTCAGAGTCAGTCCTGCCCTTGGACTCTTCACTTTGGACCTGAAGAGTGGCTAAAGGGCCAGGCAGGGATTTTGCAGGTAGACATTAGAGCAAACACAGGAGTTACTTGAGAGCCTGAGCAAACATTGCATCCTTTTATTGTGATCCTTAAACTGGAGGCAGAGTTTCCTCTTCTGATAAGCTCTGCCTTGTTTTGAATTTCATCCAGTCTTATTACGTGCGTTTTAAAGATTTCTTTACGTTTGCTCTGCCCTATTAGTGCATTCACATGACACCAAGAATAAGGCATTCCCTTCTTTGCTTTTAATTCTTCAATTTCTGCTGATACTTAATATTTTCAATTCCTGAACCTTCACACGGGTATTATGCTCTTGTTTGCTACAGAATTAAAAAGCAGGAAGAGAATAAATAAAGCAGTGCCCTCCTCGCAGTGGGCTCCAAGGATCCTTGCACTGGCATTCCTGCTGCGGAAGCTGCCTCGGGCCTCGAGCCGCCTGAGCAGGGCTGGGAGGCGGAAAACCTCCAGGCATTTGGAAACTACCGTGAAGAAGTTGGGTGGATGGATAAACGGACAGGATTTGCGGAAAGTCAAATATGTGCACCATTTATAATTGTCATTTTTTAGCAGATTTACAACTCAAAGTCACTGTGTAAATTAATACTGTTGTGTGTTTCCTCTTGGAAGGACATGTTTGTTGCTAAAGTAAAATTTCAAGTTGCTGGTTGAATTTACTTCGACCTTGTTGTCGAAGCAATGGATGGGGTGCCAGGACTGAACTCTTGGCCATTTCAATTTGTGGGGAAAGCAAGCTGCAGACAGCAAGTGTAGTCCGGTGTGAACAGGAGAGAAAAGCAAGCGAGCAGAGATGTGCGTGTGAGTCTCGCACTTGTGCGTCCTGGAGGGAGGGTGACAGACCTGCTGGCCTTACGCAGGGGCCAGGTGGCCGGGGGGAGGGAGGGGTCCACGTCACTTCTCTGGTTTGAGTCTCCTCATGCTATGCATTTTCCAGAAGTGACAGGGTTTCTGGACTGGGAGATCACGGCCTCCCTGCATTTTCTCTGAGCTTCTCTGAGTAAAACTAACTGAACCCACATCCTCACAATGCCATGCCAATGCAATGCACACTTCAACGGGATGGTGGAGGAACTGGCACGCGAAATGGTGCTTCGGACAATGGGCAAATGTGAATGTGGACTGGGTGTGGGATGACCTGAGGGAATCGCATGGATTTGGTAAGTGTGACTGTGGTACTGGGTTATGTAGGAAACTGGCCAATTCTTTGGAAATGCTGTTGCAGGACCGAGGGGTAAAAACGCCATGGCCTCTGTCCGTTGACCTGAACTTTTCAACCAAAGAAATGGATGAAGCAAATTTGAGGAATGGCTAAACTGTTAAGTTAAGGAGACAGGTTTCTGCAAACTTTTCTCTCCACCTTTGTGTATGTTAAAAATCTTTAATAATTAAAACTTATTTTTAAAAGTGTTGCAGTGTCCGGGCACACTGCCCCTTCCAATGCACAAGGGCGAGACCCCAGGCAGAAGGGTCACCACTTCTGTCCATGGCTGGGGTGGCCTCGGGGAAGGTCCTGATGGGATCGCTTGTCAGTTTTTATCGCTTGCCTTCTCCAAGTTGTTTCGGAAGGGATGCCCTCCAGGAAGTGACATTGTCTCAACTATTGGATTCAATCTGATGGTGACAATATTGTTAACTGCCACCCAGGGGGCAGAGGAGTGAAAACACCCCAAGAAGACAGTGTCGCAGGTTCCGGCCCTCCTTCCGCACTTTCTAAGCACCCTCCCCAGGACCACGCGCCCCCAGAGAGCCTGCCACCAGGGATGCAGGGGCTCAGCCCCCAGCCAGCTCGTCACCTGCAGTCTTATCTCCTGGGTTTTATCACTTTTTTTCCCTTTACCTTAAATTTATCTCTGATTTATTTTTTCAATCTTACATTTCTCTGCTGACTGAGGTGGTGGAACACGCATGGCAGCGTCTTTCAGCCAAAGGCCTTGGTTTACGTGAGTCTGTGTGGTGAGCCCCGCAGGGCTTCCCCGGCCACCTCATGGAGACACATATTGTCAAGTGATGGCTGAGCATCCTCCGTGCCCGGCCCTGGGGGCAGGGTCACAGCTGACCTGCCCTGGATCTCCTGGCTGAGTCCGGCCAAGGTGATCCTCGACCTGGGGAGGGAGGTCCTGGGACTGAGGGTGGGGTGGATGGCAGGAGAGCCAGAAAGGGCCTGCGAGCACCTCCAGGGCAGTGCCAGGGTGGCCGCCCATGCAGAGCCCAGACCTCACCCCTCACCCTGCAGCTCCGGGGGGCCAGGGAGGTGAGAGCCAGGTGAAGTGGATAGGTCATGGGGGCAAAGGGCAGTGAGGCGAGGGGCCATGCTGGGCCATCCTCTGCACGGTGGACAGGTCAGCATTCAGAGGCCACTCTCCTGCCTGTGGGGCAGGGACCCTGTTCCTGTAGAGACCGGGTCCACAAAGGGTGCTCAGACATCACCCAGACAAGGCAGTAGAAACCTGGGGTGGGCTTTGCAGGCTTTTCTCAAGAGGAGCATGAGCTGAGAGGAGCTGAGGGTCAGACCTCCAGCCTGTGTCTGCCTGTGTTTCTTGAACCCACAACAGGCAGCTCATGGCCAATCCTGTGAAAGACAAGGAAGCATTATCTTCCTGCTAACAGACCAGTAACGATCTATCTAATCCCGGGTCTGTAGAGAGTGGATTCAACCTTATGTGAGCATCATATGTTCGGGTAACTTGCCCAGGGTCCAGCTGTGGGTGCAGCCAGTTCCCACACTGGTGTTAGGTCTTTCCCACCGCCTTCTAATGCCTCCTAATGGTAATCATAGTTTTTGTCAACATTTTAAAATTAGTACCTTTTTATAGAAGCAGTAACTCCAACGTGTCTTCAGACATAATCAGACAGAAAGCCTGCTACAGATACTGTGCTGTATTTTGCGAGATGTCAGAGTACTGTGTGGGTGAAAATAAAGAGGTAACAAGGATGGTCTTTCCTTCATCTGCCAGATCATTGAGGTGGCGCACCCACTGAAACCCACCGGCGTGTGCACATATGTAGGGCATCCTCATCTGTCCAGGGCTCCCGAGTACACTGCTGAGGGCTTCCGGCCATAATGAAAAGTAGAATGGCTTCACATGATGTAGGGGACGTGTTTGCTCCAAGAAATAACAACTGTTGGGAGGGCCAGTGCTTCCAGCAGGCTCTCAGTGCAGTGGGTGGCATTGGGACAAAACACGTGGCATTTGGCACTTTATATTGGATATTTTATATTTTCAAAGCATAATTGCACACAGACACTCGCACACACACGTGCTTGTGCAAACACACATCTGCATGTGCAGACACTCCTGTCCTGCCTGCAGTTCTGGTCCCACCGGGACAACCCGCTCTGATGCTTTTCCTTTTTATTCCTAACTTGCCTCTGGAGACAACCCTCAGGTGTGTTGGCACTCTGTGTCTGGTGACGGCCTGAGGGTGTCGTGAGCACTCAGCTACACAGTGAACAGGTACACAGGGAAGGTATAACTTCCAAGGAACCAAGGGCATGCCCTGCTTGGGTTCACCCTCTCGAAGTGGACGTTATCCCACAGGCATGGACTGGACATGGCTGGAGAGGAAACACAGGGCTCTCATGAACGTGCTCACCATACTGTACGGGCGGTGCCAGCCTTCTCCGTGTGATCTCAATTGTAGTGTGTGTGCTTAATTATTGTTCTTGAAAAGAAGATATCAATTGGAGAAAATTTAAAGAAACACACATGACAGCTAACATATTGGTACTCTGTGTTAGGCACTGTCTCAGAGCTCCCTGTGTTACCTTGTTTACTCCCCATGAAGCTCGAAGAGGTACAGAGGCCACACGAGACAGGCCCCTGAGAGGAAGGCAGCCCAGTTGCGGTATGCCACCCAGGATGGCCAAGGGCCATGGGGCCACAACCAGATGCCGTCCTCTTGCTGGCACCGCCTGATCTGCCCAGCTTGGTCCACACCAACCCCGAAGGCTTGATCCCTGCAACTTGCCCTGGACGGTAACTGGGAGTTGAAACCGACCCGAGATAACCTGAGGTTCCAGCGGGCCTCGATGTCCCCTGGTCTCCAAGAGGAAAAGAAGACAGGAAAAGACAGAGTTAGGATGACCCCTCGTCAGCCCGAAGCCCGGACGCTCTTCTTCTCGTGGGGGTCTTTCCATCTATCTCTGTCTCTATTTTTTCCCACCAAGGGAAACATTCAAGCTTCTTTCTCCAACCTGATTAACTAGATATCAGGAAAAAAACGGGCATGGAATCCTTTCTATAGCAACCATTCCTCTAGAAATTATTCTCAACTTTTTTCTCTGGAATTAGTGGTCCCAGGCATTTTGGGGAGAGAAGTTTGGCATCAGCTAGGTGTGGACTGAGCAAAGCTGAGTGAGTTTCTTTGCTCAGGCCTTCTTGGATGTGTGCTGTGCTTCTTTCCAGAAGGAGCCCTAGTGCCCAGCTTCCCAGACCCCACTGACCACACAACCTCCCCATCCCTTCCCTTCTGTTTTGAAGGATCCCCATTGTCATCTCTATCAGTTTTGTGGACAAAGAGAGGAGAACATGACCACTGCTCTGTGACCTATCTACTTTAGAAGTGCCGTGAAATGTTTGTGGATATTGGATTTAAAAATAATGATGATGTTTTCAGTCCATAACCCTGAAATAAAGGAGTGAGATGTGACAAGAAACGTTATGGGGTGGCCAGAGGAGACGCTGGGCTGAGCTGGTCTGTGTCACCAGCAGAGTCACCGGTGGACCGCAGTCCTTCCAGAGCAGAAGGCAGAGGGAAAGCGCTGTGTTTGGCGCCCACCTCACTCCCCACCGTCAACATGTTGGGGGTTCTCCTTGTGGTCCCCAGCTCAGAAGGTTTCCACCTCCAGGAAGAGAGGGTGTAACTCCACATCACCTGGTCCTGAGCCTCCAGGAAGGTGTTTTCAGAAGACTCGGGCTGAGCAGGGTGCTGCTTTCTAACTGCACTTTGAGCCAGTGCTCTCACAGCTCCTCCTGAGGACACTCTGATCTATATCCTTGTTTTGCAGCCATGTCATTGCTTTGCTAAGTCATAAATATGGCTCTGAAGAAAGACAACTCCTGTCATCACTCGTACGCAAGAGAGAGAGAGGACCAGGGCAGCCATCCGCACAACTCAGCCACCGCCTGAGCTCCACCCAAACCCTCTCACGGAGAACAGTAGTAGTTACCTATTGCCGCATAACAAATTACCCTGAAGCTGAGCAGCGAGAAACAACAAGCCCGAGCTACCCACGGTCTCTGTGGGTGAAGAATCTCGGAATGGTTTAGCTGGGTGGTTTGTCTCAGGGTCTCTCTTGTGGTGGTAAAATAGTAATTCTAAGCAGATTGAAAAGTAGAGTGATAAGTTAATGTGTGTATTGTAATCCCTAGAGTAACAACTAAGAAACTATGCAAAGAGATATAGTAAAAAAAAAGTCAATAGGTAAGTCAAAATGAAACAATAGAGAATATTTCAATAATCCAAAGGAAGGCAGGAGAGGGGGAAAAAGGGAGGAAGTAGAGGAGACAAATAGAGAACACACAGTAAAATGGCAGATCTGAATTCAAACACATCAGTAATTAAAAGAAAGGCAAATGATCCAAACATACCAATTAAAAGATAGGAGTTGTCAGACTGGACAAAAGCAACAAGACCTATGTATGTGCTGTCCACAAAACCCACTGTAAATAAAGCATATAGGCTGATTAAAAATAAGAGGATAGAACAATATACACCCAGCAGACACCAACTGAAAAAACTGAAATGACAAAGTAGACTTTAGAGTTAGAAAATTACTAGAAATAAAGAGGAATATTACATAATGATAAAATAATCAATTCCCTAAGAAGACATCACAATCCTAAATGCACCTAACAACAGAGCTTCAAAATCTAGGAAGAAAAACTGGTAGAACTGAAAGGGGAAATAGATACTCCACAGTTGTGGTCGGAGACGTCCAAGTCTTTGTTAGCTCGGCTGCTCTGACAGAACATGACAGACGGGCAGCTTCAACAACAGAGGTTCATTGTCTCTCACTATCAGAGGCTGGATGTCCAAGGTCAAGGTGCCAGCAGGGCTGATTTCTGTGAGAGTTCTCTCCTTGGCATGTAGACAGCCATCTTCTTGCTGTGTCCTCACAGGGCCTTTAGTCTGTGTGAGTGGAGAGAGAGAGACAGAGAGACAGAGAGGTACTGATCTCTGGTGTTTTCCTCTTTTTACAAAAACACCAGTCCTATTGGATCAGGGCCCCATCCCTATGACCTCATTTAACCTCAGTCACCTCCTTAGAGGCCCCATCTCCAAATACAGTCACATTGGGCACTAGGGCTTCAACATATGAATTTTGGGGAGGCACAAATCAGTCCTTAACAACTTCTTTCTCAGCAATTGATACAAAAGTTGAGAGAAAATTAGCAAGATTATAGAAGAACTGACCAGCACCACAAACTAAACTGGACGTTTACAGAATACTGCCCTAAATGACATCAAAATACACATTCCTTTAAGCACTAATGGAACATTCACCAAGATAGACTGTATCTTGGGTCATAAAACACACTTTAATAAATTTAAAATGAAAAAAAATCCACAATGAAATTAAACTGAAAATCAATAACAGAAAAATATCTGGAAAATTCCTCAAATATGTGGAAATTACATAGCACATTTCTAGAAAATCCATGTGTCCAGGAAGATGTCTCAGCAAAATTGGAAATTATTTGAATTGAACAAAATAAAGATACAATAAAGCAAAACCAAACTGTGTTTAGAGGGAAATTTATAGAATTGACTGCTTATATTAGAAGGCTTTAATTAGAAAGAGCAAAGAAATGGTTATATTTAAAACAGAAGAAAACTAGAAATCAACAATCTAAGCTTCCACCTTAAGAAATTAGAAAATGAAGAGCAAATTAAACTAAAAGCAAGCAGAAGGAAAGAAATATAAAGATAAGAGAAATCAATGACATTAAAAACAGAAAGATGATATAGAAAAAAATCAATGAAACTAAAAGCTGGTTCTTTGAAAAGTTCAATAAAATTGATAAATGTTTAACCAGATTGATCAGAGAGAGAGAAGATATAAATGACAATGAAAGAGGCAGTATCATTATTGACATCACAGACATCAAAAGGACAGTGAGTGAACATTATAAACTGCTCTGTGTACATACACTTGACAACTTAGATGAAATGGACCAATTATTTGAAAGCCACAAACTACCAAAACTCACCTGAGAAGAAATAGATAACCTGAATATTCCTATTTGTACTGAAGTAATTGAATTCATAGTGAAAAACCTGCAGATAAAAATTCCAGATACAGCCTGTTTCATTAGTGAATTTTATGAATAAAGAAGAAACACTACCAATTCTATAGTCTCTTCCAGAAGATAGAAGAGGAGGCTTTCCCCTGAGAGCAAAGCCTGGTAAGTGACAGCACAAGAAATAAAACTACACGGAAATACCCCTCGTAAGCCCAGGTGCAAAAATACTCAGCTACATAATAGCAAGTCAAACTACACAACATGTAAAAGCAATAACACACTGTGACAAGGGGGAGGTAGGACTGGTTAAACACTTGAACTTTAATTAGACAGTCCATCATGTCAACAGACAAAAGAAGAAAAACCACATGATCCTTTCAAATGATGCAGGAAAAAAATGACAAAATTCAAGATTCCTTCGAGACAAAAACTCTCAGCAACCTGGGAATAGAAGGGAGTTCCTTAACCTAATAAGGGGCATCTATTAAAAAATCTACAGCTAACATCATACTTAACAGCAAAAAGCTGATTACTTTCTCCCTAAGATCAGGATTAAGGAAACGATGCCTGTCCTCGCCTGCCCTTCAGCATCACACTGGAAGCCCTAGCTAGTGCAATAAAACAAGATGAAGACATAAAGACTCACAGACTGGAAAGGAAGGAATAAAACCATCTCTATTTGCAGATGTCATAATTGTTTATGTAGAAAATCCCAAGGAATTTACAAACAAAACAAAACATGAAGAGCTAATAAACAAGTTGGCAAGGTCACAGAATACGAGATCAACACATAAGGATCAATCACATTTTCATACACTAACAATGGATGTGTTTTTTACCACTTTTAAATTTTACAAATTTATAACTCAGCACCATTCACGATTGCTCCAAAGAAAATGAAACACATATCCACTTAACAGAACGTAAACAGGATCCGTATGCTGAAAATTACAAGATACTGATGATAGAAATCAAAGAAGGCTTAAATAAATGGAAAGACATAATGCGTTCCTTGACTGGAAGATTCAACATAGTAAAAACATCAGTTCTCCCCAAATTGATCTATAGGTTTAATGCAATTTCAATAAAAATCCCAGCAAGATTTTTTTTTTTTTTGAGGAAGAGTGGCTCTGTGCTAACATCTGTTGCCAATCTTCCTCTTTTTTTTTTTTTCCCTTTTTACTCCCCAAAGCCCCAGTACACAGTTGTATATCATAGTTGTAGAGTGGGAGCTCTACTATATGGGACGCTGACACAGCATGGCTTGATGAGCAGTGAGTGGGTCCGTGCCCAGGGTCCGAACTGGTGAACCCTGGGCCACCAAAGCAGAACGCACAAACCTAACCGCTGCGCCACTGGGCCAGCCCCCCAGCAAGGTTTTTTTCCTAGCTAAAGAGAAGCATGTTCTAGAATTTATATGGAAAGGCAAAGAACTGGATTAGCCAAATCGGTTTTGAAAGAGAACAGCAAGTTTGGAGGACCCATATCACCTGACTGTAGGACTCACTGTGAAGGTGCAGTGATAAAGGCAGTGTGGTGTTAGCAAGAAGATAGCACATAAACCAGTGGGGAAAAAGAGAGCGTCCAGAAATAGACCCTCTCAAATATGGTCAATTGATTTTTATAATGAATGCAAAGGCAATTCAATGGAGAAAGGATTGTCTTTTCAACAAATGGTGTTGAAACAATTGGACGTCTATATGCAGAAAAATGAACACTGATATACATATCTACATTGATCTATAAAAGTTAACTCAAAATAGATCATAAATCTAAATGCAAATGTAAAACTATAAAACTTCTAGAAGAAAACACAGGAGAAAATGTTTTCGATTTTGGATTAGAAAATGAGTTCTTAGATGTAACATCAAAAGTGCAAACCATAAAAGAAAAAATGGGTAAATTGGACTTCATGAAAATCAAAACCTTTTGCTTTGCAAAACATACCATTAAGAGAATGAAAAGACAAGGTGCAGAAAGAAAATATTTGTGAGCCACATGTCTGACAAAGAACTTGTATCTAGAATATATAAAGAACTCTTAAACAAACAACCCGATAAAGGCAGAAGATTTGAACAGATACTTCACCAAAGAATTTTAGATGGCAGATAAGCACCTAAAAAGATGTTTGACATTGTTAATCATGAGGGAAATGCAAATTAAAACCACAATGGGACAGTGCTCTGCGTCTGTTAGAGGAGTGCAAAAGAGACAAAAAGAAGAAAACGTTTGATGGTGTCCATTGCCGGTGAGAACACAGAACTCCGAGATTTTCTCCGTTGCTGCTGGGAATGCCAACGGCACGGCCACATGGAATGGTGTGGCGGTTTCTCTTAAGGCCAAACATTCACTTACCATGTGATCCAGCAATCCCATTCCTAGACTTTAACCTAGAGAAAGGAAAACTTATTTCACAGAAAAATCTGCACATGGCTATTGATAGTAGCTTTAGGCCTAACCACCCAAACTGGAAACACCTTGGTCTCTTGCAGCAGAGGACGGACAGACACAGCATGTCCATCCACACAATGGGAACTCCTCAGTGACAAGGGGGAACAAACTTGGCACACATAACAACTTGGATGGATCCAAAGACATCCAGCTGAGTGAAAGAGGCAAGTTTCAAAGGTTAAATTTACATGACATTCTGCAAAAGACAGAACTGCGAGATGGAGAAACAGATGAGTGTTTTCCAGGAGTTTGGGGTGGAGGAGGGAAGTGACCACAAAAGGGAAGCCTGAAGGAAGTTTTTGGGGTGATGGGACTGTTTTGTGTCCTGATCATGGTGGCTGTTATAAGGAAAAAGTGAATTTTATGATGTGCATGTAGATTAATTTAAGAAGTTTAAGATTTATTGTCAATATTGGCAACTAACTGCTCAGCCTACACTTTCAAGTCCTTATTCTGGATCCTGTTTCTAAGTTATCAGTTTAGCTTCTGGGTTCAGATTCTGAATTCCAAGTTCTGTGTTTAGAATCTTGAATCCAAAACCAGATTCCAAATTCTAGATCTTAATCTCGACCTCACAAGCCTGATGCTGACGCTCCCTAGTCACTTTGGTTGTCTGAGGCTCGTTCTCCAGTACAGAGGTCAGCAAACTGACTCATGGGCAAAATCGAGCTCAATGCCTGTTTTTAGGAGTCCCCAAGTAAGAATGGTTTTTATATTTTAAATGGTTATGTAAGTCCCTACATTATGTCCTCCATTTGCCTCTTGGCCCACAGAGCCTAAAATATTTTCCATCTGGCCCTTAGGGAGCTGTTCGCTGAGCATGGCGGTAGTGGATCCTCGGACAGGCTCCTGAGAACAACACTCCCCAAGTTCTGAGAGCTCACAGGGTCTGTCTGCAGCCTCCCGTGAACAATTTGAGGTCAGTCTGGCTGGATATGAGTCCCTAGCCTATATTCTCTTTCCTTGATTATCATAAATATGTCATCCATTATCTTCTGACCAAAAGGTGACACTGATTTCCTTTCCTTCATCAATGACTTGGTCTTTTTGTCTTGGTGACCAAATAATTTCTCTTTTTCTGTAAAGTTCACTAGTTGTGTTAATAAATGCCTCAATGCCGATCACTCTGGGATGTTTTTCCAGTACTTGATGAACTCTCTCGACATATATTTTCAAGTGATTTTCCTTCTTCCAGGAAAGTTTTCTTGAATATACTTTGTTCTGTCATGCCTCAAGTTCTTCCTGGGGGACGTGTGCATATGTGGGTCCTCTGTACTGCTCCCCCCTGAACTCTTTCCTCCTCTTCCTTCATTTTTCAGTTTCAGAAATTTGCTTCACTTTTTTATTTTTCTTAAGGCAATAGCCATTGTGATTTTTCATAGTTGTTTTCCTACTAGTTTTCTTTCCTTTAAATTTTTAAAATATTTTAATTTCTTTCCTGAGTTCAGTCATTTGTGTTTTCAAATATTCACTTTCTCCAATCACTTCACTTCTAAGTTGTCCTAATTCTAAATTATGTTGCTCTTTCGTAGCTTCTATTATTTTGTTTCTTTTTAGCTCCTTTTGAAATATTAAGTTATGGTTTTCATCTATTTTCGAGTCTATCTATCTTTTTTTTTTGCCAAGGAAGATTCCCCGAGCTAACACCCACTGCCAATCTTCCTCTATTCTGTATGTGAGACCCCGTCATAGGATGGCTACTGACAGACGGGTGGTGTAGGTCTGTGCCCAGGAACCGAACCTGGGCTGCTGAAGCGGATTGCGCCAAACTTAACCACGAGGCCACTGGGGCTGGCCCTCAAGTATATCTTTTTGATGTGCCTCCTGAACTTAGTGACACACAGCCTTTAGTGTGGGTTAGAAATCATCCCATAAACCGGTTCTAAGTTCACTTCAAGAGTTAGAAAATGAACCACTTAAATGAATCCAATTAATATTCACCAAAAATATTAAATCAACTTATGAATGTGTAAACAACAAAACTGAGAACTACTAAAAATTGAAAGATAACTGTTTACATATTTTAATTGTTTGTTCTGCTTCCTTGGACTTCTACTCCAAATCTTTATTTATTCTTGCACTACCTACAGCTGTTTCTATTCAAGGGTATTAAACTAACCATTTCACTATTTAAATAACTGGTATGACGTTTACTTTAAAAAACTAAATGAAACACATTTTTGTTTAAAACTTGCTGTTTGGTTTGGTATGCTATGGATCCACACAAAAATGGAGAAAGACCAAATGCACAAAACATTATGTGGGGAAGAGGACTGAACGGAGATCAGCAGAAAAACAACTCCAAGAGAGAAGAAATGACTGGTGGAGAGGGTCAAGACAAACTGATTTGGCATCTTGGCTGCCAGAGTGGCTGGTGTGGGTTAGGGCAGGCGGCCTCGGTGCGGAGGAGAATACAGGCACCATCCCCACCTGCAAGGCTGCCACGGTCACCACCCACCTGGCCCCGCAGCTCCTGTGTCAGGACCTCACCCGGCTCTCTCCTCTGCCCGGAAGGCTTTCCCCAGAGCCTAGAGTGGACAGCTGACCCTCAGCTCTGTCAGGTCTTTGCTCGACACAGCCTCCCTGCCAGGTGCTGTGTCCCGCCTGTTCCACTCTTGTTCCCGTAGTGCTTTTCGCCAGCCAGTGCACTGTAGCGTTTACTGACGCCTGCGTTCCTGCTCCCCTCACTGGAAACCAGGGTCCACTCCAAGCCCAGCACCTAGAACAGGACCTGGAGTAAGCAGGCACTCAACAAACATTTGTCGAATGAAGGAGCGAAGCCCCCTTCTACAGAGTGAACAAGTGCCAAAGTCCTGGCCTCACTCGCCTGCATCCCATCCTACAGGCAGCTGTGAAACAGAGAAAGAGAGAGCAGGAAACCAGGGAGTCAGGGGCTCAACAAAGGGGCTGATGCAGACGCTGGAAGCTGGGTGGAGAGTTGCTGGGAGGGAGCTGGCAAGAGCAGAGCGGTCATGCGAGGCACTCCACGCAGACCGTTCCTGGCGCTCTCTCCCACTCATTTTCATCATTTTGGCATTTTTCTCTGCAGGGCATGTCATGCTGTGCATCCCTCCTTGGGGTCCCAAGGAGAGGGATATGTGAGCAGATTAAATTCTAGACATCCGTGAAGTTGGCGGGAATTCAGTGCGTACCTGTGGGATAGGGCTGGGCCCCGCCCGTGTCCCAGGTGTCACCGCCTCACGGGGACTTCAAAGGTTGGGGAGGAGAGGGGATGCAGAGCTGCAAACAGTGAGTCAGTGCCATTGTCCGCGTATCTGGAAAATCAATTGGGTCCAAAGTAAAAATATTTACTTAATGAGCAAAAATGTGTGGCTAATTGGTTTTTAAAAGGATATTGCTTCCTGCTCCTTGAGACTGAAAAGGTGCCTTTGAAAAAAATCATTTACAGGGATTGTGTTCTTAAAATTGTTACTGGAGGTTAAATAAGTACGGAAAATAGCACATAACCCACAGGAGACAACCTGGTCTTTTACCCGGGTGTTGGAAGGTGGATGCCCCTTGGAGTAACGTGTCCAGCAGTAGAATACACCACAAGAGAGTGTACACTGTGGGCCAGTTGCTGCAGGTTGGTGATGACGTGACCCTCTCCCTCTGTTTTGGGGTCCAGGGGTCGCTCTGTGCACTGCAGGCTTGTGTCTCTTCGGGAGGTGGTCTCCATTAGTGGTGAAGAGCTGAGGTCTGGGGGCAGAACTGGGTGTGGATCCTGGCAAGTTGTGAGGCTCCTTTGAGCCTTGGTTCACTCAGCTGTAAAATGGGCATGAGAGAATGATGCCCCTCTCCCGTGGGATCCTCGTGGCTGTTGACTGAGACAAGAGCTGCAACGTGCCTGCCTGCCGTGGCTCTAGGAGGCTGAACCTGCACCCGGCAGGGCCTGCTTCTCAGCAATGTGGACGCGGCCCTCCTCTCAGGAAGACTGCACCCCATCCTGCAGTGCATCCTGCTGCCCAGTGTCCTGGACGTTCCCCCGGGGGTGTGGGTGGCAAGCAGAATGCCGCTGGACCTGGGGAGGGACCGGTCCCTGAGATGTGAGGGGACGCAGGACCCTGTGGAACTGTCTTCTTGGCGACTCACACGCAGGCTCGCTGTCACCACACGGACAGGCACCCTGGACAAGAGCTCTGTGAGCAGCGGTCCTCTGCAAATAAAAACAACTGATGGCCTTGGGAGCTTTGGGAGGACACTTAACATCAGTGAACACCAGCTTTCTGTGCAGAAGAGGACTGATCAAGACCACTGCTCAGGTCTTTTTGTGTTTTGATGTGGTGTTGAGTTTGGTACGTGTGTTAGCCTCCCGTGGCTGCTGTAACAAATTGCCCTAGACTGAGTGGCCGAAAACGAGACGGAGGTTTGGCTGCTGATCAGCAAGGCAGAGCCCACCCTGCCTTGGGGATTCTGGTTGTGTGTCCTCATGACAAGCCCATTCCATCTGGGTTTTACTTGCATCTTAACTGATACTTCAACCAGATAAAAATGTCTGCAAACACTCACAGGTGAAACAACCCCCTGCCCGCCACGCTCCACAGGTAGGCCCGCGGCTGCTTCCTGCCCTTTTCCCTTCTCCACATCGATGCTGTGGTCCTGTCTTGGCTCAGAGTTTGGAGACATCCATTGTGGTGATCACCCATGAGGGCATGTCTCCAGGCTGAGCGTGTGCCTTCCATCACCAGGGGAAGGGGACTCCTGCCTGCAGAGACCAGGCCCCTGTCGCCTAGGGAAGCCGCTAGAGCTGTGGGTCCTGCAAGTGGAGGCCTTGTCCCACTCATTCTGAAATCTCACCTTCCCAGAATAAGGAGCAGAGTCACGTGCAGTGAGTGCTTACCGAGACGCCGATGGACCTGCTTCAACCCAAAGCAAAGACACAGCTCAAACTTTCTCCAGCCACAGGGCCCAGCCACCCCACAGCCTGTCCCACTAGCTTGCCTTAAGATCTCCCACTTCCTCATCCACATCACTGACTGAGCTGCGTGAGGCACGCCCTGTTATTCTGGACAAAGCAGAGAAAGCACGACCCCGTGCTCTGTGTTAAGATTAGTGATGATGTTAAGATGTTAACATGAGCCCCCAAACCTACCCTCGATAGTGTTCATCTTAAAGAGATGCAGACAGGGCCTCACACTCCAACTAATCTCACACTTTGGAAAGAGGTTAGTTGGCAAAATGATGTATTGACAATTTACAAATACAGTAGTCCCCCCTTATCTGAGGGAGATCTGTTCCAAGACCCCCAGTGGATGCCTGACACCGCAGATAGCACAGAACCCTCTGTGGACTGTGTTTTTCCTATACATACATATCTATGATAAGTTTTAATTTGTAAATTAGGCACAGTAAGACATTAACAATAACTAATAATGAAATAGAATAATTATAACAATATACTGTAATAAAAGTTACCATAGATCTTAGCAACCTCAGCATACGTTTTTTTTCTTTCCTTATTTTATTTTATTTTATTTTATTTTTTTGTGAGGAAGATCAGCCCTGAGCTAACATCTGCCAATCTTCTTCTTTTTGCTGAGGAAGACTGGCCCAGGGCTAACATCCGCGCCCGTCTTCCTCCACTTTACATGGGATGCCGCCACAGCATGGCTTGACAAGCGGTGCGTCGGTGCATGCCCAGGATTGAACCCTGGGACTCGGCAGCAGAGCGTGCGCACTTAGCCCCTAAGCCATTGGCAGGCCCCGCCCCCTTTTGTTGTTGTGAGGAAGATCAGCCCTGAGCTAACATCCATGCCAATCCTCCTCTTTTTGCTGAAGAAGACTGGCCCTGGGCTAACATCTGTGCCTATCTTCCTCCACTTTATTTGGGACGCCGCCACAGCATGGCCTGACAAGCGGTGCATCGGTGTGCACCTGGGATCTGGACCCAGGCTGCCAGCAGTGGAGCGTGCGCACTTAACCACTACTCCACAGGGCTGGGCTTTTCTTTCCTTATTAAGTTGAGAACTTTCATCTTTTCACTTACAGGAACACTTGGTGGCTTCTCTTTGGCAGATTCATGTTGCCAGCATCACTACTCTTGTGCTTTGGGGCCGTTATTAAGGAAAATAAGAGTTCCTTGAACACAAGCACTGCGATGCCTCCACAGTCGATCTGATAACGTAGAAGGCTCCTAAGTGACTCACAGTGGGTAGTGTATACAGTGTGGACCTGCTGCACAAAGGGATGATTCATGTCCTGGGTGGAATGGAACCGGACAGTGCGAGTTTTCATCACGATACTCAGAAGGGCATGCAATTTAAAACTTATGAATTGTTTATTTCTAGAATTTTCCATTTATTATTTTTGACAGAGGTTGCCACAGGTAACTGAAACTGTGGAAAGTGAAACTGTGGATAAGAGGGGACCACTGTATTGATGTTGATGTTCTGACAAACATGGCTGGGGAAAGGGCACTTTTGTTCGACATTTATGAGTGGACAAGCACAAGAAGGAAGTGTAACCACAGCAAAGCCAGCAGCTGTCCTTGACCAGCTCACACAGCATCCACTGTGTCCAGTGTAGGGGCTGAGCCACCGAGCACTTGGCCGCTCAGAGGTGCCTCCCGAGTGAACAAGGGTGGGCTCCTGTGACTGGCCAGGAAAGGCCATGGAGCTGGAGCTCTGGCTGTGCGCTGGCGTTGGAGGTTTGTGTTGGGGTGAGAGAGTGAGCATGTCGGTGTGAGTGTGTGTGAGTGTTGTGCGAATGTGTGTGTAAATGTGAGAGTGAGTGTGCATTTGGGAAACCGCCCGTTTTCCTTCTGAGCATATTGCAGGTCTCCTCCCACCCCCACCCCTTCCTGGCCAAGGACAGTCATAGTTTAGAAAAAGTCCAGAGACATCCCAGGCCACCAGCGCCCAGAAGGTGGGCCGGTCCGCTGGTCTCCCTGTCTCCCCTGGCCTCACCTCTAGGGATGGATTGACCCTGTGGTTTGACTCCCACAGGTTTGAGGATGGAGGCTGAGGAGCCTGGAAGCCTCCGTGGAATGTTCTAGAACTCTGTGGAGGGCTGCTGCATGCACAGGGGGCCTCTCCACTCCCGAGTCCGGCACACGGTGGCCCGGGCTCCCCCAAAGCTTCTCCAATGAAGCCCCCTCCTCCTCTTGCTGGCCCCATAGCGCCTCTCCAGGTCTTAACCTCCCTGGGTGGCTGGAAGTGTGTGAGGAGCTGGACAGAGGCCTCCACAGCCTTGGAAAGGCAGCACTCCTGGGGATATCCCTTGGGTGGAGTGCTGAGGTTGGACGGCTAGGTCCCTTCTGTGAGTCTCATCAATCCCTCTCACACGCTTGTCCAATACCCGATTCAGCGAAGCCCAACCCAACGCAGTCAGATGTGACTGGACTCGGGAGAGGACGCACATGCAGTTCCTGCTGTCTCCCCAGAGCGTCCCCTGCTGCGGCCCCGCTCAGGGCCCCCACTCCCTGCCTCCACTTCACGTCAATCCTTCCTGCTCTGGGTTTCCTGGTCCCAGCTCCAGGCTCAGACACTCCCGCCTAGCTCCAAAGGAACTTCAGAACAAAATCCAACCATACTTAGTACTACAAAAAAGTGGAAACAGAAGGAAGGTACAGCAACAGAAGATGGGTTAAACAAATCTGGGTTTAGTTCATGACCTAATGTGATCATTAAAAATGATGTTTAACAGATGATGTTGAAGAATATTTGGTAACATAAGAAAATGTTCATAAAAAGTAAAAAAAGTGTATTTATACATATGAGAATGCCTAGCGTAATCTCATTATTGTAAAATATATACAGGCTTAGAAAACATACTTGAAGGACATGTGTGAAAATGCTAACATTGGCTATGTCTGTGTGGTAGAATACATAATCTTAGTTCTTCTGTATTTTGCATCTTTTCTACAATGGATGTGCAATACTTTAGTAAGGAGAAACCATGATTTTTGAAGCCTTTATTGGCACTTCCGTTACAATAGAAACACCGACCCTGTGTGGAGCTGTCCCACAGGACATGCATGGAGGTTCGCTTTCCAGTGGCCTCCAGACTGGGCTGCCTGACCTTGAGTGACCCCGCTGGGCAGGAGGAAGCAGCTGGTGTTTGGAGTGTGGGCTGTGCCCTGACAAGCTCCTTTTCTCGGAGGTGGCCGACAGAAGCTTTTGTTTGTGGTTGTTTGCTTCTGAGAAGCCAGGATATTTGTTCTCTGCCTCCAAGTCTCCCGGCTGCACAAGGTTATCACTGGCAGACACCAAGTGTGGTGACCACACGTCTGCCTGGGATGTGCCCGTACCCCTCCACGGTCTCCAGGAAGGGGAACGCCGGGCGGTACTGGACTGGAAGTTTGTGTCAGTTACATGGCAATCTTAAAGTATTACTGAGTGTGCGCCAGCCTCAATAAATGACTTGGCACAGGGGCCCAGTGAGGCCTGGTGCCTCAGGCTTGAAGCTCAGCAATGCTCAGGAGAGATTTGGGTACCCTGCATGCTCCACCCTGCACCCCACCACCCTGTGTAGACTCCCAATCCCTCCCCTACACCCCCTGCCCTACACCCCGTCTACATCTGCCCTACATCCCCTGTCTACACCTGCTGTCTATACCTCCCCTATACCCCCTGTGTAAACCCGCTGTCTTACAGCCCCTGCCCTACATCCCCTGTCTACACCTGGTACGCTCACTCCCGTGCTACCACCACCTAGGCTATGACATACCAGGGAGGACGTTACCAACAAGCTGGTCAAATCTTGGGTGAGGGGTAGCAGCGGACCCCAGACACCAGGAGTCGGAGGAGGGAGGGAGTACCCCCAGGGTTCCTGCTGGGTGGGGCAGATTTAGATCTGGAATGAGGACTTCCCCAAACCCTGCAGATCTCAGATGCTGCTCAGGATGCTCCATAAAGGGCCCAGAGGGACTGAAAGGCCACGAATCTCCTGGTCAGAGGGTAAGACGCAAGGTCGGACTCCAGATGTCGCGGGGAAGTTGAGGACAGGGACAGAGGAGAACCGGCTGTGCCGAGTGACCGCGGTGGGAGACCATTGCGACCCCATGTGCAGGGGTCCAGGGTGGAACCACCTGGCGTCCACAGCGCCGGCAAGGCTGGGGCAGGTGGGGTCTCCAGGTGGGACGGGGTGTCCAGGTGGGGCGGAGGTCTCCAGGCGGGGGCGTGTCCCCAGGTGGGGTAGGTCCCCAGGTGGGGCAGGGTTTCTAGGTGGGGCGGGTGTCCAGCTGGGGCGGGTCGCCAGGTGGTGCAGGTGTCCAGGTGGGGAGGGGGGGTCTCCACGTGGGGCGGGTCCCCAGGTGGGGCAGGGTTTCTAGGTGGGGTGGGTGTCCAGGCGGGGCGGGGCCCCCACGGGCACGCAGGCTTTCCCGGAGAGGGCATTGTGCCCAGGAGGCAGCAGCGCCCCACAGGCAGTGTGGGCAGAGCAGGCGGGAGCTGAGGCCGG
The DNA here is from genome assembly GCF_020826845.1 of Diceros bicornis minor. Taxonomy (NCBI): domain Eukaryota; kingdom Metazoa; phylum Chordata; class Mammalia; order Perissodactyla; family Rhinocerotidae; genus Diceros; species Diceros bicornis. The sequence continues at coordinate 62,004,844 of NC_080759.1, read as the reverse complement.
GGTCGCCGCCTGGGGCCTTGGGCGGCTCAGACTCACCGCAACCTGCTGCCAGTGGCCCCGCCGGTCCAGCTTCCCTCCTCCCCGCGGCCTCGGCCCCGCCCCAGCGGTCCTTGGCCCCGCCCTCTAGGCCCCGCCCCGCCCCTGGCCCCGCCCTGCGGCCCTCGGGGCCCCACTGCGCAGGCGCGGGCGTCCGTGCGTGCCGTTTGAAAGCATGGCGCGGTTGGGCGTGCGGCTGGTGCTGTGTGAGGAGAAGATCCGGGAGAAGAGCGGCTTGGCGCCTCACCGCGACCTGGGTGCGCGGCGGCGGCGGCGGCGGCGGCGGGCTGCGCTGGCTGAGGGCCCGAGCTTCCCCCGTGGCGTCGGCAGAGGCGCCGGCACACGGACTGCGCGCGGCGCGAAGGGTCGCAGCCAGGATGGGGCGCCGGAGGCGGGGTCTGACGGGGCGGGCATGAGCCGTGGGGGAGGAAGAGGGGTGAGGTAGGGGTGGGGGGAGATGGGGGAGGGGGAGGGGGTGAGGTTGAGGGGGAGAGGGTGAGGCGGGGGAGGTGGGGGAGAGGGTGCAGGAGGAGGGGTGAGGAGGGGGGTGTGGTGGGGAGGGGTGAGGCAGGGGAGAGGGGGAGGGGAAGGAGTTGAGGCAGGGGAGGGGGAGGGGGACGGAGATGTGGGGGGGTGAGGTGAAGAGAGGGGGAGGTGGGGCAGGGGAGGGAGAGGGGGAGAGGGTGAGGCGAGGGAGATGGGGGTGGGGGGGAGAGTGAGGGGGAGAGGATGTGGCGGGGGAGGGGGGAGAGGGTGCAGGAGGAGGGGTGGGGCAGGGGGAGGGCGAGGAGGTGAGGTGAAGGGAGGAGGGGGGGCCCCATGGATGCCAGGTAGGGTTCACCTGGGCCCCTAGATGCTGTCTGCAGCCGGGAACCCCCTCCAGTCCTGGTTTGCTGAGCGGTTTCTGCAGACGCGTCTTTGTGGTCACTGATAAGGTCATGTGGGTGTTGTTTCCCCTGTTTGTGAGGCGGATTAGATTGGGTTTTTGTACAAGCTGAACCGGCCTGTTCCTGGAGTAGTGTCCTTGCTGCTGGTTGTGTGATTCCCTGCGTGTATTCCTGGACTGTATTTGCTCACCCTGTGCTGAGGATTTTTGTGTCTATGATCATGAGCGATATTGGTCACTGGTTTTCTTTTTGTCTTGTTTTTGTGTGGTTTTGGCATTGGGGTAATGCTCAGCTCATGAAATGAGTTGGGAAGTGTTGCCTCCTTTTTGTTTTCTACAAGAGGTGTAGGATTACTGCGAATTATGTTTTGATGGAATTTTCCAGTGAAACCTTAGGGGCCTGGAAATTTCTATATTTGAAGTTTTTTTTTTTTTCCTGAGGAAGATTAGCCCTGAGTTAACATCTGTTGCCAAGCCTCCTCTTTTTCCTGAAGAAGATTGGCCCTGAGCTAACAGCTGTGCCCATCTCTGTCTATTTTTTTATATATAGGACACAGCCACAGCATGGCTTGGTAAGTGGTGCATAGGTCTGTGCCCGGGATCTGAACCTGTGAACCCCTGGTGCTGAAGCAGAGTGCGTGAACTTAACCACTACGCCACCTGGCTGGCCTCTATATTTGAAGCTTTTAAATTACAAATTCAGTTTCTCTAGTTGTTATGGAACTATTCATATCATCAGCTTCCTCTTGGGTGAGTTGTGGTTGTCTGGGGTCTTGGGAAAGTGATTCATTTCGTCCAAGTTGTTGGATTTCCGTGTATAGAGTTGTTTGTAGTACTCCCTTATTAGCCTATGAATGTCTCTGGGGTCTGTAGTGAGACCCTTCTTCCATTCCTGCTGTTGGTCATTTCTGTCTTCTCTCTCTTTATTGGTCTTGCTGGAGGTTTATGAATTTTATTAGTCTTTTCAATGGGCCAATTTTGGTTTGATAGGTTTTTCTCCATTGTTATTCTGGTTTCATATTTCATTGATTCCGTTCTTTATTATTTCCTTCTTTTGGCTTGCTTTGCATTTATTTTACTCTTCTTTTTCTAGATTCTTGAGGTGAAAGTTTAGATTATTGATTTGAGACTTTTTAATTTTCTAATATGAACATTGAGTGCTATGAATTTCCCTGTAAGCTCAACTTTAGCTGCATCCACAAGTTTTGTTGTATTTTCATTCAGTTCACTGTATTTTTTAATTTCCGTTGAGACTTCCTCTTTTACCTATGGATTGTTTAGGAATGTGTTTTTTCATTTTCATGTGTTTGGAGATTTTCCTTGTTTTTTGTTTTTGTCTCTTTCTTTTATTGATTCTAAGGTGACTCCATTATGGTCAGAGAACATAATTTGTATGATTTTAGTTTTTTAAAATTTGTTGAGGTTTTTGTATGGCTCAAGATCTGGTCTATATTGGTGACTATTCCAAGTGCGCTTGAAAAGAATGTGCACGCTATTGTTGATTGGAGTTATGTAAATGTCAGATCCTATTGGCTGCTGCCGATGTTCAATTCTTCTGTACCCTCCTGATTTTCTGTCTAGTGATTCTATTAGTTACTGAGAGAGGGGTATTGAAACCCCTAACTATAATTGTGGATTTGTTTGTTTCTTTTTTCACTTCATGTGTTTTGAAGGTGTGCTGTTTGGTGCATACATAATTAGGATTTTTATGTCTTCTTGTTGGAGTGACCTTTGTAGCAGAAGTAAAAAAAAAAAAAAAAGTTTTCTTTTTTGTCCCTAATAATTGTCTTTTTTGAGACATCTACTTTATCTGATATTAGTGAAGCCACTCCAGCTTTCTTTTGATTGGTGTTTGCAGAGCATATCTTTTCCCATCTATTTACTATTTAATTTTTTAATCTACCTATATCATTATGTTTGACATGAGTTTCTTGTAGACAGCGTATAGTTCACTGCTTTTATCAACTCTGCCAGTCTTTCCCTTTACATTTAATGTAATTATTGATATGGTAGATGTATGACATTTTATTATTTGTTTTATTATTTTGTTCCCTTTATGTCTCCTTTTTTTCCTTTTTCTTGTCCTCCTGTGGTTTACTTGAGTATTTTTTAGTGTTTCATTTTGATTTATTATGTTTTTGAGCATATGTCTGTATGGCTTTTTTAGTGGTTGCTCTACAAATTAAAGTATATTTGTGTAATTTAACACAGTCTACTTATGTGGACCTTTTACCCCACTTCAGGTGAAACATAGGTTTCATTATCCTCCCTCCCTTCATAATTTAGTTGTCTTAAATATTTACATTCCTTGAGGACTACATTAGTGATATGATTTTTACAGTCATCTGACATTTTAAATAACTGAAGAGGAAACATTTACACACGTTTACCTGTTCCATTATTCTTTATTCATTCCTGATGTTCCAGGTTTCCTTCTTTTATTTTTCATGTTTGAAAAGTTGTTTTTAGCAATTGTCTTAGGGCAGGTGTTGCAGGTGACGTATTCTCTTAGTGTTTCTTCATTTGAGAATACAGATGGTCCCTGACTTACAATGGTTTCACTTATGATTTTTCAATTTATGAAAGTGTGAAAGCAATAAGCATTCACTAGAAATTGTACTTTGAATTTTGAATTGTGATCTTTTCCTGGGCTAGCGATGTGCAGTGGGATACTCTCTTGTGATGCTGGGTAGCAGCAGTGAGCTGCAGCTCCCAATCAGCCGTGCCATCACGAGGGTAAACAGCTGATACACTTACAACTGTTTTGTACCCAAACAACTATTTGTTTTTCCCTTTCTTAGAGTATTCAATAAATTACGAGATATTCAACACTGTATTATAAAATAGGCTTTATGTTAGAAGATTTTGCCCAACTATAGGCTAATGTAATTGTTCTGAGCATGCTTAAAGTAGGCTAGGCTAAGCGATGATGTTCAGTAGGTTAGGTGTATTAAATGCATTTTCAATTTACGATATTTTCAACTTAAGATGGGTTTATTGGGATGTAACCCCATCATGAGTTGAAGAAGATCTGTATCTTTATTTTGCTTTCAGTCCTGAAGGTTGTTTTTGGTGGATATAGATTTCTGGGTTGAAAATTCTTTTCTTACAGCACTTGAAGAATGTGACACCACTTCCTTCAGGCCTCAGTGGTTTCCTAAGAGTAATCCCCTGCCATGTGCGTGTTTTTCCGCTGGGGGTAATGCCTTTTCTCTCTGGTTACTTTCGAGATTCTTTTGTTGTCTCTAGTTTTCAGTGGTTTGATTCTTGTGTGTCTGGGCATGGCATTTTTTTTTTTTTTTTTTTGCTGAGGAAGACTGGCCCTGGGCTAACATGTGTGCCCATCTTCCTCCACTTTATATGGGACGCCGCCCCAGCATGGCTCAACAAGCGGTGCGTCGGTGTGCGCCTGGTATCTGAACCAGGGATCCGAACCAGCGAACCCTGGGCCGCCACAGCAGAGCGTGTGCACTTAACCACTTGTGCCACCGGGCCGGCCCCCTGGGCGTGGCATTTTTTGCCTTTATTCCGTTTAGAGATTTCTCGTCTTCTTGAATATCTTTTGCCAAATTTATATCTTTTGCCAGATTTGGGAAGTTTTCAGCCATCGTTTCTTTAGTTTTTAAAATTTTTTATTTTTAGCCATGTTATCTCTCTTCTTGGAACTATAATTGGAACTCCATTGGGATCCCAATGACTTGAATGTTAGATCTCCTTTTCTTCTTCCACAGGCCACTGAGGCACTGTTCATTTTTTTTTTTTGTCTGTTTTCTCTCTGTTGGTCAGATAGGACAATTTTGATCAATCTCTCTTTACATTTGTTCTTTTTTGGATTTTTTCCTCTGTCATCTCCAAGCGGTTATTGAGCTGTTCCTGACATTTTTTTTTGTTCGTTTCAGTTATCGTGTTTTTCGTTTCTTAAGTTTCTGTTTGTTTCTTTATCTTCTGTTTCTTTGCCAAGACTTCCTATTTTTTCATTTGTTTCAAGAGTGTCATAATTGCTCATTGAAATTTTTTTTATAACTGTTGCTTTAAAATTCTCGTTAGCTAATTCTGACTTTTGTCATCCCAGTGTTGGTGTCTATTGATTGTTTTTTCTTATTCAAATGAAATTTTCCTACTTGTTGGTCATTTTTTATTGTGGAAATTTGCGGTATTATAAGACTGCTTCGTATTTAAATCTCATTACTCATTACTGGCACTCAGTGGGTACTGCTTTGTTGCTGAGGTGGTAGCCAGGCTCCTGTCACACACACAGCCTCTGCAGACCCCTGTGTGCCAGGAGGGGAAGGGCAGTGCCTCGTAACAGCCAGGCCAGGACAGTAGTCAGGGTCCACTTACATGGTCCTGGTGCTGGCCACTGCACAAGGCAGGTGTACAAAGTGTGATTTTTTCTTGGTGTTGGGTTGGAGTGGGGCTAATGTTGTCAGGAGTCTGTCCTTTGACCGTGGACAGCAGGCTTACCCTTATATTTTGCCCAGTGTCCATGAGTTTCTGAGTTGCCAGCTTCTTTGGCCCTCTGGTTGGTATGTATAGGAGACAAACAAAAAACCCCAAAACCAACCCAGAGCACTCACTGCTTGACTGTTTTCTTGAGGTCCCTAGACCATTGGCCCTTCTGTTCCCTACCCTTCAGAGTCATCTGGTGCTTATTTCCTGTATTGTTTCTACGGTTTTTAGGTATCACAAGTGGGGAGGAATAGGGTGAAATGTGTCTACTCTGTCGTGTCTGGAACTGGAAGCCCAATTTTAAATTTAATCAAGACGTATTTTAAAACATAAATTTTCCTGGGAAAGTATTGGTGTATCCAGGCCCCAACTGTCTTTTGGATCACAGAAAGTTATTTTTGTAGTGACATTTATTTAATGGCTGCTTACTGGGTGTGCCATGTAGAGGCATATGGTGCACAGAGCGTGCAGTCTGCCCTCATGTGTAACGGGCATGGAGTGGTCAGGTTAGCTAACTTGTGGGTTTCAGATTGTGATCGCGGCACGGGGGCTACTCAGGTGATGGAGTTGAGCAGCCAAGAGTGGAAGTGGGTGCCCAGTTAGAGGGTATTCCTGGTGAGAGAGGGTTTCAGAGGGGAAGCCGTAGGAGTGGGGAGCAGGGGGTGGGCTTGGAGACATTTCGAAGGTAAACATAAGCTAAAAGTTTAAATGCAATTCTTGTTCTTTAATATTGATATTCAGACTTTGAGTGAGTTGCATTATTTTTGTGACTTTTTCAGATTATGAGGTTACTATATCTCACTTTTATTATAATAATTTATTTTCAATTAAAAACTAAGGTTAAAATCTCATAATTTTCTATTTTTAGCTGAACTTCAGTCATTATCTATTCCTGGGACTTACCAAGAAAAGATTACTCACCTAGGAAATTCTTTGATGAATTTAACAGGTCTAAAATCTTTAGATCTCTCGCGCAACTCCCTGGTTAGTCTAGAGGTAAGTTTTAGGTTTGTTTCTTAAAATAAAATTTATTGCTATCAACAGCAGTGGAAAATACATTTATTGTAAAAAATACAATCTGTTTTATAACTATGCTTATAATACTTGTAAACAGTATATGAAAAATGATTCTAAGTGTTGTGTTGTTTTCCTTGTGTTTACTATGAGCTAGATTTCTTACCCATCATGTTGCATCTTTAAACTATTTTGACAACCAAAAGTTGTCTGATGAAGATGGTTGTATCTTCAAAGGAAATAAAACAAGGCCAAAAAGACTGATGTGTGTGTGCCTGTCACTCTCCATCCCTTTATCAGCTGTGTTATCCCTCTTCCACTGTCTGCACTTCACCTCTGTTTATAGCCTGACTCTTGGTGGCCTCGGGCCCTTGAATGGCAGCGCCTCGAATGTGGGGCTTGCTGCAGCGTGCTTGACATGGCAGGTGCTTGGTCTTGGTGAGTGAGTGAGACATCACCCAGGTGATGGCAGTGGGAAAATTGTGTAAACACTGCTCGTGGCTTGATACAGAGAGGGGGTTCTTGCCCTGAAAGAAAGGCAGGACATCAGTGCCCTGGAACATGATACTCTCAGCACCCCTGACATGGGGATTAGCGGCCTGCTCAGAGTCACTTGCGAGTTTCAGTCCAGGCTGTACTTGGGGCTGGCTCATCGCTCAACCTTCTTAAGACTCTATTTTCTAATCTGTAAAATGGCAGCAACAATAGTTCTTACCCTATAGGGTGTATGTGGATTGAATGAAATTGTGTAAGTTACTTAGCTTGGCGCATGCTGAGAACTCAATAGCTATCAGCTGTCCTCAGTACTGTTGCAACTGTTGCACATGTGGCATTTCAAACTTCTCTGCATCTGTCTTCATGTGTGAAGACAGAGAACCTCATTGATAGAACACAACTTATCGTCATGCTCGTCCTGGTAACGGTATGTATTCGTTACAAGTGCGTTTGTTAATTTGGGTGATCAGTTCGTATTGATGCCCCATTTTACTATGTGTTTATTTTTGAAAGCGTGAACTAATTCAGCATTTTGTCCTGTGAACAGGGCATTCAGTACCTGACTGCACTGGAGAGTCTCAATCTCTACTACAATTGCATTTCCTCGTTAGCAGAAGTGTTTCGACTTCACTCCTTGGCTGAACTCTCGGACGTGGACTTCCGGCTGAACCCTGTGGTGAAGAATGAGTCTGATTACCGCCTTTTTGTTGTGCACATGCTCCCGAAGCTCAGGCAGCTGGGTAGGTGCCTTGGCCGTGCTCACACCCTTGCTCAGTGGAGCCATGATAGGTGTTTCTTGCTCCCAGAGCAATCATGCTGTCGATCTTTCTGAAAAGGGAAGTTGATTTTCTGCTCTGATGGTGTGAGTCCCTGTGTCTCGTGGAATGGGTCTTGTAGGAGAGCTGCTTGGGAAGGTGGCAGGGACAGATAACTGCCAGGGAGGCTGGGAGCACAGGCATGGGCCAGGCTGCTCAGTCACATTCAGGCTCTCTGCTTTCTAGCTGTTTGACTTGGGCACGTTACTGAACTTCTGGTGCCGTTTCCTTGCATGGCCCCCCGGGCATCATCTCAGGCTCAGGTAGACAACTGGAGTCTACCTGATTTCACATCCACCTGGAAGGATACAGGACAAGAAGTTCGTCATGCCACACCCTCTCCCAGGTGACAGAGATGAGAGAGGGTGAGGTTCTGTTGGTGGGTGCAGCCACCAGCTTGGCTTAGTAGCCCATGTTCCTAAAAGAAACGGATCTCTGTGACAGGCTTGCAGGCAGAGCTTCAAGGCTGCCCACTGGGCATGCTAGTTGGGAGGGTCACGCTTGGGAAAGCCACAGTGGCACCTTCCCACCCACTTCCCCAACTACCAGGAGCTGTGTTTACCATGAGCAGTGTGGCCAGTGGCATCACTGGTATGCCCCCATGTTGCACTTCCGGGGGAGAGAGCTGGAGCGTGAGCCCGAGGGCAGGCTGGCAGTGGAGACCGTGGGGAAGGAGTGGGCCTGGGGTCTCATACCCTCTGTCCTACTGTGTGAAGGGGGGTGATAAGTGCCGAGGAGCGGTGGTGTGGGAACGTCTGATTGAAGAACAGTGGTCTCTCTGTGTCCCTGCCGATCCCTGCGTGTCCTCAATCCTGAGGGCCCATTCACAGCTTGGCAAGGCTAGGGGGCAATCTTGGGCATCTCCATCTCCTGGGTACTGACCTAAGGAAACCAAAATGAGACCCAGATCACGGCAGCACTTGTCGGAGAAGACATGGTCCAGCAGTGTCCATGTGGTAAATGCTGGGCTGTGGACAGAGCATGGCTACTGTCCTCTCAGTATCGGTGGAAACCTCATGTTCTGCCTCAGCTGCCAGCAGTTTCTCGCATGAACATCTCAGCCGCACGTGTGTGTTGGCTTACCTCCTGGTTCCCCCAACACTGGTGGGTGGTGGGTTCTGGGCAGCCTGGCTGCTCTGGTGGGCCACACCTGCTGGGGGCAGGGGTGGGCTGTGGGTATTAATGACTGACCCCCAAAAGCACACTTTAGTTTCTAACTTATTTGACTGTTTACATAACTTATAAACAGTGAATTTGGCTCTTTTTCAGAAGGATTACAGTCCTTATGGGAAATTTTTGCAACCATCAGTCTTAAATCATTACTTTCCCTTTGTCATAAAAGTTTTAGATTCAGAATCTTATAGTGTTTGTATAGAGAAGGGATATGAGAGTCTTTCCACATGTGAAAGATATTTTCAGTTGTGAAAAAGGAGCATAATTGAAAGTCAAGGTCAGGCCTGCCCCGTGGCGTAGCGGTTAAGTGCACGCGCTCTGCTACTAGCGGCCTGGGTTTGGATCCCAGGTGCGCACCGACGTACCACTTGTCAGGCCATGCTGTGGTGGCGTCCCATATAAAGTGGAGGAAGATTGGCTGGATGTTAGCTCAGGGCCAGTATTCCTCAGCAAAAAAAAAAAAAAAGAAAAAACAGGAGGATTGGCATGGATATTAGCTCAGGGCTGATCTTCCTCACACACACAAAAAAATAAATAAATTTTTAAAAAATTAGAAAAAAAAAAAAAGAAAGTCAAGGTCATTGCAGGAATCGTGGAACTCTTAGAAGGCCCACTCTACCTAGCAGGGTGCCCATCAGATCAGAACTCAGTCGTTGGTTCCCAGTGAATAGCTGAAAGGCCCTGGAGGAATGTGGAGGAAGAGAACAGCGAGGAGGCATCTAGAGGTGACATGGGGGGAGGGCTGTGGGTAGAAGCAGGGTCGGGGAGCAGAGGAAACACCCCATATGTGTCTAGGGGTTGTGTGGTCTGGGAGAATGTTGCAAAGTCAGGAAAAGGTATAGTTTTGGGGGAATGTGAGTTTGCATTTGATTTTAGCCATATTGAGTTTGAATTTGTAGTGGAACAGTCCAGAGAAATATTTTTAGAGTAGGGATTTGGAACTGATTCAAAAGTGAAGTTACGGCTTAATGAGTAGAGTTGTGTGGTGTTAGCACAAAGGAGTGTCCACGCCGTGAGAGCAGGTGCCATGTTTGGGGAAAGGGAAGAACAGAGGCCAGAAGATCCCAGACAGGTGTAAGATGACAAGGGGTCACTGAGGAGATAATAGGGGCAGGATTACAAAGGCAGTTGTGTCTCGAGGAGGAGCTCCTGGGGGGTGTCCCACAAGCAGAGTGGGGAGGAGCTGCAGCTCACAGAGGCACTTCTGTATCTGTATGATATTCACAACTCCTTTATTTTTTTGCTTTGAAAGTGGTTATAGTTGCTATCCTTCTTTTACTTATTTCTTATTGTAATTATAGTCATGCGCCATATAATGATGTTTCTGTCAAGAATGGACCACATATACGATGTAGGGTGGTTCCATAAGATTAGTACTACATAGCCTAGGTGTGTAGTAGGCTGTACCATCTAGGTCTGTGTAAGTACACGCTGTGATGTTCGCACAACGATGACATACCCTAATGAGGCATTTCTCAGAACACATTCCCGTCGTTAAGTGATGCATGACTGTATGTACTTGTCGGGCTGTGCCATAGGTTAAATACTCTTTGGGAGGCAGCTTCAGAACTTAACCAGCATTTGTGACATTATTTATATGGTAAAATGCATGGCAAGTTCCAAAGCACTGACTTTCAGCGTTTGGGAATCATCTTATGTTCAGGTATTTACTGAGGGAAGTGGCAGGGGTTGTTGAGTAGAGGCCTTCTGAGGCCCAGGGCACACATGTGGGGACAGTTGAAACTTCTCTTGTTTCCCAGTCCTAGGGATCTGAGGATGCAAACTCTAGGCATAAACACCTGGCTAGGGTGTCCTCTCTCTTTAGTGTGTTCAGGATTCTCATCCATGGAGACTTCTCAGGTGCGCTCCGTGTGGTTTGAGAACCTCATCCAGCACCCAGAATGTGCATTAAAAGAAGGGAGATGAAAAGGTCGTGCTTGTGTGTGAACTCAGACGTGTATTTCTTTTCCTGCGGCAGCAGCCTGCCTCCATAGTGGTGTCAGAGGAGCGAGCTTTGTACAAGCAGGCTGGCCCTCTCAGAATTATTGCTCAGCATCTCTGGGAACCAAGTGGAGCCACCAGAGCCCAGCATTCCTTTACGGGGTCTGCCCAGTGCTTATAGGGGGGATGGTGTGGCAGGATCAGCCCCAAGGGGCTGGAAGCTCCTAGAACAAGCAGTGGCGGTCCTGGTCATGTGTAGTGTGCAGCAGGACGGGAGACAGGGGCGCCTTTGCTCCCGAGGGGAAGGTGATGTGCTCCAGGGATACTGGAAGGTGCACGCAAGGGATTGGTTGTTGGGGTCCTGCTAGTTCCTCTGTGGCGTTTTCTCCCTAGATGATCGCCCCGTGAGATCGAGCGAGCAGAAAGCTTCCTGGCTGCATTTTGCTTCAGAGGAGTCGTTCAACTCACAGCAGAGCTTCCCAGCTGTTTTCAGCGTTGGAAGGTATGAACAGAAGTGGTATCTGAACGTTGAGAGAGGTTGTTCAGACTTGCCTATTGATAGAACATTCGACTAAAACATGTAAACTACTTTGTGTGTGCTGATGGCCACCTAAAGGGCAGAAACGCAGAAGAGAGAAGGAGAAACACTGATACCAGCTGGGGCTCAAGGAGACGATTGGATGGTGTCTCTCTTCCTGTTGTCCACATTTTCTATAAGTTATTTTTTAATATTTAAGATATTTATTAAAGTAATGTAAAATCAAATAGCACAAAGGCCTTGTGATGAAAAGCAACAGTCCCTTCTCCCCACTCCTTGGCCGGTTCCTCGGAGGCAGCCACTCTTCACCTCTGTAATTGTTTCTGCCTCCAGGTTCTGATTGAGTTACTTTCTCATCTCCAAACAATACAACCACATTGCCGTTTCTGGGTGTGACCTGACTGCTGCCATAGCCCCTTCTTCCCCCATCCCCGTGGTGACAGTTCATGGAATGTGCTCCTTCCTGTGGTCTCCTCGGTGCCCTGTGGCCAGTGCTCCTGGCTCTGCTCTGGTTGCGCTGTGGGAGCAAGTGCCTGCCTGTGCCCTACATCTATGCCACCTCCCAGCTCCTGCCATCTGCCTCTTTAAGTTTTAAGTTTAGGTTGTTGGGGTTGGTAGTATTTAAATGTGTTCTGAAACCATAAAGAGTCTTCATGCTTTTTGCATGGCTTGATTATAAAGGGCAGAAGTCAATAAAACTGTGTTTACATTGCTTGTAATGTGCTACAGTTATGTACTCTTTCTTGTATAAAAGTCTGAAGCATTTAATAGTTTTCTTTTTCTTACATTATATGCCTTAGCTCATCTATAAAGTCCTCTAATGTAGGAATTGGCCAACTTTTTTGTGTAAAGGGCTGGAGAGTGAATGTTTTTAGCTCTGTAGACCATACGATCTCTGTTCAACTTCTGAACTCTGTCTGTATAGCCACAGGCCATACCTAAATGCATACCTGTGTTCCAGTAAAACTTTATTCACAAAAATAGGCAGTGGGGGCTGGCCCGGTGGTGTAGTGGTTAAGTTTGCGTGCTCCACTTTGGCAGCCTGGGGTTCTCAGTTTTGGATCCCAGGCACGGACTTCCGCACTGCTTATCAAGCCATGCTGTGGTGGGCGTCCCACATATAAAGTAGAGGAAGGTGGGCATGGATGGTAGCCCAGGGCCAATCTTCCTCAGGAAATAAAAAAAAAAAAGGCAGTGGGCCAGATGTGACCTGTAGGCCATACTTTGCCAACTTCTGTTCTAATGTTTCAACATCAGTTCTAAATCCTTGGGATCTCCTGTTCCCTCAGATGCCTCCCCTGGAGCACCCCTCCCCTTACTTCTCCATTTAAAACCACACTAAATGCCATGTAGACAGCTGCACCTGGTACCCTGTGCAATGTTCTGAAAGGTTTTTTGCCCCCCCAAATTCATATGTTGGAATTCTAACCAGTGATGTGATGGTGTTAGGAGATAGGGCCTTTGGGAGGTGATAAGGTCTTGAAGGTGGAGCCCTCATGAATGGCATTGGTGCTCTTATAAAAGAGACCCCACAGAGCTTCTTAGCACCTTCCTTCCTATGAGTTTGAGTCGGATGGTGTCAGTTCCCTGACTTTGTTTTATCGTTCAATATTGAGTTGCCAGTGTTAGGTCTTTTGCCTCTCCCACGTGAACTTTAGAAACAGTTAGTATCCACAAAATACCTTTCTGGGATTTTGATTGGGATTGCACTGAATCTACAGATGGTGTTGGGAAGAACTGACATCTTGACGCTGTTGAATCTTCTTATCTATGAACATGGAATATCTCCCCATTCATTTAGTTGTTCTTTGGGATTTCATTTATCAGAGGTTTGTAGTTTTCCTCATATAGATCTTGTACATATCTTGTTAGATTTATACCTTAGTATGTCATTTTTCTGATGTTAATGTAAATGTTATTGTGTTTTTTAATTTCAAATTTAATTGAAATTTTAATTTCAAATTATTCATTGCTGGTATATAAGGAAGCATTTGACTTTTGTATAATAACCTTGTGTATTAGTTTCCTAGGGCTGATGTAGCAAAGTACCACAAACTGGGCAGCTTAAAATCACAGAAATTTATTGTCTCACAGTTCTTAAGGTTGGAAGTCTGAAATCAAGGTGTTGGCAGGGTTGATTCCTTCTGGAGGCTGTGAGGGAGAATCCATTCTGTGACTCTCCTAGCTTCTGGTAGTTTGCTGGCAATCTTTGGTGTTCCTTACCTTGTAGATTCCTCCCTCTAATCCTCTTTCTTCACATGGCTGTCTTCTCTCTGTGTCCTTCCACAGAGTCTCCCCTTTGTGCATGTTTATTTCTGTCTCCAATTTCCCCTTTTCATAAGGAGACCAGTCAGATTAGGGCCCACCCTAATGTCCTCATATTGACTTGATTACCTCTGTAAAGAGCCTGTTTCCAAATAAGTTCACATTCTGAGGTACCAGGTGTTGGGACTTTAGCATCTCTTTTTGGGGAACACAGTGTGACCCGTAACACCTTGCATTTTATAACCTTGCTATAATCACTTATTAATTCCAGGAGGTTTTCTTCCTTTTTTGGTTGATTCTTTGGGATTTTCTACATAGACGGTCATGTCATCTGTGAACAAAGACAGTTTTATTTCTTCCTTGCCAATCTGTATACCTTTTATTTCTTTTTCTTGTCTTATTGCATTTGCTGGGACTTCCAGTATGATGTTGAAAAGCAGTGGTGAGAGGGACGTCTTTGCCTTGTTCCTGATCTTAGCAGGAAAGCTTCAGGTTTCTGACCACCAAGTGTGATGTTAGCTGTAGTGTTTTGTAGGTGTTATCAGGTTAGGAAGTCCCTCTCTATTCCTGGTTTACTGACCATTTTTATCATGAGAGGATGTTGAATTTTGTCAAATGCTTTTTCTGCATCTATTAATAGGATTGTGTGATTTTTCTTTTCTTTAGCCTGTTGATGGGGTGGATTACATTAATTGATTTTCAGACGTCAGCCTTGCATACCGTTGGAATAAATCCCACTTGGTCGTGGTGTTTAATTCTTTTTATATGTTGTTGGATTCAATTTGCTAATATTTTGTTGAGGACTTTTGCATCTATGTTCATGAGAGATATTGGTCTGTTTTCTTATATTGTCTTTGCTGGTTGTGGTGTTAAGGTAACCTCATAGAATGAAAGTATTCCCTCTGTTTCTGTCTTTTGGAAGAGATTAGAGAATTAGTATAGTTTCTTCTTTAAATGTTTGGTAGAATTCACCAGCGAAGCCATCTGGACCTGGTGTTTTGGAAGGCTGTTAATTATTGATTCAGTCTCTTTAATAAATATATCTAGTCAGATTGTCCAATTCTCCTTGTGTGAGTTTTGGTAGATTGTGTCTCTCTAAGAACTGGTCCATTTCATCTAGATTATCAAATTTGTGGGCATAGAGTTGTTCATAGTATTCCTTTGTTATCCTTTTAATGTCCATGGGATCTGTAGTTGTGCCCCCTCTTTCATTTCTGATGTTAGTAATTTATGTCTCTTTTTTTCTTAACCTGGCATAGAGGTTTTTCGATTTTGTTTATCTTTGTAATGCACTAGCTTTTGGATTTGTTGGTTTTTCTCTATTGATTTCATGTTTTCAGTTTCATTAATTTCTGCTCTAATTTTTATTATTTCTTTTCTTCTGCTTGCTTTGAATTTAATTTGCTCTTCTTTTTCTGGTTTCCTTAGGTGGATTATTGACTTTAGATCTTACTGTTTTTCTAATATATGCATTCAATGCTATAAATTTCCCTCTTAAGCATTGCTTCCACTGCATCCCACAAATTTTGATAAAATATATTTTCTTTTTCATTTAGTTCAAAATGTTTTCTAATTCCCCTTAAAATTTCTTCTTTGATGCGTGTGTTATTTAGAAATATGTATGTTATCCCAGATATTTTGGGATTTTCCAGTTATCCTTCTGTTATTGATTACTAGTTTAATTCCATTGTGGTCTCAGAGCAGATATTGTGTAATTTCTCTTTTTTTAAATTTGTAAGGATATGTTTTATGGCTCAGAATGTGCCCTATCTTGGTGAGTGTTCCATGTGAGCTTGAGAAGGATGTATAATCTGCTGTTGTTGGATAAAGTAGTCTATACATGTCACTACATTCAATTGATTGATGGTGTTGTTGAGTTCAACTCAACATGCCCTTACTGATTTTCTGCCTGCTGGATCTGTCTATTTCTATTAGAGGGGTGTTGAAATCTCCAACTGTAATAGTGGATTCATCTGTTTCTCCTGTAGCTCTATCAGTTTTTGCCTCACGTATTTTGATGCAATGTTGTTAGGTGCATATACGTTAGGAATTGTAATGTCTTCTTGGAGAACTGACCCCCTTATCATTATGTAATGCCTCTCTTTAACCCTGATAACCTTCCTTGCTTTGGAATCAGCTCTGTCTGAAATTAGTATAACTATTCCAGTGTTCTTTTGATTAGTGTCAGCCTGGTATATTTATCTCTATCTCTTTACTTTTAATCCATGTGTCTTTGTATGTGGGTTTCTTGTAGACACCATATATTTTGGTCTTGTTTTTTGATCCACTCTGACAGACAATCTATGTGTTTTAATTGATGTATTTAGACCATTGATATTTAAAGTGATTATTGATATGGTTGGATTAATTAATATCTACAATATTTGTTACTGTTTTCTACTCATTGCCCTTGTTCCTTGTTCCTGTTCTTGTCTTCTGCTCTTTTTCTTCCTTTTGTGGTTTTATTTTTTTTTCTCTCTCTTTTTTTTTTCTTTTTATTTTTTTGTGAGGAAGATCAGCCCTGAGCTAACATCCACGCCAATCCTCTTTTTGCTGAGGAAGACTGGCTCTGAGCTAACACCTATTGCCAGTCCTCCTCCTTTTTTTTTTTCCCTTTTTCTCCCCAAAGCCCCAGTAGATGGCTGTATGTCATAGTTGCACATCCTTCTAGTTGCTGTATGTGGGACACAGCCTCAGCATGGCCAGACAAGTGGTGCATCAGTGCGCGCCCGGGATCTGAACCCCGGCTGCCAGTAGCAGAACGCGTGCACTTAACCGCTAAGCCACGGGGCTGGCCCCCTTTTGTGGTTTTAAATGAGTATTTTATATGACTCCATTTTCTCTCCTTTCTTAGCATATAGTTATATTTTTACTTTTTTTAGTGATTGCTTTAGAGTGCGCAGTGTACATTTACAACTAATCCAAGTCCACTTTCAAATACCACTGTACTGCTTCACAGATAGTGCAAGTACTTATAATAACAAAATATTCCTAATTCCTCCTTCCTGCCCCTTATATCATTGCTGTCATTTATTTCATTTATACCTAGGCTATAATCATGCATGTAAAAAACATGAGCATACATAATTGAATATATTGTTTCTATTGTTATTTTAAACAAACTGTTATCTGTTAGATCAATTATGAAGAAGAAAAACAAAAGTTTTTGTTTTACCTTCTCTATTCCTTCTCCAGTGCTCTTCCTTTCTCTATGTAGACCCAAGGTTCTCGCTTGTATCATTTTCTTTCTCTCTGAAGAACTTCTTTTAACATTCCTTACAAGGCAGGTCTACTGGCGACAAATTCTCTCAATTTTTGTTTATCTAAGAAAGTCTTTATTTCTCCTTCACTTTTTTTTTTGCGTGTGTGTGTTTGTGTGAGGAAGATCGGCTCTGAGCTAACATCCACTGCCAATCTTCCTCTTTTTGCTGAGGAAGATTAGCTTTGAGCTAACATCTGTGCCTGTCTTCCTCTGTTTTGTATATGGGATGCTGCCACAACATGGCTTGATGAGCCGTGCATAGGTCCACGCTTGGGATCCGAACGTGCGATCCCTGGGCCGCCAAAGTGGAGCGCAGGCACTTAACCACTACATCCCCGGGCCGGCCCCCTCCTTCACTTTTGAAGGATAATTTTCAGGAGATCAAATTTTAGGTTGGTAGTTTTTTCTCTCAACACTTTAAATATTTCACTCCATTCTCTTTTTGCTTGCATGGTTTCTGAAACAATTCTTATATTTGTTCCTCATTAGGTAAAGTGTGTTTTTCTCTGGCTTATTTCAAAATTTTTTTCTGTGTCTTTGATTTTCTCCAGTTTGAAGATGATATTCCTTCGTGTAATTTTCTGTGGGCATTTGTCCTGCCAGTGTTCTCTAAGCTTACTGGATCTGTGGTTTAGTGTCTGCCATTAATTTGAGGACATTTTCAGTCTTTACTTCTTCAAATATTTTTTCTGTTCCTTTCTCTCTTTCTTGTCCTAGTATTCTCATTACGTATGTTACACCTTTTGTAGTTGTCCCGTGATTCTTGGGTATTCTGTTCTGCTTTTCTTTTTTTTTCATGCTTTTTTCCTCTTTGCTTTTCAGTTTTGTTGGTTTCTATTGAGATATCCTCAAGCTCAGAGATTCTTTCCTCAACCACGGCCTGTCTATTAATGAGCCCATCAAAGGCATTCATTCTTCCTTTCTGTTACAGTGTTTTTGACTGCTAGCATTTCTTTTTGATTCTGTCTTAGAATTCCCATCTCTGCTTATATTTCCCATCTATTGTTGCATGTTGCCTACTTTTTACACTACAGCCCTTAGCATATTAATCATAGTTGTTTTAAAGCCTGTTCTGATCATTCTAGCATTTCTGCCATATCTGATTCTAGTTCTAATGCTTGATTTTCTTTTTCAGGATTGTTTTGGCTGTTTGGAGTCTCTTGAGATTCCTGATTAATTTTAGGGTGGGTTTTTCTATTTCTGCAAAAAACATCATTGGGATTTTGATAGGGATTGCACTGATTCTGTAGATCATTTTGGGCAGTACTGACATTTTTAACAGTGTTAAGTCTTCCAGTCTATGAATGTGGAATATGTTTCCATTTATTTATGTCTTCTCTAATATCTTTTAGCAATGTTTTGGAGTTTACCTGTCCATGATAATCTCAAGACTGAATTATCATTGAGTTTAGAGTTCAAGGGACCTAAGAGATCCTTATAGATCTGGTGCAACCTCCTTATTATCCATCGGTGACAGTGGAGACCCAAAGGGGCTGAAATGGGTCGGATGTAAGGTTTCTGTGGGCAGACCTGGAAAGAGAACCCAGGTCCCCTTCCTGCAGTGATCTGGAACACTTTCAGTGGCAGAAAATAAACCTCTTCAAGTATGATCAGGTGTCATAAAGTCAATATTCATAGTATGTGGATTGAGTATTATTTTGAAGAGTGGTGTTTTTAAGCTGCTTTTGTTGGAAATAAGGTTCCCTTTGAGTGGAGGGTCACCCTCATGTGGAGGGTCATCATTGGGAGGGATGTCATATTCTAAAGCACCTCACATTTCAGTCAGTGTGGAAACATTTTTTCACTTAATGTAAAAATAGAAATTTGGAACACCACATCCTTTTTTTGATCACATGTATCACATTGTGGATATGCTAGGAAAAGAGCGCTTTAGAAGACTGTAGAACAGAGGAACTTTCTGGAACTTTCATTCTTGAACAGATCCTGGTGGGGTTCTGTACATGCTGGCGTGGTGACATTCTGTGACCTTCCTTTCTATTACCATTTGTCCTGGGTGAGTCCTACTTTGACTTCACTTTATTAGAGGCACCAAGAGCCATTGTTCTGCGGTTGCACCAACTCCTCCTCCTCAGAGACCTTGTGACCATGCTGGCAGTGCAGTCATCTCCCTTCACAGGTTCTGTGTGAGCTGGAGCGTGCCACTGGTTTGAGCGACAGAAATGAGTTTGCTTTTCTTTGCAGACGGTGCCACTCCAGAGCCAAATGTACTGACTCCTCGGCCAAGAAGTGCTTGGTCATGGACGCGGATGATGAGGCGGTCTTGAACCTCATTGCCGAGTGCGAGTGGGACTTGAGCAACCCTCCTGGGAGCACAAGTTCCAGCCAGAAGGAGCGAGAGGCTGACTTGCCTAATTCCCAAGGTATGTTGCCACTCCACTGTGAGGGCTTTGGGAGGTCCAGCTTGTTCTGGATGTCAGTCATCACTGGCTTCAAGATGCACAGTTGCCTTTTTTAGAAAACATACCTTTAAATCTAGAATCTTCATGAAGTCTTTGTGTACTTGTAAATATCAGTAATTTGGATCATAGAATTATAAAAGAAAAAGGCAATGTATTTAAGTTGAGTGTAGTCATACTGTGTGGTTGTTTAAATTGTATTCTTCCTCAGATCAATTACAGTTACAGGGAAGAGTTTTGTAAAACGTCAAAGCAGACAGGAGGTGGTGTGTCCTGTGGCTCGTGGGACCGACGTTCGTGTCAGCCACGAGGGGCTGTTCAGTTAGCTTTAGGAAGCACTTAGAGTTCAGGCTGCCACGCTGAGAACTTTACACCCAGCAAGGATGTCATGAAGTCTTTCCAGTGCATGAACTTCTTCACATACTTTGCTAGGGAGTCTGTTTTCCACTAGGACTTTATACACAAGTATAAAGCTTGTATAAAGCTAAAGTATAAGCTTTAGCTTCATTTCTTCTTCCGTTATGAGTTTCTGAGAGCTTTTCATGAAGACAACAACAGGTTGAGGCGTAAGTTTGGGCTCAAATCCCAGGATTCACTGCTGGCATGAGGACATCTGCCCTTTGGATGTCCTTGCCACCTCATGGGATTGTCACTCTTAAATTCTGTCTCTTCTCCTGTGTATGTAGTAGTATTTCGTTATGGTTTTGCATCATGCATTTGCATTTTCCTGAAGGCTCTTGATGAAAATCGCTTCATGTGCTTATGGGCCGTTTGTCTTTCTTCTTCTGTGGTGTTTCTATTCAAGTCTGTACCCCTCTCCTTTTTTTCTTCTTGGTATTGAGTCATGGGAGTTCTTTATGGTTTTTGAATACCAGCCCTTTCTCAGATAACAGTATTGCAAATTTTCTCCCATTCTATGGCTTGCCTTTTGTTTTCTTCACAGTGCTTCAAAGAGCAGAAGTTTTAATTTCAATGAAGTCCATTTTATCAAATTTTTTCTTTAATGGTTTGTGCTTTTTTGTGCCCTGTAAAGAAAATTTTGTCTGCCCCATGCTTGTAAAGATTTTCTCCTATAGACATGGAGATGTTCTGTGGTTTCAGTGTTGAGGTCAGTGATCCACTCTTTCGAGTGAATTTGTGAGTGTAACGTGTGAGGTAATAGGTCAGGGTGTCTGTCGCCCCCTACGTGTATCCAGTTGTGCTAATGCCATTTGTTGAAAAGACTCTTTTTTCTCATTTAATAGCCTTGGCACATTTGTTAAATCAGTTGACTGACCTGAGTCTGATTCTGGATTCTGTTTTCTTGTCGTGTCTGTCTTTGTCAGTCCCGCACTGTCCTGATTCCTCAGCTGCACAGTGAGTCTTCAAGTCGGGCAGTGTCGGTCCTCCCACCTGTAGCGCTGTTTGCAGTGAGGGCTACAGATTCACTACAGGGTTGGCTGTTGCGTTATTAACCCACTCAGTCATCTTTTTCTTATTTAATCTCAGAAGCTTAAAATGTAATTTTTAATGAACTAAAATGTTTAAAATTTTTTTAGTAAAATAGAATCCAGACATCTGTTGAGTCCTCAGTCAGTACAGCACCAGTGTGGGGACTCCATAAAGAAGGGCCATGAGAAGAGGAAAAGCAACCCCAGAGGGTGTTGTCCAGAAAAGAGGCTTTAGAACCAGTGCTGTGGAGAGCTTCCGCTGCAGTGCAGAGATGGGCCTGAGGCCCACCGCTCCTTCGGGCAGCACACACATTTCACCCCACAGCCGGGTAATCTCACAACCTCCCGTAACTCCCTCTTAAGTGGGTCAATGTTTTTCACTGTGTTTGCTGATACTATGCAGTTTCTCCTGTTCTCTTTCTTATATTTATTTGTTTGTGGGACTCTCTAAAATGTCTCAGGAGAGAATTTTGTTCACTGAAATCTACAGTACATCCAATATTTTAGATTCCTAGTCTGTAGGTACTTTGGTGCTTTTCTATACACACATACACACACACTCACACACTCTCTTTTTCTCCCTCTCTCTCACTCACACACACATTTGTCTTCTAAGTACGTAACCTGGGCCCAAGTTATGACAGTAGCTACATTTTAAAAATTAAAGATGAGGAAAATTAAATAATAAGTTAATTGAGAGTGTTGTATGTATGTATGTGGCAAGAGTGTCAGAAAATCTTCCAATATGAGTGAACCTAGCACTTTGCTGAGGCTTGTTCAGGTGAGTTCCTGGGGGCTTTGGAGGCGGGATGGGTTGTGGTGGTGACCTGACCAGGTTGTCCGTGGCCGCTGCAGAGCAGGTTGTGGCGTTGAGGCCGGTATCACCCTGTTACGTCCCCTCTGCTTTCATCGGCTCCCGCACCAGTTGCTTATTTACCCCGTATCCTGAGACCTCACAGTGGTGCTATGGTGTGTGAAGTGCACGGGATCCCCATTTCCATCGATGGTCAGAATTCATCACTTCACCTCTGTTCACAGACACACATGTACTTGAGGTTTAGACCTCTTCATTGATGTGTGGTCCCAATGACTTTTCAGAGTGAACACGGAAAAGCTGCCATAACAGAAAAACCAAGTTTCCTATCTGCTTCATCCAGACTCCCCCGAAGTTCACATTTACCATATTTGCTCTGGTGTGCCCCTTTCCCCACCCTTCCTCCCCGCTCTGTGTGTGTGTCTTTGTGTGAGTGTCTCCATATATGTATGCACACGTGTGTATGAATGTACATATATCGCTACATAGGAATGTACACATGTGTATGTAAGCACATGTGTGTGCATGTATGTACGTGTCCCTACAGGTAGATGTACATGTGTGCATGTACATATGGATGTTCGTGTGTGTGTACATATGTCCGTATGCATACATACACACACTCTCTGTCATTGGTCTTTTTCAGAACCTTCTTGGAGCAGGATGTCCTATCACTCCTTCCAGTGTGGTTTCCTAAAAGCAAGGACACTCTGCTGAATAATTAGCATTTAATTCACTAGAATAAGAAGTGAACTTTGCCACAGACCCCGTTCATATTTCGCCAAATGTTCCAATGACGTCCTTTTCTTTCTGGTCCAGGATCCCGTCCAGGTACCCACAGCATTATCTAATTGTCATGTCTCATCAGACTCCTGGGACCTGGAACGGTTTCTCAATCTTTCTGTCCTTTGCATTCTTGGGGGTTTTAAAGCATTCACGCTTTAGTTTTGTGGGGTGACCCCCAGTATAGCTTATTCTGCTGGTTCCTGGTGGCCAGACTCAGCCGTGTGCTTTGGTGGGTGGGTTCATGCAGAGGCTGTGGGGCCAGAGTGGGGAGAAGGAAGAAGAGTGCAGGTGGCAAGTGAAGGTGAGGTGGCGTGGCAGTGCGTGAGCTGCAACGAGCTGTCTGTCCCAGGGGCATGGAGTGACTGAGGTGTGTTTGGGTTGTTGAGAGCAGTGGGAGGGCCTATCTGAGTGGAGGTGGCAGACCAGTCCCAGCAAGGGGTGGAGGTGGCCTGGCCCTGCTGGTGGTGGTCGAGTGGACTTGGTGAAGTTTGGTGATGGATATGGAGCTGAAGGAGGGGTGTGTCCAAGTGATCTCTGATCCAGGCAGCCAGACGACTTTGGTGTCATCCATTCAGGTCACAAGAACTTGAGGCCCGGGTCAGCTGGGGACGTCCTGGGCTGGGCTCTGCTTGAGGTGAGCCTGAGGGCATGGGAACATGGATTTGGTGTGAGAGCCCAGCAGCTATAGCCCAGAGGAGGAGCCTGGGCTGGAGGGCCATCTTGTGAGGTGGATCTGAGCGTGGGGCAGGTGTCCCTAGGCTGGCGTGCAGAGTCCAGACAGAGGAGGGTCCCAGGGCCCAGCACTGAGGAGCTTCAACAGGAGAACAGGGTGGGCTGGGCCCTGGAGACCCAGAGAGTGCCTGCCTTTGCAGAACCCTCACCTCCTGGCACTGGGTGGTGCTTGCTGGAAGCCCACCCTGGGGAAGTGGCTCAGCAGCTGGGGGGAGGGAAGGTTTCAGGTACCCATGTTAACACACTCTCATGTAGGAACAAATTGTTACATTTTCTGTAATTTCCAAATTTTAAGTTTTTACTCATTTAACTCATCTTTGTGATACATAATTTTGGCAAGAAAACATAGTAATTGCAATTGGTTGATTCATTGTTAAAGTTATTACTTCAGTCTTGTCACTTTTTGATGGATTTTCCATATTTGAGTGTGCACGTGCATGCACACACCCTTTTAAATTACAGTGCTGGTCGCTGAGCCCCAAGAACTTGGTCTGAGGAGGGCTCTGTTCTCCCCTCTGTTACAGACTCCACAGGCATCGAGGACTCAGCCTCCTCTTCTCAGAAATCAAGCTTGTCAGCACAAAAGGTGTTAAATCCTTTAACTGCTCCCGAAAAGTACAGGAAGCAAAGAACGGCTGGTGGGAGATTCCAGGCGCCTGCAGACCAAGTGTGTCTGACCTGCCTGGAGAGGGCCAGCGGGCCCTCAAGTCCCGAGGAGAGTCTGAGCAGGCAGGACGGCTCCGAGGGCGGGAGCGAGAGGGCCTTTTCTCACCTGGGGGCATCGGAGCTGGAAGAGCAGAGGCCCCGCAGCGTGAGCGGCGCCCGAGAGGTGAGTGGGGGAGCTGGGTGCCACCAGATGTTAGGGCGAGGGACTGCTGTCTTTTGGAATGCCACTATTTTCAGCGTTGACTGTGATCCCATGGTAAGTATGGCTTTTAAATGTATTTTTCCTTAGTGCCTGTCATCTCTCTCTTTTGTTAGGGGTGTGCTTCCGTGCTTTGTGCCCCTTCCTCCACTGCTGACGCCTTGAGGGGGAGGTGTATGTAGTTGCAGAGGGGAGAGGTGGTTTCGTCATGCTTATTGACAAGGGCCTTTGGCTCCAGAGTGGGAATCCGTCGTCTTGGCTAGCTGGAGCCGCCAGTGGCCCTGTTGTGAGGGGTTCCTGGATGTGCAGTCCACAGTTCTCCAAAGACTTGTCCTGGTTAGGGAGTGCGAGTTTCCCCACCCTCAGAGTGACCCTTAGCCACATGGACGCCGCCGCCATTGCTTTCTCACTGGCCCAGTTGGAGACTTGGAGACATACTCCAAGTTGTGGGAATAAGTGAAGACTCCCCAGCGCGACGGGCAGAGGCTGTGCCCGCAGAGCTGGCTGTGGTGCTGCGTGCGGCAGAGACCCGCAGGCAGGCTGAGTAGGGAAGAGCGTCACGGCGGACAGAGCGGGGCACAGGTGCCCTGGTGGGCCTGTGGGCCTGGGGAGGCCAGGCCGGGGCGGCTCACTGGAAGGGGGCGTCCCGTGTGGTTGGTTAGGGGAGCATTGTGGCTTTCTGTGGTTGGCCCTGAGTTGGAAGTGGAAAAAAATGAGGGAAGTGGTCAGTTATTGGTCAACTCCTGGCTGTTTGGGGCTAATTGTTATAGGGGTTATGGTTTGGGCTTCTGGCTGGTTATTGTCGATCGTGAGCTGGCTTCCCGGGCTGGTGGCTGCAGGTCGTGGGTCAGAGTTCTGCTTTTATAGGTGGTCCGGCCATTGTATATTCTGTCCCTCTGTATACTCAGTCTCTCACTGTCTGGATTGAGAGAAGGAAGGAAAATGGGGATTTGCTTGAGTTGGGAATGTATTTGAGCCTTTCCTGTCCCCTGGAAGCCAGGCCTCCTTCGTCAAGGCTGGACGTTGTCAGGTGCAGAGCCTTGCCTGGCGAACTTGCACACTCACTGTGGGGTTGGGACTTTGTAGGAGGGGGTGCTGCCTGGAGCGCCCCTTCTTCTCGGCTCGGTGCCGTGACCTCATGGTGATTGTGCGCTCGGAGAAGGCGCTACCTTGTGCTCCTCAGGTGGAAGACAGAAGCCTGAGGGACCGCAGTGGGGAGTGGGGTCCAGCTCTGGGGACCTCGGCTCTGCACTTGTACCTGAGGTTGAGTGTCCAGACACATCTTCTGATGGAGGTGTTTGTGCCAGACGCCCACTGGGATGCTCTCAGCCTCAGCTTTTTGGGGCAAGCAGCCAGGCCTTAGTGTTACCATGCTGACTGGTCACAGGATATGGGCTACCCCAGCCCTAGTGTGACCTTGGGAAGAGCAGTGCTCCCTCGCTGGGCTTGCTCCTCAGGGGCACAAGGGTGCATCCCCCACCCTGTGCTCCCTGGTGCTCATGGGACTCTCATGGGGTGGGTGGTGGTGGTGGGAGGTGAGGCCGTCCCAGCTGAGGTGGCTTTACGTGCCTTGTCACACACCTCAGGGTCTCACTGCTGTTCCAGAAGTTCTTTAGTGGAAAAGCCTTCTGTGTTAAGGAACAGTAAGGAGCACTGGGCTGTGAAGGGCGGGGCTCTCACAGGTCTACTGCCTGGAACTGCTTCCTGGGGACCTGGCACCAGGCCTGTGTCCCCACTGTGGTCACTGTCTGGGGACAGTTAGATGCAGCCTTTATTCCCTTCTCCCCAAATCCCCAACTCCTGGTAAGTGTTCCCTAGACATTTAGAAAGTGGGCAGGAGAGTAGGAACCATCTCTCTTTCTTCCGTAATTCTTTAAAATTGGTAAAATAATTTCTAAAGGGAGGAAAAGAGGGAGCATTGATGTGAGTACCAATGACGGCTGACTGTGTGTCGAGGCCCCTGGGGCACTGGTGTGGTCAGGTACTGGGTGCAGCTTTGACGATTCTGCCTGGCAGCCTCTCCTGCCTGCACCATCCCCACCTGACCTCCATCTGGTCCAGTGTGTGACTTCATTACATTCTGGGCCTTCTGGGCACCAGTAACCGTTCAGGCTGAGACTAGCTCTGAGGGTCCCCACCCTCTAGGAGTAACTGTGGACTGGTTCAGGAGGGCCCAGAGCAAGCCGTCACTGTAGGAGCTGGAGTTCCCACAGCCTTAGCCCTTAAACTGTGATGTGGGTTTCATGTAACACCTTATGGTTTAGGTTCCTCAAGTCCTCCTTTAGCCGTTCCTCCTGGTGTGGCATGTCATCCCCACCCCACAGATGTGGACACTCAGGGCACTGAGCTCTCATAACCTGCCCAGGGTCACTCGTCCAGGGGGCTGGGAGGTGAATCCCATGGGCCACCCCCGTGTAGATTTGGCCTGTCAGGATACCACACGCTATCTGACTCTCCAGATGCATATACAACATGAAACACCATTGCATTTATCAGGTCATTTATTTCACTTACAAGTTAATAATTGTCATAATTTGAGAAGCGTTCCCATCCAAACGAGAAATATCAATAGTAGAATTAACTACTACCAGCCTTGAGTGACTGCATGGATGTCCCCCACTATAATCATACATTTCAAGAACCTCCTTACATAATCAAAATAAAAAAGGAAAGGGGCCAGCCCGGTGGCGCAAGCGGTTAAGTGCACACGTTCCGCTGCGGCGGCCCGGGGTTCGCCGGTTCGGATCCCGGGTGCGCACCGACGCACCGCTTGTTAAGCCATGCTGTGGTGGCGTCCCATATAAAGTAGAGGAAGATGGGCATGGATGTTAGCCCAGGGCCAGTCTTCCTCAGCAAAAAAGAGGAGGATTGGCATTGGATGTTAGCTCAGGGCTAGTCTTCCTCACAAAAAAAAAAAAATAAATAAAAAAAAAAAATAAAAAAGGAAGGAATCGAACCTCTTCTAACTGATTTCAAACCAAAACCATAATCATTATGTCTTTCTCAATAAATGAGATATTAGTAGAAGTTACATAACTTTGTCAAAGTTAAATTATAGGTTAAATCCCTTCAGGTCTCTGGCATATCCATTTCAGCTAGGCTTTCAAGATGCAACATCCCGTTATAGAACTACTTCACTTTCACGACTGCACACTAATAACTGTTTTCCTAATTAGCTCTTTAGTATTATACATTATTTCATTAATGTTAACTAAATTAAGCCATACAAGTACTATAGATGCACAGTAGAAACAATTTGAATCGTTTTACCAGCTATTAGTGTAATTCTAATTGCTCTACCATCATTATGAATTTTCTATATAGTAGACAAAATTAATCATCTTTCCCTACCTGTTAAAACTATAGGCCACCAATGATACTGAAGCTATGAAGTTACAGGTTATGAAGATTTAAATTTTGACTCCTATGTAGTTCCCACATCAGATTTAAAACCAGGAGAACTACAATTTCTAGAAGTTGCTAACCGAGTGGTTTTACCTATAGAAAGAACAATCCGAATGTTAATTTCATCTGAGGATGTCCTACATTCATGAGCCATTACATGTCTAGGCCTGAAAGCAGATGCTATCCTGAGACCCCTAAACCAAGCAACCCTCATATCTACACGACCAGGCTTATACTACGGACAGCGTTCAGAAATTTGCAGATCAAATCAGAGCTTTATACCTATTTTTCTTCAGTTACTCCCGCTAAAATGTTTTGAAAAATGATCTGTATCCATACTATAGAATCATTAAGAAGCTGTACAGTATTAACCTTTTAAGTTAAAGACTGAAATCTCTTCTTAAATGATATGCCACAGCTAGACACATCAATATAATTTATTACTATTATATCAGTAATTATAACTTCATTTATTGTATTTCAACTAAAAATTGCAAAACTTTATTCCTCAAACCCAGAACTAAAAACAAATCATTAACATATTACCCCTTGAGAATCAAAATGAACAAAAATTTATTTGCCTCTTTCACTACCCCAACAATAGAGTTACCTCTTATTCTGATCATTATATTTCCAAGCATTATATTTCTTACATCCAACTGACTAATTAATAACTGTCTAATTTCTATTCAACAATGATTAATTCAGCTTACATCAAAATGAATGGTATTTATTCACAGTCATATAGCACTACCTTCAATCCTAATACTTACATCACTCGTCCTGTTTATGGGCTCAGCATCCTATTGGGCCTTGTACCACACTCATTCGTACCCACTACACAACTATCAATCAGTTTAGGAATCGCTATTCCCCCAGGAGCAGGAACAGTGATCACAGGGTTCCGACATAAAACAAAAGCATCCTTAGCTCATTTTTTACCTCAAGGAACACCTGTTTTTCTTGTTCCTGTACTATTAATTATTGAAACTACTAGTTTATACGATGAACAGCTAACATTACTGCTGGATGCCTCCTAATTCACCTAAATGGAGGAGCAACCCTAGCCCTGATAAATATTAGTCCCACTATAGCTTTCATTACTTTTATTATTCTTGCTTACTGTCCTTGAATTTGCAGGGGCCCCAATGCAAGCCCATGCATTGACTCTTTTGGTGAGCCTCTGTTTATGTGTGATAATACCTCATGACCCACCAGACCCGTGCACATCACACTATAAATCCCAGTCCTTGACCACTTACAGGAGCTCTTTAGTTCTCCTCATAACATCTGGATTAGTAATACGATTCCATTTTAACTCAACATTCTTAGTGTTCTCAGGCTTATTAACTAACGTGTTAGCCCTATATCAATGATGACGGGATTTCAGTGGAGCAGTACCTTTCAAGGCCACCACACACCAGTCATCCAGAAAGGACTCCGATACGGTGTAATTCTTTCTATTATTTCAGAAGTTTTTCCTTTCCAGCTAGTTGGCTTAAAAGCAGCCACCAATTAAGAAAGTGTTCAAGCTTTTGAGCCGTTTACGTTCAAGCTTAGTTCCAACACCCAAATGGGGCGGCTGCTGACCACCCATAGGCTCTCACCCGCTGCATCCCTTAGAAGCACCTCTTCTCAAGACCTCGGTACTATTAGCATCCAGAGTCTCCGTCACCTGAGCACAGCACAGCTTAATAGAAGGAAATTGCAAGCGTCTACTTCAAGCCCTATTTATTACAGTCTCACGAGGGGTTTACTTTACTCTCTCAGAAGCCTCAGAGTACTCTGAAACGTCACTTACAATTTCAGATGTCACTTATGAATGTTCTTCATAGCTACAGGCCTCCACAGACTACACGTAATTATCAACTCTGCTTTCCTTATCGTCTGCTTTCTGCATCAACTAAAATTTCATTTCACATCTAGCCGTCATTTTGGATTGGAAGCTGCTGCCTGATACTGACATTTTGTGGATGTGGTATGATTGTTCCTATATGTCTCTGTTTATTGTTGAGGATCTTGTTCTTTAGTCTTAAATAGTACAATTGACTTCCAGTCAGTTTTGGTATAACCCGAAAAAGAATAATAAACCTTATACTGACATTATTTATCAATACACTATTAGCCTTATTACTTGCATTTATCGCATTCTGATTACCCCAACTAAATATCCACACAGAAAAATCTAGCCCTTGCTAATGTGGATTTGATCCTATAGGATCAGCACAACTGCCCTTCTTCATAAAATTTTCCTTGTAGCCATCATATTTCTATTATTTGATCTAGAAATTGCTCTCCTCCGACCCCTACCATGAGCATCCCAAACAAACAATCTAAAAACTATACTTACTGTAGCGCTAGTTCTAATTTCATTACTAGCCATTAGCTTAGCTTACAAATGAACTCAAAAAGGACTAGAATGAACTGAATATGGTAATTTAAATTAAAACATGATTTTGACTCATTGAATTATGATTTATTAAATAATTATCAAATGTCCCTAGTCCATATTAACATCTTCTTAGCATTTATAGTATCTCTTATAGGATTACTAATATATTGATCCCATTTAATATCCTCATTACTATGCTTAGAAGGTATATTATCAGTATTTATTATAGCAACCATAATAATCCTAAATACCCATTTTACATTAGCCAACGTGATACCTATTATTTTATTGTTATTTGCAGCCTGCGAAGCTGCACGAGGACTATCATTACTAGTTATAGTATCCAGTACTTACGATACTGATTATGTACAAAACCTTAACCTTCTCCAGTTCTAAAAATTATTATTCCAACTATTATATTAATACCATTAACGTGACTATCAAAAAATAACATAATCTGGGCCGGCCCCGTGGCTTAGCGGTTAAGTGCGTGCGCTCCGCTACTGGCGGCCCGGGTTCGGATCCCGGGCGTGCACCTACTACCGCTTCTCCGGCCATGCTGAGGCCGCATGCCACATGCAGCAGCTAGAAGGATGTGCAACTATGACATACAACTATCTACTGGGGCTTTGGGGGAAGAAAAAAAGGAGGAGGATTGGCAATAGATGTTAGCTCAGGGCTGATCTTCCTCACACACACACACAAAAAATAACATAATCTGAATTACTACCACAACTTATAGTCTATTAGCCTTGTTAGCCTGTCTCTTCTAAATCAACTTAATGAGAACAGCCTTAGTTTTTCACTGATATTCTTCTCCAGTTCCCTATCAGCACCCCTACTGGCATGAACAACATGACTTCTTCCACTAATACTTATGGCTAGTCACTGTCACCTATCCAAAGAACCTTTAATCTGGAAATAATTATATAGTACAGTACTAATTATATTATAAACATTTGTATTTATAACTTTCACTGCCTCAGAACTAATTCTCTTCTGCATTCTATTTGAAGCAACGTTAGTCCCAACGCTAATTATTATTACTTGCTGAGGAAATCAAACAGAACGACTAAATGCATGACTCTATTTCCTATTCTATACATTAGTAGGATCACTTCCACTTCTTGTTGCACTGACCTTCATCCAAAACCTTGTAGGTTCATTAAATTTCCTAATAATCCAATACTGAATCTAAATAACACCCAACTCCTGATCCAACTTTTCCCTGTGATTGGCATGCATGATAGCACTCATAGTAAAAACACCTCTCTGAGGCCTTTGCCTCTGATTACCAAAAGCACACATAGAAGCCCCATTGCCGGCTCCATAGCACTTGCAGCTGTTCTACTAAAACTAGGTGGTACGGAATACTACAAATCACAACAATATAAATCCCTAAACAAATCCTATGGCATATCCATTCCTCATGTCATCTTTATGAGGAATGATTATAACCAGATCCATTTGTTTACATCAAACAGACTTAAAATCACTCCTTCTGTGCTCCTCTGTCAGCCACACAGCCCTAGTAACTGTAGCGATTCTTATTTGAACACCATGAAGGTGTAGAGGAGCCAAAGCCCCAATAATTGCACACGGCCTCACCTCTTCAATGTTATTCTGTCTAGCAAATTCAAAGCACGAATGAATTCATGGCCGAACTATGCTTCTACCTTTCAGATTATGAACACTCCTCCCACTGATAGCAGCTTGATGACTGTTAGTGAGTCTCACCCATCTAGCCTTACCCCCACAATGATTAACCTAATCAGAGAACTGTTCGTAGTAATGTCATCATTCTCATGATCTGATACTACCATTATCCTAATAGGAATTGACATTATTATTACTACTGCTCTGTATTCCCTCTGTGTATTAATCGTAACACGATGAGGCAAATATGCTTATCATATTAATGTGAAACCATCATTTACATGAGAAAATGCACTCATAACCCTATACCTATTACCCCTTTAACTTGTGAAGTGTGAAGGGCCCCCTCGTGCCAAGTCTCCGTGGGACGAGGGCGTCAGCATGATGTGTGGTGGGTACACGAGTGTGCCGGGGTCAGAAGCCTTGTGTTTACATAGTAACCTACTGGTTTCAGGCATGAAAACCAATGTCATGATTTTGTGTCTATCGTAGGTGTCTCCCAAATCCCACACCGCTGTGCTGCCTGGGAAGAAGGCCGCCCTGGAGGTGGTGCTCCTGGAAGCGCTCCTCGACCTGGTGGACAGGTACTGGAGTGGCTGCAAGTCCCTGCATGGCAACGAGGTGTTTATAGGTGAGTCAGGAAGGGCCAGTCACCGGTCGGCACAGATCCATGCGTGGCCCCGCCCTCCAGGGTGCATTCTGCCTGCAGGTGCTTGTCCTCCTGTTGGGTGCTGGGCCCTGTATGCTGTTGGACCCCCCTCATCACCTGTCACTGTCCCTGCTGTGCTGCAGGGAGCATCCTGATAGTCTTTGCAGCCCGGGGGCCCTTGTGAGGTGTGAGACACAGGCACCATGTGGGCCTGTGGCTGTTGGTTTCCCTCTTGCTAGTGCTGGGGGTTCGTGGAGCGAACCTTGTCACCTGGTTTTGTTGGAAGTGCTTTCTTGAGTGTGTGCTTCACTTTGCCCTGTTTTTATATGGGGATTTGGAGAGATTAAAAAGCTGCTGCTGGGGCCGGCCCGGTGGCGCAAGCGGTTAAGTGCGCGCGCTCCGCTGCGGCGGCCCGGGGTTCGCTGGTTCGGATCCCGGGTGCGCACCGACGCACTGCTTGGTAAGCCATGCTGTGGCGGCGTCCCATATAAAGTGGAGGAAGATAGGCACAGATGTTAGCCCAGGGCCGTCTTCCTCAGCAAAAAAAGAGGAGGATTGGCGGATGTTAGCTCAGGGCTGATCTCCTCACAAAAAAAAAAAAAAAAAAAAGCTGCTGCTGTCTCCTCTGAATCTTCTGAATGTTTGATCATGTGCAGGGCCTTGGATTTGCTGAGCTTTTGGTAGAAATGATGTGAGGCCCAGGAGGATGGCCCCTCCCCAGAGAGGACTTGGGTTTTCTTCTGCCTGCTGCCTGGGTGCAGGAGCGCACTGGGGACCCTTTCATCCAGAGTTGGGTGTGAGGCAAGGAGATGCTGCGTTCGCAGGGGGCTGCCTTCTCTTTTTCCCGCAGGCTGGGGTGCAGCCTTTAGAGTCCCAGGGGAGCGGGACTTGCCAGCTCTCTCCTTTCTGGCAGACCCTGGCCCCTGCCTGGAGCTGCCATCTTAGCCCTGCCCAGAGGCTCCTAAGCACTCCACTCAGTGTTGTGGCCCTTCAGCGTCTCCTCTGGAGTCAGGATGCCCCAAGAAGCTGGAGCCCCTGGATCCTGACCCCGTGGACCTACACCCTCTTGTTAGGGCTAGTAGTGGGACTGGTCTGTGAGACCAGCTGCTGTCCCCAGTTGTGGTGCTGCCAGACTGCACTGCAGGCCCCCGGCCAGGAGCAGGAGCAGGCAGTGCTGTTGACGAGCACATGATGGTCTGCTAGGACATGCAGCCACACCATCCTAGTCGTGGCCTTCTCTTAAGGGGCACCTTTGCTCTAGAATAAAACTATTTTTCTGCTCTTCTCCACCTCCCATCCATGACTGATGTAAAGAAACCTGAGTGAGGTCACTTCAGTGGTCAGTGTTTTTGAGGCATGTAGTCTGTATTATTCAAAACGGATTGAACATATTTTGTTTATACTTTATCCTGTCAACATAAATAGTATAATAGTATTTGATTTTTACTCCTAGCTCAGGCAAGACATATTTTGTCATCTGCTCAAGAATTTACAGCAACTCAGGACAATTCAACAATTGTGAATGAAGAAATCAGTTACCTGACTCTCGAAAATAAATCTTTACAAAAGCACCTTGCTGAGCAACAGCAGCAGTATAGCATGAAGATGAGTGAGGCGGTGTCAGAACTCAGCAGCACGCGGAAGGAGATGGTGAGCCGGCCCCTTGTGTTATTTCTGTTTGTTCACAGATAGGGTGAAAATGTCATTTCAACTTCACAGAACCAGGGGAGCCTCTCGACTCCACACTTTCCCTTAGCTGCTGTTTGGCCACAGCAGTGGGACTCCTTCCTGCCTTTCCAGGACCACAATCCCCCTCCTCCACCAGGCTTTCCCCATCCCCGGGGACTCCACCTGCCCCCCAGGGGCACTGCCTGACTGTGTCGCTCCCCATGGCAACAGTGATTTGCAGATGGCAGTGTTGCCGCTTGTCCTAGCTCTGCCTCTCCTGGATGGCTGCCTTCTCTTCTGAGAGAGGCTGAGTGGGAGAGACAGAGAGAGGATGAAGCCAGGCTTGAGGTGGAGTTTTTGTGGCCCCAGTGTTCCCTGGGCAAGGCTTCCCAGATTACTGGCGAGAGAGGTTGTGGTTAGCTGAGTGATCCTAGGGTCACTGATGCACCAGCCAGCCACAGGCCTTGAGGTGTCCTATTGGACTTGAGGGAACTTCTGCCACCAGGTGGCACCCAAGGGCAACCAGAGGCAGCACAGCTTGGATCTGGCAGCGGAGCCCAAGACTCCTGGCTGGACAGGGCTGCCCTCATTCTTTGTAACCTCGCCATAAGACTATCACACATAAACGCCTACGTTAAAAAAAGATGAAAGATCTCAAATAAACAACCAAACTTTACACCTCAAGGAACTAGAAAAAGAACAAACTAAACCCAAAGTTAGCAGAAGAAAGGAAATAATAAAGATCAATCAATAAATAAATCAAATGGAGACTAAAAAAACAGTGGAAAAAATCAACAAAACTGAGTTGAGTTTTTGAAAAAATATACAAAATCAGCAAACCCTCAGCTAGACTACCTAAGAAAAAAAGAGAAGACTGGAAATCAGAAATGATAGGGAAGACATTGCAATGGATGCCTCAGAAATAAAAAGAATCATAAGGGACTATTATGAGTGATTATATGCAAATACATTGGGTAACGGAGAAGAAATGGATAAATTCCTAGAAACATACAACCTACCAAGACTGTACCAAGAAGAAATAACGCCTGAACAGACCAGTAACAAATAAGGAGACTGAGCGGTAATCAAAACATCTCAACAAAGAAAGCCTAGGACCAGATGGCTTCACAGCTGAATTCTACCAGACAATCAAAGAAGAATTAATATCACTTCTTCTTAAACTCTTCCAAAAATAGAGGGAACCCAAGAGTAGAGGGAATACTCTCAAACTTAGTTTATGAAGCCAGCATCACTCTGATACCAAAGCCTGACAAAGATACCACAAGAGAAGAAAACCACAGGCCAGTATCCCTCATAAACATAGAAAAATCCTCAATAAAATGCTAGCAAACCAAATTCAACAACATATCAAAAAGATTATCCCATGACCAAGTGGGATTTTTCCCTGGAATGCAAAGTTGGTTTAACATATGCAAATTAATATACCACATTAACAGATTAAAAGATAAAAACCACACGATCATCTCAATAGATTCAGAAAAAGCATTTGAAAAGCTCAACGTCCATTCTTGCTAAAAAACTCTCAACAAAATAGATATAAAAGAAAATTTCCTCAATGCAATAAAGGCCGTTTATGAAAAGCCCACAGCTAATGTGATCAATGGGGAAAATGAAAGCTTTTCCTCTGAGATCCAGTACAAAATGAGGATGTCCACTCTCTCAACTTCTGTTCAACATAGTTGGAAGTCTGGAAGTTCTATCCAGAGGAAGCAGACAAGAAATCGAAATCAGACAGGAAGAAGAACAGTATCTCTGTTTGCAGATGACATCATCATGTGTGTAGAAAACCCTCAAGACTCCACAAAAAACCTGGTAGAACTAATAAATTCAGTTCTAGTTCTAATTCAGAAGTTGCAGGGTACAAAATCAACATAATAAAAATCAGTTGTGTTTCTTTACACCAGTGATTTATCCAGAAAGGGAACCATGGAAACAATCCCATTTATGATAGCATCAAAAAGAATAAAATAGTTAGGAATAAATCTAACCAAGGATGTTAAAGATCTTAACACTGAAAACTAAAACATTGATGAAAGAAACTGAAGAAGACACAAATGAATGGGAGGACATCCCATGTTCATGGATTGGAAGATTAATGTTGTTAAAATGTCCATACAGCCCAAAGTCGTCTACAGAGTCAATGCAATCCCTATACGTGTTCCAATGGCATTCTTCACAGAAATAGAAAAAACAATTCTAAAATTTGTGTGATCATTTTTCTTATAACTTGTATTCTTCTTTTTCTAGTTCCACAAAAGACCCTGAATAGCCAAAGCAATCTTGAGAAAGAAAAGCAAAGTTTTAAGCATCACATGTCCTGATTTCAAACTATATTACAAAGCTATAATAATCAAAACAGTGTGGTACTGCATAAAAACAGACTGTAGATCAGTGGGACGGAATAGAGAGCCCAGAAATAAACCTAAGCATCTATGGTCAGCTAATTTCCAACAAGGCCGCCAAGAATCCACAATGAGGAGAGGACCTAGTCTCTTCAGTAAATGGTGTTGGGGAGAACTGGACCTTTATCATACACCATACACAAAATCAACCTAACACGGAGTAAAGATTTAAACAGCTAAAGTCTTGAAACTTAAAATTCCTTGAAGAAAACATAGAGAAAAAGCTCCTTGACCTGACCTTGGCAATGATTTTTTGGATTTGACACCAAAAGCAAAGGCAACAGAAGTGAAAATAGACGAGTAGGATGACCTCAAACTAAAAAGCTTCTGCACAGCAAAGGAAGCTATCAACAAAATGAAAAGGCAACCTATGGAATGAGAGAAAATATTTGGAAATCATGCATCTGATAAGGGGTTAATATCTAGAATATATAAAGAGCTCATACAACTCAATAGCAAAAAAACCAACCCAATTAAAAAATGGGCAGAGAGTCTGAATAGACATTTTTCCAAAGAAGACATACAGATGGCCAGCAGGTACATGAAAAGATGCTCAACATCACTAGTCATCAGGGAAATGTAAATCAAAGCCACACAAAAATATCACCTCACACCTGTTAGAATGGCTATTATTAAAAAGACAAGAAATAACAAGTGTTGGAGAAGATGTGGAGAAAAGGGAACCCTTGTGCATTGTTGGTAGAGATGTAAACTGGTGCAGCCGCTACAGAAAACAGTGTGGAAGTTCCTCAAAAAATTAAAAATAGAACTATCATGATCCAGCAGTTCCCCTTCTGGGTACACCTCCATAGGAAGTGAAATCAGTACCGTGGAGGGATATCTGCAGTCCATGCTCACTGCAGCATTGAGGCAGCCAAGACGTGGAAACAGCCTCAGTGTCCAGTGACGGGTGAATGGATAAAGAACATGTGGTATGTATACAATGGAATATTATTCAGCCATAAAAGAGGGAAATCGTGTCATTTGCAATAACATGGATGAACCTCGAGGGCATTATGCTAAGTGAAATAAGTCAGAAAGAAAAAAACCGCATGATCTCAGTTAAATGTGGAATCTAAAAAAGTCGAGTACATAGAAACAAAGTAGATCAGTGGTTACGGGGTTGGGGGCGGTGGGGAAATGGGAGATGTTGGTTGATGGGGACAAAGCTGCAGTCGTATAGGGTGAATAAGTCTAGAGATCCAATGTGCAGCGTGATGACTTCAGTTAATAATACTGTATTGAATCAGGAAATTTGCTAGGAGAATAGATTTTAGGTACTCTCAAAAAAAGTGGTAACTATGTGAGAAGATATGTTAATTGTCTAGTAATTTCATTGTGTATGTGTATGTCAAATCATCAAATGTACACCTTAAATATATACAATTTTTACTTAAAAAAAAAGACCATTGTGCATTTGGCACATTGAAATTTTAAGCTCATTAATCATTATGTTTGGATTTTATTGTATGGAATCTCTTTAGGGTGCTCTCCTTTTAAAAAGTCAGTTTGTCATGTGGTTGAGAGGGTGGCTGTGGCTGTGGGTTGTTTGAGCAAGTTACTTAACCCCTCTGTGTTAGTGATTTATTGCTACATAACAAATTGCCCTAAAACGTAGCACCTTTAAACAACAAACCTTTATTATCTTTGCCTTCTGCAGGTCAGAATCCCAGCATAGCTGAGCTGGGTGCGTCTGACTCGGGGTCTTGTGAGGTTGTCATCAAGCTATTGATCAGGGCTGCAGTCTCCTCTGAAGGGTAGGGAGCCTCTTCCAGGCTCACCTACAGGCCTCAGCTCCATGCCACATGGGCCTCTGCACAGGCCACCGGGAGTCCTTACAACATGGCTGCTGCTGATGAGAGAGCCAGAGAAGCACCCAGATGGAAGGCTGTCTTTTGTAACCCACTCTTGAGAGTGACATGTTGTCACTTCTGCGAATTATGTTGGTTAGGAGCCAGTCACTGGGTCCAGCCCATGAGAGGGGAGGGCACCACACGAGTCAGGGAACACCCTTGAGCCATCTCAGCAGCAGCCTGCCACACCCTCTCTGCATCAGTCACCTCATTTGTAAAATGGGAGTAAAAGTAGCCAGAGGATTGCTGGGAAACAAGTATCTGAAATGTCTGATACTTACTGTCTTTATTGTATAAGAACCTGCTGTTTCAGAGATCCCATACAAAGCTTCATTTTTAGAGAAAAAATGAAAAATAGTGAAATGGTATTGGCAACCTCTGGTAATTAAACACTGTGGATATCTGCACATACAAATAGCTTCTACATCCAGAAAGGGCATGGAGCCCCCACCAAGCCTGGACTGTAGTCACCATGCAGAATGTTGTTTCTGTGAGACAGTGTCAACCCTGTGGGACATGGCACAGCCTGTTAACATGGAAGCAGGACCGCGGCTTTTGGGGTTTGGTGCAGATGAGTAGGTAGCACCCCTTCCCCTTACACTGCTGCGTTTGGGACCAGTTGAGTCGAGACAGACGGGCCCCAGATGTCAACTCTGTACCGATGCAGTCTAGCATAGATGTGCATAGAAGTGTGGCTGTGGTGGGTGCCCGCTCCTTCGCCTCTGTGGACAGTCTGACTGACCCTGTCCCACAGGGTGGCCTTGGGCCACAGGACGGGCAGCTGAGAGGCCCTGTCTGGGTGAGCAATCTGCAACCATCTGGCAGCCCCAGAGCCCTGCTTGGTGCCTTCTCAGATCTACCCCTAGATGACCCGGGCCCAGGGGAGGGAGGGGTGGTCAGTGGAGCATGGTCAGGAGGCCTGCAGTGGATCAGCCCACCAGAGAGAGCTAGGAGCTGGGATGCGTGGATGGCAGGTGCTGCTTTTCGTGGAAAGTCACTTAGTCCTGAAGGGTCCATCGCCAAGCCTGGTTTATTCCTCGTTGCAAAGACATGTGATTCCACAGTTATGCGTGTGTACATTGTGTTGTATGGCCTATGTGGTTGCGTGAGTGAGACTGATTGCTTGGCCGTGTGTGTGTAGACTGTGTTGTGTGGCACGGGCAATGGTGTGAGTGACACACTGATGCCCAGGAAACTGAAGGTGGTGGCCTTGTCCCCAAGGCTTTCTGGTGTGGCTCTGAGCAGAAGTGTTGTGCTGTGTCTGAGTGTGGTCAGTCTACTTTACCTGCACCCGCCTCGGCTGAGACGTTCATCAAGACTTGGGGCCCTGCCCCTGCCCTTTTGCAACTCACCATGTCCTTGGGAGAAAAACCATCAGACATCACTGGCCACGCAGAGGTTTCTGTACAGCCCAGTGGGGTCGGTGAGCTGGGGTGATGCTGGAGTGGAGAATGAGCATAACAGTGTTCTGAAAACTAGGGCTCCTGTTGGCTTGAGACAGAGACAGTCTTTCTCCTGGTGGAAGTCCTTGGCCCCACTGCTGGGGATGTACCTGTCAGGTTCCTTGGCTGATGGGTGAGACCCTGTGGATCTATGGGGTCCCTGCTCCTGGCAGCAGGCCACTTTGATGGCCCATGTGCCACCAGAGTCCTAGGCATGGGGTGGCCTGTGGGAGGCGCTCGAAGAGCCTCAGGCAGAGGCTGCTGTGTTGTGGGCTCTGATCGTGGCCTCGGTCTCCCTTCCTTCCACTTTACTGTCCCATCAGCGTGCTGGGTGTTTCCTCTGTTCTTCGAGGATAGGTAAGGAGCCTATGCCACTGCTTCTGCCTGGGATGCCAGGTGGCCGGTGTGATTCCCGTGCGCTTACAGATGGAGGAGCAAGAACAGAGGGGGTTCCTGCAGCGACCAGGAAGGCCTGGGATCTGCCTGTGCTCTTGCCTGGGAAGCGAGTCTGGAGGGGCTGCTTGGTGCTGGCATGCTGCCTGGCCCTTGTTCCTGCTCCTCAGGAAGGGAGAAGGCACCAGGCTATGGCAACCACGGGGCCTTCCTGGCGGAGGCAAGGCTTGAATAGCCACCACATCTCCCCTCAGCATCAGGGCTCCTGCTGAAGCACGCCCCTCAGCAGGGGACGTGGAAGGTAGGTGCTCCCTTGTCAGCTGGGCCACAGCTTTCCCTGTCCCCTCTGAGGGTCACTGTGGTGCTCAGCATGGGGTAGCCTGCTGGCAGGGTGATGCGCTGTGAAATGTGATTACTGCTTTTCACATTATGATTCAGCAATTATGATATGTAAAAGGAGACTAATATCTGGTGATTTCAGAAGGTTTCATTTAATTTTCTACATACATTTTACTGAATTTGACTTCCCTATTTTAATTATATTCTGTGTCCTTAGGATGACCTGCGGCAACATTTAGACAAATCTTTGGAGGAGAACAGTAGCTTAAAGTCTCTCTTGTTCAGCATGAAGAAAGAAGTAAAAAATGCGGATGCTTCAGCTACGTTAAATTTGCAGGTCACTGGTGAGTTTATAGTTTATTTGGTACTATTACTTGCTGAACATTCATATATAGACTTTTGTTTTAAATTATTCACAGAATTCAGAACCAGCAAGTACTATAAACTGAGGGTCGGAGCCCCCACTCCCTGGTTGTTGTGAGGGTCATCTTGGCTCATGGTTGATACTCCTGTTTGCCTGGAGCAAGCCCGGAGGGTGGTGTGTGTGGAAGGAGAGCTGAGACTGAGGGAAGAGGCAGCCTCCTACATGAGCTCCAGACAGGTCCACCCTCCCTGCTTGGATTTCTTTGACTCCATAGAAACCTCAGGTATTGTCTGTGGTCCTGGCGCCTGGACTGTGGGGAACTAGCCTGTCTGCCTCTGAGGGTGCAGACTCTGATCACACCTCTGCTCAGCCTGTCTCTGCCAAGGAGGCCTGGTATCCTCTTTGGTCACTGCTCCTTCCAGACCCAGGTAACGTTCATTCCCTCTCTTCACTGTCTTTGATTTTGTTTTGCCATTGTTGCAGAAGTACCCTTGGTAGTTCAAGTTCAGATACTGGGATTTTGCATGAGGAGGTGTTGGGGTGTCTGTGTTCCATGCTACCACCTTCTCTGGGGGTGACATGGGGGCTCTTGAAGGTTTGAATTTCGCGGAGGACGAACAGGTTGAGCATCTTTTCCTACGCTTCTCAGGGGTCCAAAAACTTTTTCTTAAAGGGCCAGATAGTAAATATTTCAAGGTCTTATGGCCTCTGTCCCAAGTACTCGTTGTGGCCTTTTTCATGTGAACGCAGCCATGGACAAGTCGTCCTGGTTTGTCTTTGTGAAGCATCTCCTCAGATCTTTGCCCATTGTGCTTATTGGGCTATTTTATTGAGTGGTAAGAGTTCTTTATAGTCTTCTTTTTTCTTTTTTGGTGAGGAAGATTGACCCTGAACTAACGTCTGTTGCCAACCTTCCTCTTTTTGCTTGAGGAAGACTGGCCCTGAGCTAACATCAGTGCCAGTCTTCCTATATTTTGTATGTGGGATGCCTCCACATCATGGCTTGATGAGCGATGCATAGGTCCGTGCCTGGGATCCGAACCCGTGAACCCCAGGCGGTTGAAGCAGAGGGTGCGAACTTAACCACTATGCCACCGAGTGGGCCCTATAGTCTTCTTTTTTTGTTTTCATTTAAAAACTTTCCCCTTTTCACCCTCTGTTTCTTTGAGACGTCATTGTCACGTTTACTTGCTCTTGGGTTCCTTCTAGCTTAGCCTTCATTTCTCATCAAGTTTTTCTTGCGAATCTTGCCTGAGTTCAGCCCCCTCCTCTCTGACGTTCTGGATTCTGACTTACATGGTTCTTTCATTTCTTGTATCATTTCCCTTTTGTCTTTAGCTCCTTTTGAAATACTCGGTGATGGTTGTGGTCTGTTATGGGACGGGGCTTTTGTTGTCCGCAGGGATGCTGTTGTGCTCTTACAGTAACTCTGTGTGGCATGTGACCTCACTACTTTTCTGTTGTTCGTTTTCACATGAAATTCGTTCTGAATTTTTAGGAGCAGGTCAGGCGGCTTTTCTAACTTCACTGATAAATGTGCTGGCTTCCTCTGGGGGTTTCAGGCCCTGTTCCCTCCCCCACTTCTCTCTGCTGTCTTGTCCTGCTTGACCTGAACCCCTCACCAGCCATTTCTCTGCAGTTTTGAAGGGTTTGGGTAGGTGAGCCTCGAAGGGTCATGGGGTTGCTCTAGCCCCTTCAGACTGCACAGAGTCCCCAGTCTCACTTCATTAGAGGAGGCTAATCCTCCCTCGTTTCAGCCGTGGTTATGTAGTTGGCCCTCTGGGGTTTCCTGTGAAAATGGGGACACTTGGGGGCTCTCCCATCCTCAGGTCTGTCAGCTGCCCCACTGCTGACTGCTGCTTCACCCGCACAGGTGTGGACACCATGTAGGGCTTGTGGCTGTCTTAGGTTTGGGGCCTTGAGGCTACCTTATCACCAGGTGCTGTAATGTTGTCTGTGGGGTTCTAGTTTTGTCATCTAGTTACTCTTGGTGTTTGACTAAGGTGGGGATTCTGGGAGATCCTGAAACCACGCCGCCACTGCCCTCTCCCCAGAATTCCTTTCACTCACGCCCTCCAGGGAATTTTAGGTGGACGTAGATTCTGAGCAGTGTTTTCCCATCTTAGCGCTTTGAGGGCGCTCCTCCATTGCTATTGTGAGAAGGGCCTGCTGTCAGTGTCATTGTCACCCCTTTGCCCATTACCTTCCCACCCTGGCTTCTCATTGTCTCTGGTGTTGTGTGGTTTTGCAGTGGTGTGTCTACATGTGGATTTATCTGGATCCTAGTTTTGGATTTGGGAGCCAGTCAATAATATATTTCTTCCCCTCTCGAGTTGGAAACACAGAGAGAGACAGGAGTCATGTAGATGGAATCCAAACACATGCTCTGTCACTGATGGACATAGGACCAGAGGGCACATCAGAGACGTGTGGCCAGCACAGGCTTCTTATGGCTTCTCCCCAGAGCTGCAGCCCCTCCCCTCAGGGGCAGAGCTCACTGCTTGTTGGAAGAGAAGCCCTGAAGGCCCTTCCCTGCCAGGAGGCAGGTCCAGTAGAGGGAGCCTCCAGCTGGTGCCAGGCCTCCTCTGTCAACATTCTCTGCCCTCCATGCAGGGGTGTGGTTCCTCAGGGGTGTCTGGAGGGCAGATTCCTGAGGCTTCAACCCCAGGGAAGGGAGCCAGAGGTGGGCCCTGGAGCAGAAGCGAGTTGGGTGTATAGAGTGGGACCTTCTTTGTTCACCTCTGTCTTTGAGTTGCTTGCAGAAACTGACCTTTC
Source organism: Diceros bicornis minor (assembly GCF_020826845.1). Lineage (NCBI taxonomy): Eukaryota > Metazoa > Chordata > Mammalia > Perissodactyla > Rhinocerotidae > Diceros > Diceros bicornis. The sequence goes on along the minus strand of NC_080759.1, from coordinate 61,961,567 downwards.
CCAAGCTATATTCTTTTTCTTATATCTCAGATCCAGTTTAAACTTGAGAGTTATTTTAGTTTTCAAAATGTAGTATTGAATTTCACTAATGCTACTTCTTTTCTCTTTCAGGGCTTCAAACAAGTGTGAAGAGGCTCTCTGGTGAGATTGTGGAACTAAAGCAGCATCTAGAGCACTATGACAAGATCCAGGAGCTCACCCAGATGCTGCAGGAGAGCCACAGGTGCGGCTCTCCCAGGAGGCATGGTGGTGGGAGGGGCTGTGGGGAGGATCGAGGCACAGGGAGGGCACAGAGGAGCAGCTGGGGTGTCCCAGCCGTCACCCTTCTGGACCCACATGTGTCGTCACATTGACTTAGGACTTCCATTAGCTTCCCTGTCTTAATGAAAAGCAAGTATTTTCCTGTTGGCGCGTTCTGTGAGGTGTGACCTGAGAGGTGTGACTGTGAGGTACGGCTGTGAGGTGTGAACTGAGAGGTGAGACTGTGAGGTACACCTGTGAGGTGTGCACTGCGAGGTGAGACTGTGAGATATGGCTGAGAGGTGTGAACTGAGAGGTGAGACTGTGAGGTGTGAACCAAGAGGTGAGACTGTGAGGTATGGCTGTGAGGTGTGACCTGAGAGGTGTGACTGTGAGGTACAGCTGTGAGGTGTGAACCGAGAGGTGAGACTGTGAGGTACACCTGTGAGGTGTGCACCGCGAGGTGAGACTGTGAGATATGGCTGTGAGGTGTGAACTGAGAGGTGAGACTGTGAGGTGTGAACCAAGAGGTGAGACTGTGAGGTATGGCTGTGAGGTGTGACCTGAGAGGTGTGATTGTGAGGTACGGCTGTGAGGTGTGAACCGAGAGGTGAGACTGTGAGGTACACCTGTGAGGTGTGCACCGTGAGGTGAGACTGTGAGATATGGCTGTGAGGTGTGAACTGAGAGGTGAGACTGTGAGGTGTGAACCAAGAGGTGAGACTGTGAGGTATGGCTGTGAGGTGTGACCTGAGAGGTGTGACTGTGAGGTACGGCTGTGAGGTGTGAACCGAGAGGTGAGACTGTGAGGTACACCTGTGAGATGTGCACTGGGAGGTGAGACTGTGAGATATGGCTGTGAGGTGTGAACCGAGAGGTGAGACTGTGAGGTATGGCTGTGAGGTGTGAACCGAGAGGTGTGACTGTGAGGTACGGCTGTGAGGTGTGAACTGAGAGGTGAGACTGAGGTGTGACCAGAGGAGATGAGGGGTGAAGGGCATGTGAGGGATGGTGAGAGATGATGTGGCTTGCTAGTCCCCAAGGGCTGTGGTTCTTGTGGCCTGTTCTTTCCTCCTCAGCATGGTTCATGTCTGTTCACATAGAAACATAGAGATTCCACCTTTACTCCCTGGCTGTGTGGTAGGTGTGAGATGGAAAGTAGGAGTGTAGAGAATGGTCGGGCAGAACCTCAGTTTTTATTCAAAGAATTGTGTGCTGGAAAGTGGGTGGAGGCTGGCACAGAGAGGAAGTCAGCCTTGGGGAGGAGGTGGGCTGCTGGGTGAGGTGAGGACAGGTTCGTCTGGACTTTGTGCTGTTGTGTGAGCCCCAGTTCCTATGGCCTCAGTGGGGAAGCCAGGCCTGTGGCCAGCGCTCTCACCTCCTCTCGTCCCTGTCCCTCACCCTTCCCTTCTCCTCTGCACCCTTGGGTTTGGGTGCAGTCTGGTCACAGGTGGTGCCAGGCTATGACCTTTCAGGAATTAAAGGCCACAGACCCCATGGGCCCATCACAGGCACAAGTTACAGAGGGGAAGGGGCTCCTGAGAGATGAGAGTGAGCTGAGACTGGATGGTGGAGAGCAGAAGGAAGGAAAATGGGACAGTCACGGCTGTAGGGAAGTAGCAAGCGAGGCACTCCCCAGAACCTGATGGGGCCCCATCTCTGGCAGGTCATCACATGTGTTGGCACCATGGGCTTAATATGGACAAGGCAGGCGTGCAGAGCCTCCAAATGCAGTGGGGTGGGGTTCACACCGACTTTGTCTACTCTGAGCCTCGCCTGGCCAGTGGCTCTTTCAGTGGTCCAAGCAAATGGGGCTGGCACCCACACAGGACATTTGTCAGTGGGGTGACCCATCTTTGTGGAGAGAACAGCCCTGATTTCGTCTATTTCTTGTGATGCCACAAGTGGCCATGAGTCATTGCTGACTGGGTGAGCAGGGCAATTTGGAGATGACAAAGTTGGCAAAATACAATACCGCTTTCTAAATTAAAAATAGTTAACAACATTAGAAAATCAGGACTTTGAATTATAGTATACTGTTACTATGTGAGAATTACTAAGAGGTTCCTTTATATTTGACCAGGAATTAGAAATACTTCAGTCTTGGGATCTTTTCTAGAATTAGAACATTGTTTTGCTAGGGATCAAGATTATTATGATGGTCTTCTCAAAAAACCATGCATGGCTGGAGTATTGAGGGAACTGTTCATTCACTTGTCCAGTTCATCCATCCAGTCCTTGGGTGCTGAGCAGTGCCTGCAGGGCGGCATGACAGGCCAAGGGGTTGAGTCACACTCAGCCCACCCAGTCTGGAGGCGAGGGGCAGATGGGCAGTAGCCAGTGGGAAGCAGGAGGGGATTTGCTGCAGAGACTGGTGTGTGGGCCAGAGCCTGGCCTCTGTGGGGAGTCAGGGCTGGCTTTGTGCCAATGGGCAGGCTTGGCCGGGAGAGGGAGGATGCTGCTTTAGGGGACAGTGGCAGAGCTGGGATGGGGGAAGAGCTGAGGCGCTGCTTCCCTGTGCCCTCCAGTTCCCTGGTCAGCACCAACGAGCACCTCCTGCAGGAGCTGCGCCAGGTGCGGGCGCAGCACAAGGCAGAGGTGGAGCAGCTGCACTGGAGCTACAAGGAGCTCAAGAAGACCATGGCCCTGTTTCCGCATGGCAGCGCCGGCCTGGGCGGCTGCTAGTCCTCTGGACGCCTGCCAAGAAGCCTTACTTCTCTTAAACCTATGCTTTTGAGCTGTGTGGCTCACGCATTTGTATTTCTTTACCCGGTGTATTTGTTGGTGAGAGTTGTCTCTTCTGTTTGTAATATCTTGTCAGTTTTGAAATGTATTCAGGGCCTATAGCTCGGTTTTCTAAAACATCCTAAAAAGACAGGATTAATCCAAGCCCTTCACATGTTTTGAGACAAAACACATTGACATATTTTGAGACAAACAAATCATTAATTTTTCATCAAATATCTGGAGATAAAGGAAATGCAGTATTTTTCCTGCTGATTAAAGAAAACTTTCTGTGTAACAAGCAATTCTTATTTAATAAACGAATACATTGTTCTAAAGAGTGGCTCATTATAAATTTGGAAGAGTTTTGGCTACCATGTCTTCAAATTTCCTATTTGACCCAGTCTTTCTCTCTCCCCTCCTGGGGATCCAGGTACACTCGTGGTAGAGCACCTGACATTGTCCCAGAGGTCACTAACGCAGGTCCTTTTCTTCACCCTGTTCTCTCAGGGTTTCCATCTGATTGGTTCCCCCACAAAGTTGACTGATCTGTCCGTCTGCGTGCGTAATCTGCCGTTAAGCCTGTATAGTGAATTTTAGTTTCAGAAATTATATATATTTTTAGTTCTAAAATTCCATTTGGTTCTTTTTGATTAAGGTTTTATTTCCCATTATGTTCATGTTTCATTTAACTCCTTAACTATATTCTTCATAGCTTTACTATAGTAGATCTCAAACTGTTCCCAAGTGGCTGATGACTCACACTCCTGTTAGTCTGTGGGGATGTCTGTTGGTCCCTGTTTTCAGCACTTACTGTCACTGTGTTTCATGTCTTCTTTCTAGAGAGTGTGTAACATACCTCCTGCGGTTTGTATTGGCCTCTCCCCAGTTGTCAGGGGGGCTGAGCACCGTTTCACAGTTATGGCCATCTGGATTGCCTTTTCGTAAAGTGCCTATTCTTTTCGCTATTTTTCTATTGGATAGTCTGTCTCATATTTCTTTGTAGGAGTTATTTATAATTCTAGATAGTAGTACTTTGTGGATCACATTTGCAAATGGCTTTTTCCTGTCTTTTCACTTCTTAATAGTGTGCTTTGATGAAGAGAAATTTTAAACTTTAATATGGTCCAATTTATCATTCTTCTTCATTCTGATTAAAGAATTTTAGATCCTAATTTTTAAAAATCTTTCTCTGTGGTCCTGAAGATACTCTGCTATGTTAACTTCCAAAAGATTTTACAGTTTTGTCTGTTTTGGGTTTTAGATAAATATTCTACCTGGAACTGACTTTTTGTGCATGTTGCAATGGTTAAGGATCCAATGTCATCAGTTTCGTCTGTAAGACCAGTTACCCAGCATTGTTTGTTGACAAGATTCCTCTGTCATCAGTGATTTGTGTGTCTGTCTTTGCGTCTCTGTTCTTCCCACTGGGCTCGCTCCCCATCTCTGTGCAGAACCACCCTCTGTAGGGCAAGACCTCCCATCTCACGTTCAGGAGGTTTTGGCTATTTTTGACCCTTTGCATTTCATAAATTTTAGAATTAGCTGCTTAAGTTGGGATTTTGTTTGAGATTGCATTGGTCAATTTGGGAAGGATTGACATATAGGTAATATTGGGTCTTACAGACCATGAATATAATATCTCCATTTATTAGATCTCCTTTAATGTACATTATTATAGTTTTATAATTTTTTCCATAGAAGTTTTACGCATCTTTTGTTATATTTATTCCGAGGTTTTTCTTATTTTGTGATGCCATTTCTAAAAGATATATTAAAAAATGTGTTTGGATTTCATTTTTCTAATTATTTGTTGCTGTTATATGGAAACCCAATTGATTTTTATATATTAATTTTGTATCCTGCAATCTTATTAAACTATTATTAACTTTAATAATTTACCTATAGTGATTTTAGCCTCTCCACGCAGTCATGTTCCCTGTGAGTAATGGGTTTTCTTGTTTTCTTTTCCATTCCTTCACTCTGGGTTTTAGCTTTATGTTTTTCATTTTGTTTTGCGTTTTGCTTTTCCATGCTGGCTCACATCTCTAGTACAGTGTTGATTATAAGTGGTGGGGGCGGGGGGGGGCATCTTTGTCTTATTCTGGATTTTAAATAAGAGGGGACTTTCATCATTTCACAACAAAATTTGCGAGGGGTTTTTTGTACATGGCCTTTCTCATGTTAAAGAAGCTCCTCAATTGTTAATTTACCAAGAATTTTTCATCATGAATGGATAAATTTTATCAAACACTTTTTCTGCAACTATTGGGATGAGCATATGACTTTTCTCCTTTATTCTGTTAATGTGGTTAATTGCAATAATTTGCTAATGTAAAAACAATCTTAAATTTCTGGGATAAGCACAACTTAGTAAGGGTGGATTTTCCTTTACATACATATTGTTGTATTTGGTTTGTTAATATTTTGTTTAGGATTTTATATTCCAGGTACACCACTTAATGTCTAACTTTGGGCAATTATTTAAATTCTCTGGGCCTCCATTTCCTCATTTGTAAAACGGGGTAATAACAGTGCCTGCCTCATAGTGTTGTGGTGAAGATTAATTGAGTTATTACAAATAAAGTCTCAGGACAGCGTCTGACCCAGCACTGTGGGATTGTATGCTCTAGTAAGAATAATTAGCTCTTTCTTCATGGGTGTTATGGGCTGGGATCTGCTTGTATAATGCTGCTCTTGTCAGGATTTGCGTCATTACGCTTTCCTCTTAAGAGTTTGGTTTTGCATTTCTTCTCTATTCTGTAGGAAGATTTATATAAAATTGTAATTAGTTTTTCCAAGTGTTTGGTGGAACTTGCTGATGAAGTCAGTTGGGCCTGGAATTTTCTTTGTGGGGAGACTTTTGACTATTGATTCAGTTTAATTAATGGTTACAGGCTGTGGCAGAGCCTGTTCTTACAGACCACCCAAATGCCCCTCTGCATTCACCAGCCTCCCTACAGTTGGTTTGGGGTCATGTGACTAATTCTGAGCAACAGTCTGAGAATGGAGCTGAGGTGTGCCGTTGCAGGGTCAGGGCAGAGAAGAGCTGGTGGGCCGCTCTGATGGCTTCCCTTCCCTCTGACCTTGCCAGCCCTGTCACAGCCTCTGGAAGCCTTGCTGTGTTGGAAGAGATGCCTCCTCCACCCCAGTAGGACTTTGTGTGAGTGAGAAATAAGTTGCGTTGTGTCCAGTCACTGTGTCTCAGGGGTTTCCCACTGTAGTTGGTAGCTACCCAAATCACAGGATCTGCAGGCTTTCCATTTCTTCTGGAGTTAGTTTCATAAGTTATATATCTCTAGGAATTTGTTCATATTGCCTAATTTTCAAATTTTTTGGCATAACACTCAATCTTTTAATGGCATTTTAATAGGTTTAGCATTCGAGGTTGTGTCCCTGTGGCAGAGATGTAGGGGCAGTTGAGTCCCTTCAAGCGAGACCTTGCTGTTCAAGGGAGGGGATGCAGGCAAGAGACGACCACCAGCTGCTCGTGGCATCAGGCTCTGCCTCAGCTTTCGAGTCAAGGACACTCATCCAGGCAGCCTTGGCCAGTGACCAAGCAGGCGGGGCCCCGGGGCCTGGCCCTCCTGCCAGGAATTCCTCTAACAGGCCGTCACTGAGACTTTGTCAGGTCGCATCGTGGTCTGGAGGCCTCCCTGCTCTTCGTTGTCCCCTGTCCTTCACAGGTGTTACTCACTAGTAACACAGCTGACTCTGCCTCAGTGTCTGCTTCCTGGGGTGGCTCTCATCCCCTGGTCATTCTTCTTATGGGTTGTTGGAACTTTCTCTTTCATTAGTTTCACCAGAAGTCTGTCAAGTTGATTGTCCTTCCAGAGAACTAACCTTGGTCTTCGTTTCCTTTTCTTCATTTCAATTTCTGTTCTATTTTTAGCCATGCTGAAATTACTGATACATTTGGCTTAGAAATGTTATCTTATCAATTTTCCTGTTCTGTGTTTCTTTCTCTTGCTTTATCATTTAATGTAATTGATATATTTTGGTTTAAATCTGCCATCTCATTTTGTGCTGTTTGTTCTATTTCTTCTATGATTTTTTTCCTTCTCTACTGTTGCTGTTTTTAGACTACTTTTTATCATTCAACATTTGCACCTGTGCTAGTTTGGAAGCTGTGTACTCTGTCTCTGATGTATTATTACAACATGTTGGTTTATTTAATCAGTACTTCTTCCCTCCTCTGATATCATACAAGAGCCATAAGCACATAAATCCCTGTGCACTTTCTGGCTCACATGTGATGGTTTTCAAGTATTTTAATGAAATGTTTTCAATCCCACAGAAAGTATTACATAGTCACTGTTTGTAAGCTATTTACTGTTTATTCTTTGTTCCACTTTATTTCTTCACATCACAGACATTCCATCTGTGATCACTTTGCTTCTACATTTAGAATTTCTTTTAATAATGGTGGAAATTCCCATTATAGTCTGAAAAATGCCTTTATTTTATTTTTATTTCTGGAAACGATTTCCCTGGGGTAGGATTTCAGATTGGCATTTATTTGATGATGTCATTTCTGTCTTTGGGGCTGCTCTGATTGTCTGTACTGCAGTTTATGCCCAGTCCCCCTGATCTAGACCCCACCCAAGGGCGGCACCAGAACTAAGAACTTGACCAGGTCTCAAACCCTGCGCCTCACGGGGCTGGGTCAGTAGTTGTCCCATCTAAGTGAGGAGGTGACCTGAGGCTCTCAGCCCCGTGAGCTGTGGCTCTAACTCTGCCCTGCTGCCCCTCCCAGGGTCTGTCCTGTGTGCAGTGTTAGCGCCCGTGGGCGACTGCTGGTGCAGATAGTGCACTTTGAGGATACCGAGATCCACGATTTAACACCTTTATTTATCACTTTACCAATTGGACACACAGTGTTAACAACAGCGAACACATGAGGAGCGATATGCAGACACACATGAGCTCTTTCACTAAAGGTTTGCAAGCCAGGCCTTGACAGCGAGTCTGAGAGGTGACACCGCGCCTCGCGCTCTGCGGGAGGGAGAGCAGGCCGCCCTGACCCCACAGATGTTCCTGGTGAGTGCGGTGTGGACATCAGCAGAAGTGCCCTTCTGAGTCAGAACACCCATGACATCAACATTGCTTTACCCATCACACTGATAAAGTGATATACTCAGTACTCCCTAACATTAATAAACAGTGTAAAAATATATTGCATATATATATATAAATTTATTTCCCTTTCCTGAAAAGAACTTAGTACAAACTAGTAGTATATGATCCCTTTCAAGTTTCTTTTAAGTTGTGCGGGTTTCTTTTGTTGTTTGGCTTGATTTGGTTTTTCAAGAGTCTAAAGTAAGAGAGTTAACTAAAGCATCTCAAAGCACAGGGTGACTACTTCCCAGCACTGCCTGGGGCTACCCCCCCGAGGCCATGCTCTCCATATGCCCACGCCCCTGAACCACCGTTTCACGGAGTGTTCAGTAGTAAAACAGTGGAGGGAAGCTATTCAGGGTCAGTGTTTTGAGGACATTGTAGCCTATTGATAACTTCACAGTGCTGCAGGGCGGGGCGTGGCCAGCGTGTGGGTGGGTGGGGTGTGTGTGTGTGTGTGAATACCCGCAGGAGGGGATGAGCTGCGCTGGGCCTCAAGGGCAGGGCCAGCACACTTTCCCGTTAAAGGGCCAGATGAGAATATTTTAGGTTTCACAGGCCCGTGGCCTTTGTGTCTCAGCTCCTCCCCACCGCCAATGTAGCACAAAAGCACCAAAGACGGTGCGTAAGCACATGGGCGTGGCTGTGTGCCATTAAAACTTTACTCACAAAAACAGGCGGCTGTAGCAGGCCCAGGGTGTGGGCCTCTGCCCCGGGCTGCCACGGGGACACCCATGGCCTGCCCTGAGCTCTCAGCCGCTGGGACATGGCGACGGAGCTGCACAGACAAGAAACGATGCCCATGAAGTGCCTCCACATGCCTTTTCCCAACTGATCGGCTTCTGCTACTATTTTCATCTGCCTCAAAACTTAAGACTGAGGATATTAAAGGTGTAAAAATACTCCAGTATAAATATATATCTTTTGCTATAATATTTTAAACTTATATAATTTGAACGTCAATTTTGGTAAAGTTAGCTCTGGGTTACTGACCACTGCCTAGTTGCTTATCCTATAGCGTTAAATAGAAATAAATTAAGTGTTCTGGTATGATCAGTGTACTCAAATCCTCTCCTGTTCTTTCCTGACGCTCAGACACCATCAGCGCTGTCCTCCCCTGACAGACGTGTCCTGTCTCCTTGGGTCCATGCTGTGCAGTCTCTTCTATTCACAGATAGACACTGACTTTCTCTTTAACCATGGTGAGCAGAAGCGAATTGGCATTGTATAAAACACACAACGAGGACACACACCTGCCTGTATATTCACAACACCCAGGACCCGCTGGAGGAGCGTGCACGTGTGTGTCTGTTTTGTGCAGTGAAGTTGGAGTCCAAACAAGTGTTCTGTGTTGGTCAAAGGCTACACACAGATACAATGATGAATTCCCCAGATGATTTTAAGCTGACAGAATGGTGACCACTAAGTCCTCATGACAGAATGTTAGCACCTCCTCCCGCTTCCCGGAAAGAGATGAGAGGGGAGGGGGTTTTTTCAAAGCCCCCACTTTGGGGAAGGAGTCCGTTCTGGCCCTCATGTGTGCCTGAGGAAGCCTTGAGACTGACCGAGGACGGGCAGGGGACGCCCCTGGGACCCCGACGCCCTGGCCCCAGCGCGTGGGGGAGGCTGGGCCCAGGGCATGGGGTCATCCCTCCAGGAGCCTGCAGGTGCTGGGCTGGGGAGGGGAGGACCACCAAGGGGGAGCAGCTGTGTGCACTTGATTTTCATTCACAAACCCAAAGAGCAAGTGCTGTTACAATGAATGCACTTTGAAATTTTCATCAGGAGGGAATTGATAGTTTATCAAGGAGCTCATCTCCATGAGCCTCCACAGGCCAGGTCTGCCTCATGGGAAGATGGGGTCTCCAGTTCTGGGGAGGCGCCATGTGAGAAGGGTGCTCACCACAGGCGTGTGGCAGGGTGTCTGAGGACAGGCAGTGGTGCTGTTTCTTCTGCTCTGTCCCCATTTCCCCAGTGTGCTCCCGGGCAGGCCAGCCCTTGACTGGAGTCGGAACCCTCATGTGGAGGCCACTCTGGCCTGAAGACGACGCTCTGGGACAGGACACCTCTCTCTCGAGTGTCTTGCAGGCGAGGAATGGCTGAGAATGGCCTGCGTCCTCTCCAACCATGGCGGGCCCAGGTGACATCCGTCCCTCTACGGGCTGCAGCATGGGGACCCTGTTCCTCTACCCTTGCTGACAGTGCACACTCTCATGGCTGAGGTCCTGCTGGATTCCAGTGTCTGTGCTATGTGACTCAGCTGTAACAGTGGGGACTGGGCTGTTCACAGGCAGGAGAAGGAGCAAAGCAGCCTCAGACCAGGAGACCTGAGGCCTCCAGTGTTGGGTGTTCCTCCACAGTGGGTCCTCTCAGGGTCTAGGGCAGAGCAGATGGCTCGGGGCCCTGAGGAGGAACCCTGTTCTGTGACCACGAATGAAAAACTTTCTGGCATTGGATCACGGCTTTCTGGTTTATGATCAGCTTCTGGTCAAGAAACACTGCAGGTTCAGAGTTGTCTTCAGACCCGTTCCCACGTATTACTCTGGCCTCCGGGTGTCACACGAAGGTCCAGCCTGGGGGAGGAGAGAGGCGCACAGGGCGGGGGTCCGGCGTCCTGCCTGCCTATCTCCAGCCCTCAGTCCTCGGTTTCCCTGCTGTGGAGTGGAAGCCAGGCCAGGCAGCTTAGGATCCCAAGTTAGAAACTTCTGAGACAGTAGTGAGATTAGGTCCTAAAAGTGACTCTCGAAGCCTGCCATCCATCATTTCCTCGGTTTTAATGCCACACACTGAAGTCCCAGAACCTCAGAATGAAGCTGCCTGCGGAGGCCACCGCCATCCATGAGTTGAGGCCTCCCTGCGGGGGTGAGGGGAGGCCCATGTGCAAGGGGCCAGGTCGGCTGGGATCGCTGGCCCAGAGCCCCTCTCTGCATGGGTGGGGGGGGGGGCTGCCCTGGCTCCAGCAATGACCAGTGAGCCCTCCGGGCTCAGGGAGGCGGGGCTGTGCATGCCACGGCAGTGGCAGTCTGTATTTTGGCTGTCTATGCTACGGGCCAGGCTGAGTGTCCAGGAAGCGGGTGCCCCACAAACAGCCCGCTGCCCTGGACACACAACAGACAGTGGCCAGGGCAGACAGGCTTCAGGAAGCATTTCCTTGAGGTGGCCATGGGCTTTTCACAGGACTGACTCTGAGACCACACGGCCCAGCAGGTCAACATGCCAGGCTGTGGCTGCATTTCTGCAAAGGGACGGCATGCCTCGAAGCTGGGCCGCTGTGACAGCAGGAGGCCCCCACCACCCTGCCCTGCTTTTGGCCTGGCAGAGAAACCAAACCCCTGCAAAGGCTGCAGGCCTGCAGGGCCTCCTCTGGCTTGGCTTTGTGAGGTTTCCTGCACTCCTGAGGGTCTGGAGAGGTGAGGGGAAGCCGCTGACAAAAGGCTCCCGAGAGGCCGAAGCCGGGGAGGTTTGTGCTGCGCTGTGAGCAAAGAGGGAGCAGCCGCCTTGACCTGCAGCCTCGAGGCCCCGAGTCCAGAGGGGCCCCAGGCAGAAGACGCCCAGTCCCGTGCTGGCAAAGGGGCTGTGCGGGCTCTGCCTGCCCCCACCTGGGAGGGCCTCAAAGCGAGCAGGGTCTTCCTGACCTGGAGACTCTGGACAGCAGAAACAGGAGATTCGGAATCTTCCCTTACACGTGCTCGTGCGCCGTCACACACATGCGTGCACACACACACATACATGCACATGCCTACAGTACTGTCACCATTTCTTATTTCTTCTTAGAAAAGCAAAATGAAATGTCTTTAGTTTCCATTATAAACACTTCTAACTTCACACTTCAGATCACTTTCCTTTGGTTGACTGAGGAACCTTCTTTCACTGGCTCACCTTCCTTTGCACATCAGCCTTCGGTTACACGACTGCCCTTAGCACAGACCTGGTCTGTAGGCGTGTGTGTGTGCGCGCATATGTGTGTATGAACATATGTGAGCAAGTATGAGTGTGTGTGCGTGCATGGCTGCACGTGTGTAAGCGTGTGCGCGCATGAGCATGAGTGTGCAAGCGTGTCCCCACGTGTCCCATCTGCACACCTGCACGGTGCCCTTGTAGACACCGCCGCGTCCTTTTGGGGTTCACTCTGTTTTATTGGTGCTGCTTGTTAGTGCATTAGCGCATGCTGCCCTCACGGATCCTGGGAGGGTCTGCGGGTCAGGAGGTCAGCGCCACCTCTCACAGGGTCTGTTGCTCTCATCCCCAAGGCCCACCAGCTCCTTTAAAACTCCCCTTTCGCCTGCAAACCAGGTGGCAGGTATAGTCTGGTCCTGGGAGACACTGGAAACAGTCATTTGTCAACTTTCCAGCACTGGACGGGGCAGGTGTGTTAGAAAAGGTCAGTGAGGTCGGGGGTCAAACCTGGGGTCGGAGAGAAGCACGCCGGAGCCCGGGCATCACCCCACAGCCGCCCCAGCCCAGCGTCTGAGTTCAGCCCAAGTGAGCACAGGAATGTAAGGATGTGCGAGGATGCGGGGCCTCGGTGACAGCAGGAAGGCCCCGCTTGGGGACCGGCTACTTGCCTCCCTGCACCTTCTGGTCGTAGGTCCCTGCGTGCTTGTAGCCCGGAACGTAGCCCGACTCGTCCACGAGGTCCACACGGCCTGCCCTGCCCTTGCCCCTGCCCGACGGGTCGAAGCGCTCCTTGTGGGAGCCGGTGAACTTGGTTGTGTCCGTGAGCCGCGACACGGTGGGCGACGAGATGGCTTTCTGCAGGAGGAGAGCAGGGCATGCAGGGAGGGTGGGGGTGAAGGGGTTAACTGCCAGTCCCGCAGGAGAAAGAAGGGGTGTCCAGGTGAGCTGGGAAGGGGGAGACTCCAACCAACGTGGCAGGGCCTGGGGGATGGCGGGCGCTAATAGTCCTGGACTCTGCCTCCTGGCACCTGGCTAGGGAGGTGGCCTGGGTCAGCCCACGCCCGGGGGTTAATGCTTCTGCCTAGTCTTGATGCCGCCATCCTTCCCCTACCCCGCCCCCCGGCTGTGCCTCCCAAGGGACCTGCCCGCTGCCATGCTCACCGTCACCCCTGAGATGATGGGGGCCTTGCCCTCGATGAGCCTGTGCACCTCTCGGATGGCCTCCTCGCTACTCTTGTCTCTGAACCTCTTCTTGGAGAGCTCCTCCAGCGCCTCCTTGAACTGCTCAAACGTGATGGTCCGGCAGGACTTCCCTCTGCAGGGAGAGAGAACTCAGGGCACAGGCTGGGGCCACTCACCTCCATGGTGAAGGACTGCTGAGAGCAATCGCTGGGCCGGGACCTGGGGACTTGATGACATTGGGGACCCCAACCCCGTCCTGCGACACCCACCCCACCTCTCTCCCACAGCCAAAAGTGAGTCTAACGTTAAAATACAGAACACGCCCCTCCCCCGCCCTGGCCTGCACTGTGTGCACCCAACGGTCGGTTGCCATCGGCAACGGCAGCAAATATAAATTGTCTTGGAAAAAAGCTTAAAGGAAGCACATCCTTTATGAACAACTGGACATTAAAACAAAGCCGTTGTCTGGTTCTAAAACGGGGCATGTGTGTGGCCTCCACTGGAAGGACTTTCAGAGGGAAAGTTAGGGCAAGAAGCTTGTCCAATTCAAACCACACGGAGGAGGCCACGGTCTGTGTCAGGTCGTGGGGGGGGTTGGGGTCACGATTAGCACACAGGGACAGGACTCGGGGGGGCGCCTCCCCAGAATGCCTGGCAAAGTGGGCCCAGGTCCTGCACATCAGGTCCACAACCTAGGACCCACAGGCTCTTGGAAAGGTGCCCCACCCCTCCCTGGGACCCCCTGCTGCCCCTGCCTGAAACCCACCTGGGCCTGACCTGGGCCGGCCCACATGAGCAGTACAAGGTGGGCTGGGGCAGGTCCTGCCTGGGCCTGGCCAGGGGTGCAGCAGTGAGCCACAGTGCAGCACTTCCTCACCCAAACGCAGAATTCCCCCACGGTAGAGAAGGTTCTAAACTGGCTCTTCATCCTTTATAATTTTAACTAAAGAACTTTTTTGCCCTTTGACTGGATCTTCCCCAACAAATCTATTCAGTGAGTTTTCAGTGTTTTAAAATAAAAAATGGTGTGGAGGAGGCTCCCACACTCCACAGGGACACCCTATTGGAACAGCTGCAGAAAGGCCGCTTCGTCACGGTCATTCCTGCTGCAGAATCCTGAGCTTCAGCGACTCAAGAGACAACCAACCCGACAGCACCCAGCCGGGTGTTCCGCAGAAGTCCCCGAGCAGAAAATCTAGAACGGCAGACAATTTTGAAAAACAGGAACACAGTAGGAGCTCTGATACCACCCAACTTCAAGACTTACTACAAAGCCATAGGGACAAGATGCAGGGGCGGCCCCACAGATGGACAGGCCACAGAGCCGCAAGCAGGCCACACAGAAGGATTTCCGACAACGCTGCAAAGGCAATTCAGTAGAGAAAGGATCATCCTTTGAACAAATAGAGCTGGCACAGCTGGTGACCTGTATGCAAAGAAGACCTTTGTACCTTGCACCATATGCAAAAATTAACTCAAAATGGATCATAGTCCCAAATTTATTATAACACCAAAAACTATAAAACTTCTGTAAGAATACCTAAGAGAAAATCTTTGTGACCTTGAGTTAAGCAAAGATTTCTTAGAAACTACACTGAAAAACAGTCCTTAAAAGAAAAAAAAAAAAAGGATGAATTAGACTTCACCAAAATTGTAAAAACCGTGCTCTTCAAAAGACACTGTTAAGAGAACTAAAAGGCAAGCCACAGACGGGGAGAAAATACTTGCAAAACACACATCTGATAACAGACTTCTATCAGAAATAGAAAAAGAACTCTTAAAACTCAACAATAAGAAAAACTTCAATGTAAAAACTTGGGCAAAATATTTGAACTAGACACTTCATCAAAGAAGATCTGTGGATGCAAACAAGCATGAGAAGAGATGCTCGAATCATCAGCCATCCAGGAAATGCAGATTAAAACCCCAGTGAGGTCCCAGCGCACACCCACCGGGTCACTGAAGAGATTACGGTAAATGAAATGACAGCACTGAGGGCTGGGAGGACGTGGGGCAGCTGGTGGATGCAACGTGGCGTCCACTTTGGAAGGCAGCTTGGCAGTTTCTCATAAAGGTCACGCCCACAGCACAGCCCCGAGGTCCCGCTCCTGGGCTCTTGCTCAAGAGAAGTGAGAACTTGAGCTCACATGTAAACCTGTATGTGAATGTTTGTCACCACCGTTCTCCTCGTCACCAAAACCCAGAAACAGCCCCGGTGTCCCTCAGCGGTGAACGGATAAACACGCCTGGGCATGTCCACAGCACATGCGGGGCTCTGAGGGCACTTGACACGTGGGTATGCAGACACGGGACATGTTGACCGGCGACCCCACATCAGGACCTCACAACTCAGGGAGGAAGAACTGGGGAGCCAGAGGCCCTGTGGGGCTGGACAGCTGAGCACGGCCGCCCCAGCACATTCAGACCATCTGTCCTGAGGGGTGTCTATCCCGACAACGACCACACGCCCCATGACTTGGTGTCTGCAGGGCTTCATCAGATCCACTGTGTGGGTCGGCGGATGCTGCCCCTTGAAGCTCTCAGCCTCGACACCCACAACCTCTCTGACGCCCTTGGTGCTGGGCTGGGTGAGTCAGTTGGATCCTGAGGCTGGGCCATCCGGGTGGCCTGGTTCGGGCATTGGCCATGTGCGGGGAACCCCGCCATGCCCTGCAGCCCGTGGTGCCTGGGCCGGGTAAACAAGGCTCTGATCTTCCTCCTGGCCTGTGGGCCTCTACGGCCCCTGGGGCCCTGTTTGTTTGTCCTGGGCTGTCAAAGGCGCTCCTGTCTCCCATCCACACCCCGCCTGGGCTGGCATGCGGACGCCAGGCCTGACGGCCAGCCCAGTGACTGGCCACTGGAACACGCAGCCCTCTCTGGGTGCCGTGGCACCAGGCGCCACCAGTGTGAGTCACTCAGGCTGGGGGTGGGGGGACGGCCAATGGGGGCTCTCCTCAGAAGCTAGATTCAGATCTGGGTGGACGCACAGGCCCAGGGCCCCAACTGGCCTGCTCCACCTGGCTGGGCTGCATGTCCCCTAGTGTCCCCACTGTGACCACTGGCAGGGGTCTCAGAGCCCAGTCTGGGCTGGCGGGGAGCTCTCCCCAGGGGACCCGGCGCCCTACTGCTGAGAGCAGCCCCTGGCGAGTTCTAGAATGACAATGCTGGTCTCTTCCCTGGAGACACTTGATCTCATTACGCTGCTCCCTGGACACAGAGCGAGCCTGTTCTTGAGTCCACAGAACAGGAGAGTGTCCCCACACTGAAACCCCTCTTCTCCCAGCTCCACGCCAGGGCCAGCAGGCACCCTGCTCAGAAGGCTGTTGTTCTGCTGGAAAACCGGCCCAGCAGTAATGGGGTCACTGGTTACACACAAGGCCCTGTGAGCTGGGGTTTCACTTTGCTTCCCAGGCCCTGCATCCCCTGGGCTTCTAGGGCAGGCAGAGGGCTGGGCCTGTGCGATCCCAAAGGTCATCCGGGGACACCATGGGTTGGCCAGGGGCGTCCAGGAGCCGGACGCAGGGCCAACGCAGCTCTCTGAGGACAGACATCTGTGCTTCCAGGGCCAACACCACAAAGGCTCCCGGGCTTTGAGCTGACGAGTCCCAGGACGGAGCACGGGGCCCCCACCTCCTCACTGGCCCCTTTGTGAATCAGAGTGAATGGTGGCAGTCTCAGGGGCACCTCTCTGAGAGGGGCGGCCACCATGCTGGATCATCACAGTTAGCTTGCCACTCGGGGGGTCAGAGAAAGCTGCTGGCTCTCCCCGACCCCCCCGACCAGCAGAGGCTGGGACCCCACGTGACCTGTCTTGCCCAGTGTGGGCAAGAAGTAGGGTGTCGAGGGGCCACCTAAGGACTGACAAGGGTCAGAGAACATCCCTCTGGGATACTCCCATCAGCCCCTGGGTCAGCGAGGGCTTGGGGGCTTCTGGGAGAGCCCTGCCTGGTGGGTACGGGGCCTCCAGGGGAGCTTCAACGGGGACGCAACACAGGAGCTGGCTGCATGTCTGGTCCCAGACCTGGGAGCAGCCCAGAATGGGACCAAGGGCTCTGGTTTCTTGCTGTGCTCGGGGAGGGCCTCGCTGTGCGGTCAGGCTCTCCTGGCAAACACTGGCCCCTTACTCCTGTCCAGAGCTCTCCTTCAGCTGACCGCCCTTGCCCACCTGGGCCCCGGCAGGCTGAGAACCCAGAGTGCAGACTTGGCCCCACGGACGATGATGAAGCTGAGAACCTGGAACCGGCTGCTCAAATCCTAGGCTTGGGCTGTGGACGGGCCCCAACCTGCCTGAAGGGGCAGCTGTGACCCCAGCTTTCGTTCCTCGATCGTTACATTCCTTCTAACTTCGTGTTTGCCTCTGCACGGTGGTGTGCACGTGGGGACAGGGGCGCCATAGGCTGGATTCCTACCCTGAGAAGGGCGGGGGCCCTAGAGACTCGGGGGCACCCCCGTCCACCCGTAATCACTGTCGTGGCCTCGGTGAGGGGATGGACACACCTGACGTCACTGAAACCATTTCTGGGTGTTCTGGAAAGGTCATCCTCTTAGAAGACCTGCATGCACTGGCATCCAGCGCCCACATCAACTCGATGAGGAGCCGGTGTGCGAGCCCAATTCCTGCCCTGCCAGGCCTTCACCCTCAGCCGCACCAGGAGGCCCACCAGCCCACCACGGAGGCCAGGGCAGAAGCCATGGGACAGCCTGCACTGCCGCAGGTGGCCACAAGAGGGCAGAGAAGGGCTTCTCCACTGCCGCCACCTTGACCCCACAGGAGACCCCAACGCCACAGCTGAAAGCACATGCTGGGGTCTGGGTCCACGGATCCCGAATGCCCCGCCCTCAGCCACCAGGCCGGAGGGAGGGGCCGGGACAGGAGAGGCCCAGTGTGGGGAGCATGGGTAACCCTTCCACTGGGGCCTGAGCCATGCTGCGGGCACCAGGAGCTTGGCTGTGTCAGCCCTGAGACCCAGGAGTAGAGCCGGGGGTGGGGGGCACACTGGGGCACTGAGAAGACCCTGCCACCAGGGCTCCCGGCCCCATCAGGGTCACTGTGTCGCCGGCCAGCCTTTCTGGGAAGTCACATCAACGCAGAGCTCTGCCCACTCCATCAGCCCCTCCCGCAGGGGCCTGTGCGCCCCCACCCCACAGTTATGCTTTCATGGGGGCTCTCTCCTGCGAGCTCGGGCCTGCTCCCGGGCTTGCATGGGCGCTGGATGGTGTCTGGGCTCTAGGTCCATGTTTCTGTGCTGAGTTTCCGTGGCACACTCCGATGGCTCAGGTCCGTTATTCCAGATCCTGGGAGTCTGTCTGCCGACTCTTTGCTCCCTGCTTCACACAATTCCCACCATCTCTGGGCCGTGGCCACGGCGTGTTTGGCAAGAACAGCAGCTTTTCAGGCCGGTGACTGACAGACCCCAGGGAGCCCCACAGGCCTGCTTCCTCCTAACCTGTGACCCAGACGCCCAGCACCGGTGCTGAGCCATCTCCCTGCACAGGTGTCACAGGAAACTTGTTTACTCTGCAAACACACAGCCTCCAGAAAACAGGCGTGTGCATGCCCAGGAGAGGCTGCAGCCAACATGGCGCCTTCCTCTGCCCCGCAGGCTGGGCCTCTCCACCTGTGCAGTGGGGACCCCAGTGCCTGACACATGCAGGCACACGCAGGCGCACACGGGCAGAATGGAAGGGGACGTCACTGTCCATGGCCCCCAAACAGGGCTGTCAGGGTGGCACTCCTGCTGTGCAGACGAAGCCTTGATGAATTAACACTTCAGGCTGAGCATGTCGGGTCTGTGGTGCGGGGAGGGTGCAGGAGTCTGTCTAGGTAACAATAGTCTTCACTCCAGACCTGGGACAGAGCTGCAAGTAATTTGTTTAAAATTTAACACATAGTAACATCAAAACAAACAAGCGCTGCCATGGCGACAGGATCCAAACAGAGGCTGCAGATACCCGGGCTGGCGTCACCGCCCGCAGAGCCATGGCAACCGCCCGCAAACAGAAATAGTGGGCTTCTCCACAGGTCGGTCCTCTGGGTCAGCGACTCTGCGGTTCCTCGTCCACGGCTCCCACGAGGTGAGGTGCTTCTGCCGTGGCTGCCACGTGGAGCAGCCGTGGCCCAGAGACCCCATAAACCAGGACGTGCATGTCCCCAAACAGCACCATGCTCCTCACAATGCCAAATAAAATCATTCCAAATGGCCTCCTCAACCTGGCCTGCAGGGCCTCCGGTGGTCCCCCCGCCCATCCCCAGACTGATCTGCAGGACCCCACAACCCCCCCTGGGGCACCGACCACCTCTCCCTTCCCAGAGTCAAGGGTGTGAGTCCTCCCCACCGTACCCGCAAGGTGACCAGCAAGCCCAGCCAGGCACGGGGCCTTGAGCCTGCTCCCTTCTAGGGGCCACGGTGCTAACTAGCCTGGGCCCCTGTGGCTGCCTCAGGCTGGTCTTGACTGTGTTGTGACCATGGCCCCTTGCTGGACTGGGGCCACAGCTGCTTGCTTCCCCAGGCCACGTCCCCCCACAGTGAGCTGAGGCAGAGATGCCAGGGGTCCCCAAGCAGCCCTGGGCTCCACAATGTGTAGCCCACCATGTCCAGGAGCTGGAGGCCAAGCCTCAGCCCCTAAGTGTCCAAGCAGCTGACTTCCTGCCTTCCTGGACAGAGACTGGGACCAGATGGGGCTCCCTTCCCAGTGCTCACTTGCTCGTGTGATGGGAAGGTGGGGAGGAAGGACTTGTTTCCCTCCACCCAGACAGCAGGTGCCCATGCCCTCTGTACACGGGGCCTGTCCAGAGCGCCCATCCTCCAAATGAGCCAAGACCACACCTGCCACCTCCCCACCAGCAAGAGTGTAGAGAGCCTGAGTTCTACCCGTGTGTGCCTGCATGTGTGCATTGTGAGCTCGTGTGCGTGTGCACGCATGTGTATGTGAATGCATGGCTGTGCACACATGTGGGGGCTGTGAGCTTATTTGTGCATACATGTGCACATGCCCCCATGCAGTAGCTTGAAGGCAACTTTCTGCAGAAGGAATTAAGAGTGAGAGAAAGATGACCTGCCCATCGCCTGTTCCCAACACCCAGCACGTCTGGGCCAGCACCGAGGGTGTGGGGACCTGTGGCACTCCCTGGTGGGGTGACCTGCCCCTGGACACACCACTTCTTCCCACCTCCCTCCCAGCCTTTCTGGAACCTTTGCCAACCAACACAGCTCTTGGGGTTCTTTTGCTCTTGGGCCTGTCCCTCTGTCTCACCGGCACCCGACCTTCTCCTTACTTGCTGCCCTCCTTCCCTCCTCACCTGCACCCCACCTTCTCTCTTCATCTGCACTCCATCTTCTCTCCTGCACTCACCTTATCACCTGCACCCCACCTTCTCTCTTCACCTGCACCCCACGTTCTCTCCTCATCTGCACCGCACATTCTCTCTTCACCTGCACCCCACGTTCTCTCCTCATCTGCACCCCACCTTCTCTCTTCACCTGCACCCCACCTTCTCTCCTGCACCCACCTTCTCATCTGCACCCCACCTTCTCTCACCTGTACCCCACCTTCTCTCTTTACCTGCATCCCACCTTCTCTCTTCACCTGCACCCCACCTTCTCTCTTCACCTGCACCCCACCTTCTCTCTTCACCTGCATCCCACCTTCTCTCTTCACCTGCACCCTACCTTCCCTCCTCACCTGCACCCCACCTTCCCTCCTCACCTGCACCCCACCTTTTCTCTTCACCTGCACCCCACCTTCCCTCCTCACCTGCACCCCATCTTCTCACCTGCACCCGATCTTCTCCTCCTCTAACTCTGGGCCTTGAGAAGGGATGGGCTCAGGTGGAATGAAGAGCCCACCAGGAACCCAGATCCTGCAGCTGTGGTGTAATTGGGGCTCTGGTCCAACTGTAGTAAATTCTGATGGGTCCCACCTCTTCCCATGCGAGCAGAAAGGCCAAGTCCTCTCCACCTGGCAGATGCCTGTCTCCTGTGCCCTGTTACTGGTCCTGACGGCTGGCTCTTGGAGGCTGCCTCCACCCACCCCAGCCAGGCCGCCCCAGGCAACCTCCTGGCTCTGGCGGAGACAATGACCCCTTTGGCCTCGGGTCACTGTCGGGACAGGCAGCAACAGTCAGCCCAGGGAGTCGGGGAGACCTCACCACGACGGAGACACCCCGACACTATTTCCACGGAGCAAAGTGGTGACATGAAGTCATAGCCTCTGGGGATGCAAAGAGAGGAAACTGTCCACTGCCACTGGGCCAGAGTCTGATGGACGGAGGAGCCAGGCTGCTCACAGGGAGCGCTGGGGCATCTGAGCTGCACCCTCATGCTTCAGAGACGCCTGGTGGAGTGGGAGGCAGGGGGCGGGGGTTGCCAAATGATGCCTGGACGTGCTTCCCGACAACAGGAGAAAGGACGTGTGCATGAGCGCTTGTACACACACACACACATGTGCACACGCGCATAGATGAGGCACACAGCTCACTGAGCCCATGGGTGGAGACGCAGGCGTTCTCCTCACATGGGAACACTTCCCAAAAGCTGGAGGAGCCGCTCAGGAGGGGCTGGCCGAAGAGGGTCGGGGACAGGCTTCCCGACTGGGCCACCACTGCCCGCCTCGCACTCAGCCCCTCGGAGCCAGCCTGCGTGGGCCAGTTCTGCCCCCCAGGCCGCTGGCCCCTCCAGGCTCCTGTCGGCCAGGGGGCAGTGTCCCAGACCAGGACTCCCCAGCCTGCCCTGACACAGGCGTCTGTCTCTGCAAGCGTTATTATCACACTTCCTCACGGCTGCTGAAACACAAAACCCACCAGAGGATCCGGAACACAAGGCCTGGCCAACCGCAGACCTCAGGGCGGCCAGCTCTGCTGTGAGCGAGCCCCAGGTGGCACTTACTTGATTTTGCTGAAGACGATGTCCACGTCGGTGACAGTCACACTCTTCCCGTCAATCACCTGGCAGTCCTTGCACAGTTTTGACCAGTTCTTGCCGTGCATCTCCTTCCCCGAGGCCCTGGTGTCCCCGTGCACGGCAAACCGCCGGAAGGCCTCCTCCAGGGCGCTGAGCTCTGGTGCCGCGGCGGCCGCCCCCTCGTTGGCACCTTCCGACTCCAGTGACAGCCTCTTGGCTGCCTTGTCCTTAGCGGGGTCCCCTGGGGACTTGGGGGGTGTCTTGTTGGCAGCCTTGGCGGGCTTGGCCTTGCTGTCGGCCATGTTTCTGGAGGAGGAAGGAGAGAAGAAAGAGGTCGTCCTGCTTTATCAGGGCTGCTGCCCAAGTCCCTTCCACTGGCCCGCTCACGGGACAGGAGGCTGGCTGCATATCTCACTGCAGGCACCCAGGATGCAGCAGGGCCCCTAGGAGCCGAGCCCTGGGCATGAGGGAGCAGAGCCGCTGCCCAGGTGGTGACTGCAGGATGGTGAGCACTCATCTGCTGCTGGACATGGCACTGGCCCCAGCCAGCACCCTGCGGGCCGTGGAGTCGGTGGGTCCAAGACACCTCCCCAAACAGTCGAAGCCCTCAGCAATGGCAGGCCCGCAGGGGGAGCACCCAGCCTAGCCACCTGGGGTGCTCGGAGTCCCCTTCCCCACCACTCCCCCACTACAGCCTCCACCCTGGACCATACCTGCTCTGGGACTCCCCAGAACGACACCCCTCCGGCGTCTGTGGTGATGCCGTCCTTGGGGAGGGGGATCCAGAATCGCTCATGCCACTGGCCCCCCCTCAGGGCTAAGCCTGCTGACCTAGTGCAGGTGGGAGAGCGAGACACCGGGGACGTGTGCGAGGGTCTGCCCAGGAGCCCTGAGGGCTGAGCGCAGCTGCACCCCAGGCCCAGGCAGGGGGTACAACGTGTGGAGAGGGGAGGCCGCTGGCCGGTGGGGGCTTCGTGTCGGGAGCTCAGCAAAGCCTGCTCGAACCTGTCAATGAGTCTCTGTCCTCGTGAGGCGCCCGATCCTCAAAACCAGGCCTGGGCCCCATGGGGCTGAGAAGACAGGGGCCCGTGCTGCCTCTGGCAGGCTTTGGGAGCACGGGGCTAAGCACCGACGCCTCTCCCCGCATCACGGCTGGTGGCCAAGGCAGGACCAGAAATGCCCAACCCCAGGCAAAGATCCGCAGTGGGTCCCTCGGAGCAGCTTCCCAGAGGAGCAGTGGGCTGGGGGCTCGTCTATGCCTCACCAAGAACCAACACCAGGATTCAGTGAGAGGAGAAGGACTCAAGACGAGAGCTCAAACACAAAATCCAGGTGGATGGTCAGCACCATGAACAGCGAGCTGGTCCACGACTCTGCATGTCACTGAGAATCTCCCTCAAACCCGAGTCCTCAACACCAGTTATGACCAGAGGAAGATGGCAAGCTGGCACCATGGAGGATGCTGAGTGTGGCCCTGCTGAATGAGAGACCCTACAGGTGAACTCGAGACCCTACAGGTGAACTCAAGAACTGTACAGGTGAACTCAAGACCATACAGGTGAATTCAAGACAATACAGGTGAACTCGAGACCATACAGGTGAGTTCAAGAACTGTACAGGTGAACTCAAGGCAATACAGGTGAAATCGAGACCCTACAGGTGAACTCAAGACCATAGAGGTGAACACAAGACTGTACAGATGAACTGAAGAACTGCACAGGTGAACTCAAGACCCTACAGGTGAACTCAAGACCATACAGGTGAACTCGAGACCCTACAGGTGAACTCAAGACCATACAGGTGAACTCAAGACCCTACAGGTGAACTCCAGACCCTGCAGGTGAACCCGAGACCCTACAGGTGAACCCGAGACCATACAGGTGAACTCGAGACCGTACAGATGATCTCAAGACCATACAGGTGAACTTGAGATCCTACAGGTGAACAAGACCATAGAGGTGAACTTGAGACCGTACAGATGAACTCAAGACCGTACACATGTACTCGAGACCCTACAGGTGAACTCAAGAACCATACAGGTGAACTCAAGACCGTACAGGTGAACTCAAGATCGTACAGATGAACTCAAGACTCTACAGATGAACTTGAGACCCTATAGGTGAACTCGAGATCCTACAGGGGAACCCGAGACCATACAGGTGAACTCAAGACCCTACAGATGAACTTGAGACCCTATAGATGAACTCGAGATCCTATAGGGGAACTCAAGAACCATACAGGTGAACTCAAGACCGTACAGGTGAACTCAAGATCATACAGATGAACTCAAGACCCTACAGATGAACTCGAGACCATACAGGTGAACTCTTGACCGCACAGGTGAACTCAAGACCCTACAGATGAACTTGAGACGGTACAGGTGAACTCGAGGCCATACAGGTGAACTTAAGACCGTACAGGTGAACTCAAGACCATACAGGTGAACTCAAGATCGTACAGGTGAACTCAAGACCCTACAGATGAACTTGAGACCCTACAGGTGAACTCGAGATCCTACAGGTGAACTCGAGACCATATAGGTGAACTTGAAACTATACAGGTGAACTCAAGATTGTACAGACGAACTCAAGACCCCACAGATGAACTTGAGACCGTACAGGTGCCTAGAGCTGAACTTGAGACTGTACAGGTGAATTCAAGACCGTACAGATGAACTTAAGACCCTACAGATGAACTTGAGACCTTATAGGTGAACTCAAGACCGTACAGATGAAGTCAAGACCCTACAGATGAACTTGAGACCTTATAGGTGAACTCGACACCCTACAGGTGACCTCGAGACCATACAGGCTCCCCCAAGAGTGAGAGAGTCAAGTGAAGCTCAACCACTGGCCCGAATGTTCTCAAGGACCGTGGTCCCCCACCTGTTGGCCCTCTCTTCCCTAGGATGGAGCAAGAAGTACAATCGCTGGTGAGAAAAATCTAGGACACACGACCAGGGAGCACCGCTCAAGGGGTGGGAGGGAGTGAACGAGATGCCTGAGAGGGAAAAAGTCAGATCAGAACTTCCAGGCTTCCTGCATTCCCGAAGGCACCACCCTCGGGCACCCACCCCTCGCCTGTGCAGGGAGTCCGGTGTGGGCGGCACTCTCTCTCGAAGGATCATCACAGAGGATCGATGGCAAAGGCGAGGTGGGCGGGTCGGGTGTCGGGAGGAATTGCTCCAGTGTTATCGCTGACACCGTGTCTTTGTCTGAAATAGGAGCCGCTTATGGGCCTGGCCGAGTGGTTACCCCGGAGTCTCTCAGCCTTTGAAGCCCAAGAAGGGAAAGCTGCTAAGAAATTGCTAGAAGCGTTAGTCGGTTTAGTAAGAACGTGCAAACCACTTGTGGGAACACGTATATTCAACTCGGTCAAAGAGCAGGAAACCTCTCACGACTTCAAACTCCCACACATTCTCGGTGCAGGAACGTCATGTTGTGAGAAGAGACGGCGCCAAAGTGACGGCCAGGGTCAGCCGTCGCTGGTGCTGGGATTACGCGTAATGTCCTCTCATGCTTTTCTGTATATTGCAGATTTCCTACAAGCACTATTTTACAGTTAGGCCTGGGTGGGCCTGGCCTGCGTTGGGGAGGGCTGCTCAGGGTCTGGGCCGAGCCAGCGCTCAGGGAGCCCCCAGCAAGCCTGCCTGCGTGTGGCGGGCCGTGGCCCCCAGATGCCATGGATGAAAAGAATCCCCATGGAGTGTTCTGGACACTGGAGAACAGGGACACATTGACTCAGCATGCAGAGCAGCTCATCTGGGAACCTCAGCAGGGACCCACTGAGGATGAAGGAGACAAGGGATTGCAGGGGGCAACCACCAGCCCATGCACAGCAGAAGCCGTCAGCACCCTTCGTGCTCGACACGGTTTTAACAAGCTTGGAGATCTGCCTCCACGTAAGTCAAAAAGCGAGAAGGACTGAATGAGATAAAAGAGTTCTGCCCTCCGAGGCTGACCTTCTAGTTGGACACAGAAAATAAACAAGAAAATGCTGTAACATCAGGTGACAGGAAGCACCCCGAGGAGAGATGAAGGCAGGGAAGGAGGGGGACTGGACGGAAGAGGAAGCAGAGACCCAGGAAACAGGACGGGCCGCGTGCGGGTGACTGGGCCAGGGGACGTTTCGGCCCTCACGTCGGACACCAACGCTGCCCTGAAGCCCACAGGGCAGTTCAGGTTCCTCCCAGCCCCAAAACCCCACCAAGAGGGCAAGCAGGTGGAGAGGGTGCTGTGAAGGTCCGCACGGGAAGGAGCAGAAAGGACACGGGTCAAGCCGGCTTCGGGTCGCTGTCTTGGTCCCAGGGAGAGCGGCCCCGGCTTTAACTGTTCTGAGCAAAAACGCTTCCCCGGGGACTTCTGCGCACCCACCACTGCCCCAGGCTGAGGGGACGAGGACGGTGGTGGCAGCAGCTGTGGCTCTGCCCCACTCCCCGCCAGTATTCCTGCAGGGATCCGCAGCTGGGAGGAAAGGGCGGGACACAGGAGTTGACCACGGAGCCCGCAGTGCTGGGGACGACACAGGAGATCCTCAAGTGTGGAAAAGCAGAGTCGCCTTCAACTCAACCCTGGGGCCACAGTCCTGGCAACTTTCCCACCAAGCTGCAGGGCAGGGCGGCTGCGGCATTCAGCGTTTCCTTCTGGGACCCGGCTCTCAGCGCAGTGTGGCTCTGTCCTTGACATCTTTCTGGGTGTGCAGTAAAGACTGCGACAGGAGGGTGGCTGCCCCGAGACTGTGCCCTGTCTCTGGGCCTTGTCACAGAGGAGACACAGCCACAGACCCAGGCCGGGCTGGGAGGAGGGTCCGCACCCCCAGTCCACAGGGGATACCCACACTCTCTCTTCTGGGATTTTCTATGAAGATGTATTGTCTTAATAAAACATTTTTAAAAATTATTTTAACAAAAATCACAGAAGGAATTAGACCCTGCTGCCAGCCAGGTGTGCCGCCGTGGCAAGATCCCCAAGACCATCATCTGTTCTGTGGAGAAGCAGGAGGTGGAGCAGCAGAAGTACACACCCCGCTCTGGGAGACAGCAAAAGGGCGGGAAGACCACACAGGCTGGAGCTGTCGGGAAGAGAGGACAAAACCCTCTGCAGGCCAGGGGCTGAGGCGCAGGGTCGCCTGCTCCTCGTGCTCCCTGTTGTTTGAATTGCCTCATTAAACCCATGCGCTACTTCCAAAATGATGGGTAATGACACACTTAACGTGGGGCCGAGGGCTCCAGCGATGTGCTGGGATATGGAGGTGTCCAGAGCACCCCTTCCGTACCAGCAGTGATAGCCTGCACGGGGCCCCCACCTGCCCGGCTCCTCTCCCTCGTGGAGGCTGCGGGGAGAGCCTGCTCTGCTTTTCTGCCCCCGCTTGTCTCGGGCTGCGCTGAGTCTGAACCCTGCGCGGGGCGGACCTTCATGCCCTTCCCACCGGTACTGCCCGCTTCTCCACCAGTAAGAAAACAAACTCGCTTAGTAGAAGACGGCGCCAGGAAGACAATATGCCAACCCACGGCATGCAGGGTTAACAGCAGGACCTCCCAGCTGTGGGCCCTGCACCCCAGGTGTGGGCCCTGCACCTCAGGGTGTCCCTGGACCTCATGGTGTCCTTGCACCCCAGGTGTAGGCCCTGCACCCCAGGTGTGGGCCCTGCACCTCAGGGTGTCCCTGCACCCCAGGGTGGCCCTGAACCCCAGGGTGGCCCTGAACCCCAGGAGTGGGCCCTGCACCCCAGGGTGTCCCTGAACCCCAGATGTGGGCCCTGCACCCCAGGTGTGGGCCCTGCACCCCAGGGTGTCCCTGCACCCCAGGCGTGTGCCCTGCACCCCAGGTGTGCCCAGCATTCCCAAGAGAGCCGACTCTTCCTTGGCTAAGACCCCTCTACCGGACATAGGTTAATGTACGGTGGGAGTAGAGGCCAATCAGGTACAATCAGGTGTACCTCCCCAGCAGGCTGTCTCCACTCCTGCAAGGTGAGGATTTTCAACAGCTCTGGAAAGCCCCAGAAGACTCAAGTTCAGATGTATTTTAGGGTCCAGGAATTCCCAACGCCCAGGAACCCCGTTCCCCAGAAAACCCAGTCTCTCTCCTGACCCTCACTCATTTGCTTTCCTGGAAAGACCCCAGACACTTTGGGATGCGTGTAAGTTTGGGCGGGGGGGCGGAGAGCGGGAGGAGCAGGAATGCACAGAGTGGTGGGGTCCTTGGCGTGCGAGGGACGTACCTGTGAAATGCACTGGGTAACCCCAGCAGCAGGCCTGCGGCAGACAGAGGAGGCAGGACCCGCCTTCCAGCCCAGAGCTGGGCTCCCTTGGGACCCCCTCTCCTGCTGGCCT
Organism: Diceros bicornis minor; assembly: GCF_020826845.1. Taxonomy (NCBI): domain Eukaryota; kingdom Metazoa; phylum Chordata; class Mammalia; order Perissodactyla; family Rhinocerotidae; genus Diceros; species Diceros bicornis. The sequence continues at coordinate 61,933,175 of NC_080759.1, read as the reverse complement.
CAGGGGTCCTCAGGCAGGAGGGATGAGTGATGCGCCCATCCCCATTCCTGGGCCACCTCGGACACAACAGCCCACCACAGGCCCCCTCCTCTCCGACCCATCGCCCAGCACCTCAGCTCTTTTGGGCTCAGAAGGTGTGGAACCAGGGCCGGGGGAGGCGGCGAAAAGGAGTGAGCTGGAGCAGGTGCCATCGCCCGTGGCCGGGTCCTGCCTGAGGTGGCACGTGCTGACCCCTCACGGTCAGAAGGAGGGAAGTGATACAGTATTCACATTGGGCTTGCAGAGCCGGGGCAGGTGGAAGGTGGAATTACAGACCAGAGTGGGAGGAGATGCAGGGCAGGGCTCAGTGCTCGTGGGCAGTGCCGGGAAACAGAAGCCCTGCTGGGGGACACCATGAACACCTGAGACATCTGCCCTGTGAGTGTCCACGGCGAGGTGGGGCTGGCTCTCAGACACCAGGTGGTGCTGGTGTCCCTGGACCATCATTCTCTCATGGGCTCCAAAGAGGGGCCATGACGACGCCCGTATTTCCAGAGTGAATGGGCCCCACGCCAGAAGGACTCTCCCTGGCAACTTCCTCAAGACTTGACTACCTGAAGCAAAACCTACAGAGAGGATGACATGGGACAGATCCTGACATGCCACAGTCACAGCTGCCACATTACATCAGCACACAGGGCCCTGACCAGGAGGAATGGAAATCCATGTTAGCGGTGTGCCTGCAACAGAGCCAGGTGTGCCTGTGAGCAGGGCAGGTGTGTCTGTGAGCAGAGTCAGGTGCATCTGTGAGCAGAGTCAGGTGCATCTGTGAGCAGGGCAGGTGTATCTGTGAGCAGAGCCAGGTGTATCTGTGAGCAGATCCAGGTGTGTCTGTGAGCAGGGCAGGTGTGTCTGTCAGCAGAGCCAGATGTATCCATGAGCAGGGCAGGTGTGTCTGTGAGCAGGGCAGGTGTGTCTGTGAGCAGAGCCAGGTGTGTCTGTGAGCAAGGCAGGTGTGTCTGTGAGCAGAGCCAGGTATGTCTGTGAGCAGGGCTGGTGTTGTTTTAAAGGCAGCGGCAACAGCAGCCCTGTGCTCTCCTGGTCCCCCTTCCTGGGGCAGGACATGGGTGAGCCCTGAATGTAAAGATGGGTGTGCACCTGCTTTTGCAGGTGTGAGTGCACCTCCAATCTCGGGCTCCTCCAAGCCCACTCGGAATGTGGCCTCAGCACCTTGTTCACATGCCACACCAGCTCCCTCCTCCTACCCCCAAACTACACCCCCACCTGCAGGCACGTCCTGAAACCTGACCAGGCCAGTGGACCCACATCTGTCCCCCAGCCTCCAAGGCCCCTCATGTCCTCCCTCTGACCTCACCCGAATCCTCTGGTGCCACTGCCCGCAGCACACCCTCCCCGCTGGGCGCCGGGTGCACCGGGATGGCTGAGCTGCGCTGGAGGGGGTCCCGTGGACAAGCTGCGCTAACACTGGGGTGGGGGTCCTGGGATGGCGTGCAGAGTGGAACAGGGTGGCGGCCAGCAGGGCTCACGTGTCTGGGAGCTGGCACCTGCGGCAGGTGAAGCCAGGGCTCACACAGGGACCCCCACCGCACCTAGCCGCACCATTGCCCTCCCTGGGGGCTGCGTGACCCCCACCCCCGACTCGCTCTCCCTGGGAACCTCTGCCCAGCGCAAGAGTACAGACCAGCCACCCTGGAACCCCCCTCTGGAGAACGCTGGGCCCACCAGCCTCTCCTGCCCCGGGAACTTCCTCTGCCACGACCCCCTGCCCTGGGCCCTGCTCAGATCCTCAGGAGAGGGGCCCACGAGCGAGAAACCCCCGGAGTCCCAGGTCTCAGTCCCAGGCAGACACCTGCGGTGGGGCGGCTGCTCGGGCCTCTGGCTCCATCCACCCGGTGACTCCAAACCTCCCGACACTCAGTCCTTCTCCTCCAGGGGGCACCACCTGTTGCCCGCCACACCCAAGCAACCTGGGTTCACACGCATCACGGGGTGGAACGCGCCACCCTTGGAAGCCTGCGTGCCAGTGAGGGGAACCGGTTTTCTGCAGAGGACGCTCTGCAGCCACGGCCGCCTGGACTCCACTATGAACCCGAGAGGCACAATGTTCTCTGCCAAATAACCAGATTGGGGGTCTGACTGGCATTGCAGCCGTAACTCCTGAGCCTTCTGGTGACTGAGGTGACCCAGAAACCCCGCTGGAGAAGTCCCTGGTGGAGAACGGTGGTGACTCAGAGGCTGTGGGGCTGGGTGGGGAGCTGCTCCAGCCTGAGCTCCTGGAGGCTGCCCGGCCTCCGCGTGTGCTGCGACCGCAAGCGCTTGGGCAGGGCCTCTGCTGATGACAGGCAAGATCTCTGCTGGCCTCCCGTCCTTAACCTTCCCCTCTAAAGACAAAGCACCAAAGCCCCAGGTTCCCTGGTGCCCCGGGGGACGTGTGCAAGCTGGACTGGGAAACGGCGGGCTGCCCGCTGTGCTCCACGAGGTGCCTCCGGGGCAAGCGACAGACTTCCACACAGGCCCTGCAGGCGAGAAAGGGCTCCCGGGAGAGAGGGCATCAGAAGGAAGCTTCTGGGAGACGCAAGCCTAGGGGTGGGAGTTGCTCCGGCTCTCCTGAGCTCCTGCTCAGGCATCCCTGGTCCTCACTCCTCACCCCACACCCCACCCCGCGTCCCAACCTGCAGGCCTCAGCAGGGCTTCTCAGGGGTGGGTGTGGTGCTGCCTGTGTCCTCTGAATCTTTACACCCAAGTGGGTTCCAGGAATAGCGCCCTCCACTAGGGCTGGGAGCCAGAGCCCATGGGCCGTAGCTGGGCCCACTGATGTGAGCCTGAGGCCCAGCGTCTGCCCTGAGACCCTGCTTCTGCGCAAGAAACCTCTGGGGCCTGGAAATGCGCGCATTCCTGAGATCTGACAGAGCTGGTGGCTGCCCAGACCTTGACGGGGTGCCTGATACCACAGCGCTGACCCGGTGGCCAGGGAGCACCTCTGGCGATGGGAGCGGAGCTGAGGACACCCGTATGGAGGCCCCGCTGCGTGGAAGCCCTGCCTGCAGGAGGCCCCTTACCAGACGACGGCAGACTCTCAAAGGCAACCCAGAGCCTCTGCACCAAGTGTGCAGGGGAGAGACGACAGAGGAGGGAGAGTAGCCATGCGCCTCGCAGCCCCTCGAGGCCCCCACAGCAGGCGGGCCCTGGGATGGCCCCTCTAGAATGGTCCACGGGGCTCTGCTAGGGCCTGGTCCCAGGACTCAGACTCAGGAGGCCGACGGCATCAGGGGAATAATGGCAACAGCCCCCAAATGAACCCCAAGCTCGACTGCCCCCAGCCGCCCAGTCACTGGTCCCGGGGCCCTGACCCCCGACACCCCACCTTGACATTTGCCGAGGCCATTCCAGTGCGTAAGACATTCGTAGCTCAGGCAAGGTCAGGGTGGGACAGTAAATTCAAAGGACCACGGCATCCTGGCACCCAGGGGCATGGACTCGTCTCCCTGCTCCCCTCCCCCTCCTCGCCCGCCCTACCAGGCTCAGGCCCAGCGTGGGGGTCCAGGAGTCTCTGGCCCTTGGCATTGTCCCTGAGAGGACACAGCCCCCTGTGTAAACAGCCCCAGGGAACAAAGGCCATCATGAGGCATCAGATGGGTGGGCCTGGCAGTGCTCTCCCCTGCGTCTTCAGCTCTGTACCTCAGAGTCCATTTGAATACAACTCGGCCCTTTGGCAATTGTTCACATTTTTAATCATAACACGGCCCACGCTCCGCGGCTGCCCCCGACACTCGATGTGAATGACCACTCGTCCTGGCTGAGGGCTGTCCCAGGCGGCGAGAGCCTCCAGAGCCAGACAAAGTGGCCTTTGCTCCTCGAAGCACGGTCTCTGGAGTCTCCCCGCGCGTGTGGCGCACCTGTCACCTCAGCCGCCTCTCACAATCCCGGGGAGGGGCAGCTGTCACGCCACTCAGGGCCTGGTCCCGCAGCCTGAGGCCGCAGCCTAGAAAGGTCCCAGGGATTGGGACTCTGGCCCCGAGGCCAGGCCATCCCTGAGGGCCCCAGGCCATTGCCACCCCGCGGAGCAGCCTGAGGACGAAGATCCCACCCCACGCTGCTCCCGACCGCAGGTCAGACTCAGTTTCTTTCAGATGTGAGGGAAGGAGGAGCAGAGGGCGATGCGTCTTCTCCGCATGTCCTAGGGCGTCCCGTCCCCCCACCTCCTGCTGCGAGCTCACCGTGGGACACCCTTCCCCTGGACCTGGGGAACTGCTGCCCAGCCGGCTGGGATGGGCCAAGGAAGGGGTGCCAGGCGGCCAGGCCAGGGGCAGGCCCAGGACAGGCTTTGCGGTCTCCAGAAGATGGCTTCGTGGGCCCGGAGGCTTTCCAGTAAGGAAAACTGAGGAAGGCAGGGGCTGCAGTGGGGTGGGGGCATCTTTAACCGCCACCCACCCATGAGGACCCGAGGGTCGCCCTCCCTGCGCCTTGGAAGAATTGCTGTCAATAGCAGGAACCTCTACGGGTCACTGTGAAGCTGGGGATTTCAGGGGACCGACTTGGTTGGGGCCCCTCGGTTGCCATCCTGGTTTCCCTCAGCAGGTTCCGTAAGAAATGCGAGAACACCACCGGCCAGGAGTGCCGAGGGGAGTGTGTCTGCCCATGGATCTAGGACACGAGCACTGTGAGGTGGAGGCCGAGGGAGGCCCTCCAGGGTGAATGGCACCCCTGTTCCCGAGAGGAGCCTCCGAACCAAACCAAGGATGGCGGAGCGCTGTTGGGGACGCCGGGAGCATTGACAGGAGCAAGGGGCTCGGCCACTGCCTGCCGGCTCACAGGCCGCGGCCACACTCAGGGACCAGGAAGGTCCTCAGAATTAACTCGAATCCCTGCTGCTCACCATCTGCGCCACTTTCTCTAAAACATCTCACAAGACGTTCCACCAGCAGAGTGCCCGGTGAGCCCAGGCCACAGAGCGGACAACGATGAAGATGCAGGGAACACAGATCCAGTATCCACGTCTTATGATCTGGTCGCTCAGACAGATGGAGAAACTTGCGCTAACAGATGGACATCCATCATGCCGGAGTCTGACGTCCACCCTTCGAGGGAGACGCCCAGTGGTTAGATGACAACACAGGTGGAACCTCCTAGTGGCTGATCCCTCCCTCAGTCATTCAGCACAGGTGCCAACAGGGGGGTCAAGTGGGCTCCCTATGCAGGGGGCAAGTGTAGTGGGGCGAATGGTGGCCCCGAAAAAGGAATGTCCAGATCTAAACCCTCAGACCTGTGAATGTGACCTTGTTTGGAAAAAGGGTCTTTGCAGATGTAATCAAGCCAAGAATCTTGAGGGGAGATCATCCTGGATTATCCAGGTGGGCCCTGAATCCAATGACAAGTGTCCTGGTGAGAGACAGAAGAGGAGAGACATAGACACAGGGGGAGGCCATGTGACGACGGAGGCAGAGACTGGAGGGATGCGGCCACCAGCCCAGGAGCACCCAGAGCCCCCAGCAGCTGGGAGAGGCAGGAGGGACCTTCCCCTGGAGCCCCTGGAGGTGGCGTGGCCCTGCTGACACCTTGATTTCAGACTCTGGCCCCAGAACTGGGAGAGGATGGATGTCTGTGTGTTAAGACACCAATTTGTGTCCTTGTTACAGCAGCGTGAGGACACTCACACAGCAGGCGAGACCAGAAGGAGAAGCATCCCTCCCAGAGAACCACGTATGAAAAGGCCCAGAGGAGCGAGGCCATTGGGTGGCACGGAGGCAAGAGGGCAGAGGGTCAGGTGGGGCCGGATTCCGGAGGACGCTGGAGGTCACTCTAAGCTAGGACGGGCTCTAAGTAGGGGACTGCCATAGGACACCTGTCCTCTAAGATACGCATTCTGGCCTCAAGTTGGAAGTATCTGGGCAGAGAAAAAGATATACTGGGTGAAGCACACGAGACCCTCGATAGGAAATCTGTTAATTCAGGGAAAGTTCAAACTGCACGCACATGCTACGTGGCCTCTTCCAGATGGGGGCCGCTCCACTGTTGGGGTGGCTGGGACACAGAGATGAGCCTGCACAGCCCTGTTCTAGGGCGAGACGGATGAGGCTGGAGCAGCCTAGGAGCGCAGCTCCACTCTCCACTCTCCCCTCACGCTCTGGAGATACCCGAGACCAAAGCGACAAGGAGAGCAGCTGAGGGCATGTCCTGAGCCTGAGAGAGAACTGGGAGTTCACTCCACTCGGGCAGGCCGGAGCTGCGGGACTGAAGACAGATGCAACAATTCTAAAAAAAATTCTAAACAAAATATTAACAAATGAATCCAGTAATAGATAAATAGGATCAACACTTTACAATTAAGTTGGGTTTATCTCAGGAATGCAAGGTTGGTTTAACATGAAAATTAACCAATATAATTCACCACGCTAAAGACTAGAGGACAGAAACCATCTTATCATCTTAATCAATGCAGGCAAAGCATTTGACAGAATTCAGCATAAGAATTCTTAGCAAATTAGAAAAAGAAGGAAATGCCTTAATTTGATAAAGGGTTTCTACACAAAAAAGACAAATCTCCAACCCTGAAATATGGAAAGCTTTTCTTTTCAAATTGGAATAAGACAGGGACACCGGCCTGCACGCCTCACCTCTGGTCATGGTGTCAGTGTAGAAAGACAAGAGGAAGCAAGGACGTAAAAACTGGGCAGGAAGAAATGAAACACTCCTTCTTTGCAGTTTCTCTGATTGTGTATATACAAAATCCAAAGAAATCCCAGGAAAATTATCAGAATCAATAAGTGAGTTTAGCAAGGCTTCTGGGTACATGGTCAGCATACAAAAATTTATTTTATTTCCATGTAGCAGCAAAAAGAGACAATACAAGGCATTTAGAAATATACCATTTAAAATATCATGAAGAAATATCAATTACCTAGGAATAAATCTAACAAAAGATGTGTAAGACCATCAACGCAGAAAACTGACACATTACTGAAAGGAAAAGCCTAAGTGATGATATTATTAACACGGAATGAAATCCAAATATGCAAAGACACCAATTATCCGTAAATTCATCCACAGTGTTCATTTAATCCCAATAAAAATTCCAACAATTTTTATGTCTGGGTATCTAGACAAGCCGAATCTACAATAAACACGTAAAGGAGGCAAAGGGCCTAGAACAACCAAGCGATCTGGAAAGAAGATTTGCTCCGCTGGATACGGAGACTTGAGGCAAAGCTCGCGGAAGGAAGATGGTGTGGCGTGAGGAGAGAAATAAGCCAGCGGGAAGACTAGAGCCCCACACAGACCCAGCACATATAGACACAGCGTGCACGACAGAGGCGGCCCAGCAGAAAAAAGGGGAAGATGTATTCAATAAATGGAGATGGGCCGACTGAACAGACACACGGAAAAAAAAATTGACTCTTAACACCGTCAATTCAGGTACGTGGTAGATTGAAAAAGGAAACACAAAATAATTAAGCCTCGGGAAGATAACGTACGAGAGTATCTGATGTCCTTGGGACAGAGAAAGATTCTTTACACAGGACACAAAAATTTCTATCCCTAAAGAAAAAGACTCTTAAATGGCACCAGATTAAAATTAAGAACCACTGTTCATCAAAAAATCTTAAGGGAGTGAAAAGGCAAGCCACGGGGTAGGGGGAGACCCCAGTGACATGTAACAAATACTGGCCCGGCTCGAGTCTACAGGGAACCCGCAGATCAACCGGGAAGAGAAACACGGCTCCAGAAAACGGGCAGGAGGCCTAAGGAGGCACTTTGGGAATAGCACATCCGAGTGCTGGGAATGCGTAATTGGACGTGCAAAGAAAACCCTGAGGCTGACCCTTCCACGCCCTCCAGAAGGCTCGCCACCGAATGAAGGCCTGCGCCGCCCAAGGCCCGAGGAGCACAGAGAATGCCGAGGGACTCACGGCTTCCACCACTTTGGAAAACTGGCTGGTGTCATCGACGACTGAAGATGTGGAGCACCGAGGACCAAGGGTGCCACTTCTGCCTTCACCCAACAGAAAGGCTACACGAGGTCCCCAAAGAGCATCACGGGAAGACAAGGCAGTGGTTCCCCACAGCCAGAGAAAGGAAGTGACCCCAACGCCCACCAACTCAATGCCCCCAGTAGATAAACAGACGGTGCTGGGTTCCAGAATGGACACAGACAGACCGGCTACTCAAGGCAGCATGGATGACCGCTCAGACACAGCACTGACCGGAATGAGCCAGCACAACAGAACACGTGTGCTGTGACTTCACAGATGTGAGGCTGACACACTAAACCACAGTTCAGGGAAATTCGCTTGGGTGGTAGGACCACAATGAAAGCAGATCCCACCCCCAGGAACGGGGGAAGCGCAGCCAGAACATCTGGGCTGAGATGGGTGGGCAGGCACGGCCCCATGGGGAGGTGACCTCTGTGTTGATGTCTAAAGGGACGAGAAAGAACAGCCTAGGGACATCTGGGGGCCGAGTGGTCCAGAGAAGGCCAGGATGGGACAAGCCTGGCAGTGGGAGATGAGGCTGAGGTGAGCTTCCAGAAACGCCATCCTCCCACACAGGCTCTGTCCACAGCCAGCTCCTCACGTGGGCACAGAGGCAGGTGCACCGAGAGTGCCAGGGTCACAGACAGAAGGGGAGTGGACATGGCAGAGGCGCCGAGGGACAGGGAACAGGCACATGTGGTGGGCTATGGAGAAGGGGAACCAGGTGTGCACAGAGGATGCGTGGACCCCCAAGAAGGAGAAGCACACACCACCGCTCACCTGTGAGAACTCAGCGGGCCAAACTGTGGTGCCTGAGGTGGGACGCGTGTGAGGAGGGCTGGTCAGGCCCTGGGGCCTGGAGTAGGGGTAGGACCACTTGGAGAAAACTCCCAGAAGATGAACCCATCGCCATGTGTAGGGCAGGATGGGGGGTCCTGGGTGGGGAGGAGAGAGACGGCTGTGCAGCAATTCAAGCAGAAAGCAAAGGTGGCTCAAAGAGACAAGGCCGGGGGTGGGGAAGGCCCCAGCAGAGGAGAGCCTGACACTCAGGATGCTGATGTCACTCCAGGGAGAACACTGCCTTGGAGCAGGAGGGTACCAAATGGAGCAGCCTGGCTGGCGACGGTGAGCCAGGACCAGGGTGCAGTGTGGAGGGCAGCCGATGGGGCCATCTCCCCGAAGAAGTGGTCCCTGCCAGCAGGAAACAAGAGCAGCTGGCCACAGAGAGAAGGCCCAGGGAAGAGCGGGGACAGGAGGGATGGGGGGACGCCTGACCACGGGGGTGGGGCGTGAGGAGAGGACATGACTCGAGGACTCAAGGTGCAGGGGTAAGCAGGCCACCAGCGACCACCAAAGGCGGAAGGTCGAGGGCACGGGAGACCACGGAGTCTGCCACGTGGGGTCCTGGGAAGCATCCAGAGAAGGGGCGCACTGTACTTCTGGGCAATGGCTGCCCTGACTTATCTCCCTCCACGTGCCTCCTCCCCGTGAAGCTGGGGCACTTCTGTAACTGCCTCCACCCAGGACGCAGCAGGAGGGAGCTGCTGACCCCTGAGGTCACGGCACAGAGGTGACACTTCTCTCACCTGGTTCTCTCTTGGGACGTGTAACGGGGGATCTCTGAACTGAAAGGCAAGTGTTTCCGTTCAGAAGCGGCATTCTGGAGAGACCCCACACAGAGACAGAGGAGCCGGCCAGTCATCAACTCAGACACGTGACGGACAAGAGGAGCCTCAGAGGGTCCTGCCCAGCCAAGGCCAGGGGACCAGAGACCGCTGTCCCTGCCACACTGCGCTGGATGGCAGATTCGTGAGCAAAGCCAACGCTGTCACTGTCTCGACCCGCCGGTTTTGGGCTGGTCTGTGGCACAGCATTAAATGACCAGCGGGGGCTGAGGGTCAGCGAGCAGACAGTGGTGAGGACCCTGAGACATGCACAGTGTGCCCCCTCGACTGGTAAGGAGGGTGTGGAACACGCTTGCTACAGGCACCTCGCCACCAGAACCGGGAGCTCGCTGGAGTCAGACATGAGGGGCATCTGAGTAGACGTGCCTCTGGGGCCAGACCCACATCCCACCCCCAGTGGAGCTCAACTCGCCCGCCTGGCTGACCCCTCCCCAAGCAAAGCCGAGACAGTGGGGGGTGTGAGTCCTGACCGAGGTCACTGGGAGGAACCGGCTGTTTTGTGACATTTCTGCTGGAGTGAGAGCTTCCCAGGCTGGAGGCCATGCCGGCTCACCTGGCACCTGGCAGCTGCTCAACAGACATTTGTTGAACAAACGGGTGGGACAGGGTTACAGGATGGGATCTCGGGAAATGAGGCCCGGGGGGGGGTCACGTGGAGCCCACTCGGGATGCCCCACTTATCATGCCAAGAAAATCAGAGACTCAGGACAACCTGGGGACACGCAGAGAAGCTGCGCCACCGCAGGAGAGGACGGTGGAGGAGTGAGAAAAGGCTGCAGGTGTTTTAACTTTTGGGCTTGAAAAAAGGCAAGGACCCATCCTTCCCTTTCACAAATCTAATTAAAAAAAGAAAAAGCCAGTGTGAACGTGCTCTTCCGAGGACGAGCTCACACTCCCCCTGGCCAGAGAGAGAAGCTCAGGCTTCAGAGCAAGCGCATGGGGGCGTGACGAGACATCTGAGCGGGATGCTAAGTCAAGACATGGCCGTTCCCTGGTGCTCTGTGAAAGGCTTCTTGCATTTCTTCGCCAAAGAAGGTCCTGCATCTGGAGGTGTAGACATTAAACGACAACTCACAATTGAGCTGTCGTTGCGTGCCACTGCACAGTTAAAGGGCAACCACGGGACCTGGAAACAGCCTTCATTCCCACATCAGGAAACGAGATTTGGAGCCACATTCCTGTGGGAGCTGCCCTTCCCCCATATGCGATTCGTGGAGGCTGCTGATCACAGCACCTGCATCCCCCCGTGACCCCAGCAGGGCCCGTCAAAGCCATTCCCAGGAACTGACGTGCAGACACTATGGAGGAGTTTCCCTCTCTGAAGCTGTGCTGCTGAACTGGGATGCTGTGGGTGGGGGATGTGGGGATCAGGGATGCTGTGGGTCAGGGATGGTCGGGGATGCAGTGAGTCGGGGATGCTGTGGGTCAGGGATGTTGTGGCTCAGTGATGCCGTGGGTCAGGGATGCTGTGGGTCAGGGATGGTCGGGGATGCTGTGGGTCAGGGATGCCGTGGGTCAGGGATGCTGTGGGTCAGGGATGGTCGGGGATGCTGTGGGTCAGGGATGCTGTGGGTCAGGGATGCTGTGAGTCAGGGATGCTGTGGGTCAGGGATGGTCGGGGATGCTGTGGGTCAGGGATGCTGTGGGTTAGGGATGCCGTGGGTCGGGGATGCTGTGGGTTAGGGATGCTGTGGATGGGGGATGCCGTGGGATGTGACATCGTGGCTTCCTCCCCATCCAAAGAGAAAGCTATTCTCCCTGGGAGGGGCTCAACAGTGGAGAGAGCCCACATGGGGAGCTGGAGATCTCGTCTGAGCCCCAGATGCGGCTGGGCCCCACCCAGGCAGCTCACTCTGTCCCTTCTAGTAAACACCTGTTGTTTAAGCAGTAGGAGTTGGGTGTGTGTCGATTCTTCTGCCCAATCCAGTGTCTGTCTGGTGCAGGGTTTGTGGGCTCAGGTGGACTTGGCCCCAAGCCCAGCACCCTAGTTCCAGAGTGGTTTCCTGATGGCGCCAGGCTGGGCTCAGGGCACTGACCCCACGGCCCGGGAAAGACCTGATACTTCAAGGTGCAGTAGGGTCCCTTGCCTCAGCCCCAAGATCCCCAGATGGCGTCTCCTGCACAAGCTGCTCCGCCCCACCAGCAGCGTCACTGGCTATAAACAGGTCTGGCTAGCAGTCGGCACTGCCATCCCCTGAGGCAGCTTTTAATCCTCAGCCTCTTCTGCAGGGAATGGCCCGCTGCCCACCGGGAGGGAAAACCACGTGGACGCTGCCCCTGAGGGCAGTTTGGCTGCTCAGAGATTTCTCTTAAACCTCAATCAGTGATGAGTGATTTTAATTTTCTTCATGAAATTCTCCCATGATTTGCACATTTCCCACAAGGAGCATTGTATACAGTAAACAGTTATTTATCTCAACTTCAAAGGATTCAGGAAGGTCAGCGAGACAGCGCCAGGGAGATAAGAACACGCCAAAACAGCTTCCTCTAGTCTCCATCACTTTGCCATCCATCGGGATGGAGAGGAATTTTTTAATGTAGCATTTAAATTATGGTACCTTTCTGACTCAGAGATCCCTTTGGAAATCTTGAAAGCCATAGACCCTTTCCCCAGGAAAACGTACATACCCTCACATGGCATGCATTTTGCAGATGCTCCCAGGAAATTCACCAGCACGCCCTCCCCCACCCCCCATCCCGGAGCCCTGTGATGCAGACCCTGTGATGGGAACAGGGGCTGGTATCGGAGACGGAGTCTTGGAATCCAGTTCAAGGCATCTGGCAAGCTGTCTCTCACTGCCCCCCTCACCCCCCATTTCCTGCCTGTTCCCAGCTCTCCCCAGCCGCATCACTCTATCCCCGGATGTGGTCCCAGCGCAAGCACAGTTCAGGTCAGGGGCCAGGGGCTGGCCGGGCTCTGGGGAGCACCCCACCCCCAGCTTGCCCTCCCTGAGAGGTCAGCCATGGGGAGTCCGGGGAGGCAGGCTGTGGGAGTCCTTGTATCAGCGTCCCTCACGGACCATGCAAGTGTCTAATACCCGTCAGGCGAATTAACCAATAAATACGCAGATGGATGACAGCACAGTCAGCTTATCCTGAACGGTGTCTCATCTTCAGAGCACACAGACGCCTGTCAAAACAGCAGCCACTGGGAAGGCAGGCGAATGGACTTCCTTCCCACCCCATTTCAAGGCTTCGTTTACATAACTGAAACCGCAGAATAAAGCGTTTCTCTGGGTCCTCCTTCAAAGGCGGGTACTGCTCCCCAGAGGTGTGTGGGAAAAAAATAGATTGGCAGCCAACCTCTTTATCTTGATCGCTGGGTTATATGCTCACATGTGATAAGAAAACATAACACCGCTCCAGGGAAGCTTCTGGATTTGCATACCGGAGGCCTGACTCTCACCTGGGATGACAACGTGACGTTTATGACGGACCTAGAGGGCTTGGGACCCCGAGGGGGCGTCGAGTCCCTGCCAAAGGATCACGCGCATTCTGCAGGATGCAGAAACGGCCCTTTCTGTGGCCGTGGCTCTCCTAAAATTCGTGCTGTGGGACAGCGGCTTCATTTCAAACCCTCTAAACCCTCATTTCCCACCGTGTCGCTGGCGGCCGCCACCCCAGGCCCGGGCGTCGGTACACAGTGTTTATGTAGCTGGACGTGGAGAGGGCCGGGGTGCAGCGCCCGGAGGGAACGGGCTGCACGGGTCGCCCTCTGACGCGTTAAGCACCGACGCGAAGAAAGGCCACAGCGCCTCGTTTGGGGCCCCATTATAAAACGCTCCTTTGCATCGCCTCCCCCTCGCCCGGGCCCCGCGTCCCCAGACCCGCGTCCCGATCCAGCCGGCCGGGCCCCGAGCGCAGCGCCGACCGCCTGGCAGCCCCGGGGCGCGGGGCGCACGGACGCGCGGGGGCCGGTCCAGGCAGCGGCTGGCGGGCGCCGGGAGCGGGGTCGCGCGTCCCCGGCCTCGGGCGCAGGTGGCAGGCAGGCGGGGGCTGGGGGCCCTGCTCCCCGGGGGTGCCCTCCGCGCGGCGCCCGGACCAGCCCTGCGGCCGCTTACCTCGAAGACGCAGCGACTGCAGCGGCGGCGCCTCCGCGACTCCGCCGCGCGCGACCCGGTGCCCAGCGGTGCGCTCCCGCCACCGCCCCCGGCCCGGCCCGGCCCCACCCTCCGGACGCCCGGCCCCGCCCCCGACCCCGCCCCGGCCCCCGTCGGCCCGCCCCGCGCGCTCACTGGCGGCCCCGCCCCGGCCTCTCCCTCTCGGGAGCGCGCGGGGCGCACGGAGGCCGGTCCGAGCGCCGCCTCTGCCTTACAAGGCCGGCTCTGCGCAGGCCCTGCGGCCGCGGGCTCCGCGCGCAGGGGCGTGGGAACCCCGGGGGCGGCGCCTGTGCGGCCGCACCTGGCTCTCCAGTCCCCGCAAGGCCGGCGCGGTCGCCGCGGGGCGCGGGTGGGCGCGGGTGGCGGCGTGGGCGGCGGGGGAAGAACGGGCGAAGATGGGCCCGCGGGTGGGGCGGCCGGGGAAGCCCCGCAGAGACTCTCGGGCCAACGAGGGGACAGCGGTGGCAGGCGGCTCGGGCCCCACGGAGGGGGGGCAGCGCCCCGAGAGTCTGGGGGGCACGGGAGCGCGCGGGTCCCGAGGTCAGCCGAGGCGCGGAGGCGGGTCCGGGCCGGCACCAGGCACCATGCTCAGCTGGGCCTCCTTCCCGGGGGACAAGCAGTGGCTGCGCCCCCGCCTGGCCCCACTCCGGCTGGAGGACTTGGTTCTTCCTGTGGATGGTGAGGCCTCCCCTGGTCACCTATGTGAGAAGCCTAAGTCCTGAGAGCCTCTCCAGTTTCTCCTTCTCTTCTTTCTCTCTTCTCGGGGACACCTGCTGTCCGTCCCCACCAGGCCGGCTCTGCGGTGGGGAGGGTTGTGATCGGAGGCAGGGTGGGTCCCCGCCATCAGCAGGTTGCTCAGCAGGAGGTTCTGGGGTCAGGGTGACCGGGAGGTACTACGTGCTGAGTGCTGGGACTTGGGGCGCAGGGGTCTGCCGCTGCACCCTCCAGGACCCCTCCGTGGAGGAGGCCTCCTCAGGCTGTTGAGAGGCCCAGCCTCCAGGAGGGACGGTGGCCTTTAGGTCACTTCCAGCTTCATTGCTGTGGTTCCCTTGGAGCTGGCCAAGGACCACCGCCCAGGCTCTGTCTTCCCCTTGGAGCTGCAGAACACCCCCCCATCTCTGTCCTCACCCTCCCGGCCACAGACCCGCCCCCATCCCCCCAGGCTCTGTCCTGGCCCTCCAGGCTACAGCTGCCCCACCCCCACCCCGGTAAACATACTTCCAGGCTCTGTCCTGCTCTCAGCATCTCATCTGGATCAGAAGTGCCAGCAGGAGTCCGTGTGCGGGAGCGCAGCGTCGGGCGTCACCTCAGATCCCAGCCAGGTCAGGGAGCCCAGCAAAGGCAGCAGAGGAAGTTGGCGTGCTGCACCAGAGAAGGGGCGATGGGTGCTGGCCGTCCACCAGACCGCCAGCTCACGAGTGAGAGGACGTGGGTTCTGACGCGTGGGAGCCAGGGACAGGCAGCCTGATGGCACCCCATCCCCACAGGGGTCCTGGGTCTCAGCCCTCTGGTTTCTGCTTCCGCTTAAAACTGGCGGAAGACGGGCTTCTGTCTCCTTTTCATTCCCCTGAGAAGTTCCACACTCCAGAGACCAGGCAGGCCCAGGAACTTGGAGTGGGAAGAATAGGGAGGCTCTTGGGGTCATCCTGAGGCCCGCTTTGGTCACTCGCGGGCCTGTTTTGTTAGGCAGGAGCTGGGCTGCGCCTTCTGTGTCCCACACGGCCCCAAGCGCTGCTGTGGGTGCCCGGAAGTTGTTACCAACAGTGCAAATGAGATCGTGAAAAATGTTACTCACTGTCATGTTCCCGTCATTGTATTAGTCAAAAGGTGACCGTTTAGGCCATCTTTCAAAACCTGACATCAACGCGGTGATTTTGCCAACAGTGAAATTGTAGAAGGAGGTGAGCACCCTGCTGCAGAAGCAGGAATGTTCAAGGAACCTGGTCATTGGGCAGCAGAGGCGAGGCCTGGGGAGGCGAGGGGAGGCGTGGGGAGGTGTGGGGAGGCGAGGGGAGGTGGAGGGGAGGCCCGGGAAGGCGGTGGGGAGGCCTGGGGTGGCGAGGGGAGGCGTGAGGAGGCGAGGGGAGGCATAGGGGAGGCGAGGGGAGGCGTGGAGAGGCGAGGGGAGGCCTAGGGCAGCGGAGGGGAGACGAGGGGAGGCGTGGGGTGGCGAGGGGAGGTGGAGGGCCCGGCGCGGGCACCTAGCGAACCCCGGCACACCTGCCTCAAGACACGAAGGTGGAGCTACAGCCCCGGCAGAGCTCTGCTCTGGGGTTTCATCTGCCGGGTTCATGAATACTGTTCCTGGTGTCGAGGGACATTTTGTGCTGAGTTCCCGGGGCGCTGTCCACAGCAGGGAGTCCGTTCAGTCCACACTGAGAAAATCCCCTGGAACAGAGATGTCGGCTCTCCCCTACATCTTCCCTGCCCCGGGAAAGGCCCCTCTCTCACAGTCCTGGGGCCAGAAGTCCAAAGTCAGGGTGTTGGCAGGCCGGGCTCCCTCCAAAGGCTCTGGGGGTCCCCCCGCCTCCTCCAGCTTCTGGTGGCCCCAGGTGTCCAACCTCTCCTCCGTCATCACGTGGCCTCCCCCTGTCTTATAAGGACACTCTCATTGGATTTGGGGCCCATCTGATGATCCAGGATGGTGTCATGTCGAGGTCCCTAGTTATGTCTGCCGAGACCCTTCCACCAGATGAAGTCACATTCAGAGGCTCTGGGTGGGCGTGGTTTGGGGGCCCTCTCACCCCACTACAGATGTTTTTCCTGGCTCTCCCAGCGGTGGTCGTCTCGGCCCAGCAGCCTGGCGGTTCACCAGGAGATGCCTCTGAGTCCCCGACTGCCCTGTCCTGGTGTCCTAGGAGGTTTGGTGTCGTGCAGTGGGGAGCATCGAGGACAGGGCAGGTCCCACACACAGGCCCAACTCGCACGGACCCCAGCTGGGCTGGCATGCCTGTGCCTCACCCACCCCGGCCGCTGCCTGGCTGCTCAGGCTGTGGGCCCTGGGTCCCCGCCACAGGGACTACCCCCGGGGGGCAGAGGGCAGCTGTGGGCAGGAAGAGGGGCCAGCTGTACGTAGCTCCACGTACTCAGCCTGAAAGTGTTCCTTGTTTTTAGAACCTGAAGTAGGTGTTCTTCTTGGTGGAAACACGTTCTCGACCGCACGCTCGGAGGCTTGGGCAGCTCCCGGCTCGTCCTCACAGTCTTCCCCCCGTGGGAGGCTACCTCACGCGTCCTGTGCCTCGGGCAGCAGTGGGGGAGACCCAGGGACACAAAGCCGATGCCGCCCGTCCACGCTGGGGGGCCGCAGAGAGCTTCCGGGACTCACATTCAGCTTCCTTCCCCGGGCTTCCAGGCCCCACTGCTCGACGCCGGGAAAATTGCCCTTAATTGAAGACGAGATCCCAAGGGAGCTAAAATAACCTTGTGCGGCCGGCTAGCCACCATCCCCAGAGGAAGGAGGGACGCCTTCTGTCCAGCTCTGTTTCCCCTTGGAGAGCTGCTGACCAGGGAGGGGGTGCCTCGGCCGGGCCGGGGCTGCTTTGTCCACTCACTGCGGGGGGTGCCCAGCGTGGGCCCTCCTCAGGAGGGTGCACTGGGTGGGGGACAGCCGTCTGGTTTGGGCTCATGCTGGTCACCACCACGACCCAGCACAGTGACCGAGAAAGCACAGTGACAGTGCTGTGCAGCCCACGCTGGGCCATGCCCTGCTCTGTGGCCCTCCTAGGGGGGTGGGCGTCGAGGTCAGGGCTGGCTACGTCCTGTGCAGGACCCGGTCAAAAGGAAAAGTGGGGCCCCTTGTTCAATATTATTAAGAATCTCAAGACAGCGACAGCAGAGCATTGAAGAGAGCCCAGGGCCCTCCTAGTGGGGTCGTGGGTGTCACAGCCCTGACGGCTGTTCCACTTGTCAAGTGATGCTCCCGGGACTCAGAGAGGTTGAGTAGTTGACCCGAGGACGCATAGCTGGTGGGGGCAGAGCTGGCATCCGCAGCGAGTGTGAGCTTCTAAGGACTGCTGGACCCTCGCCTTGGAAACCTGCTCTTTGACTCATGGATTTATCCCTGCAATCGTAAAACTGGGCATAAGTCTTATTGACAAAAAACATAAATTTCTCATGGTTTAAGATGATTCCCTAATTTTTGTTCTGATAAGATTTTCAGGACCTGGGGTCTGTTACTGACTTTGCTCGTAAGAAAACCTTGAGAGGCACCAGCCCATCAATGGGGGGTGAGGGTGCAGCACTTGCCCTGGGACCGGGGATCCCTCTGGCCATACCGAAGCTGCGGTGCTAACCTGGCGACGTGGCAATGTGGCGGCGTGGCGGCCTGGGCTCTGACAACAGCGACGGACCCTGAGATCTTCCCCGGGGCTGATGGTCGTGGTGGCCCTGGTCCCAGGTGGCTGCACGGTGTCCTTGTGTGTCCGTCGAGGCAGGCTTGTCTTGGTTTTTCCTTTTCCCCAACATGGCGTGATGCCCTGGGCGGGTGGTGACAGCACAGCCCTGCTCGCGATTTCCTGAATGTGCTGTCATCAGCGTCATCGAATGCCCGTCCACTCTGGGCTCGAGGGAGGGAAGACTTCTGTAGGACAATCCTACACATGAAGTCACGGCAGGAAGTCACTATAAAGTGCAGGACCTGAGGCGGGTCTGCGAGGAGGTGGCTTTCTGTTCGGTCCCTTCGACAAGTCATAAGGGTTATAAAAGTAGAAACACAACTTAACACCACTGAAATCAGAGCTGTTTTGAGACGTTTCTTCTATGAGCGCCTGTGAAAAAACCGTCAGAAGACAATTCCCTGCAGAGGTGAATTCAGGGCAGAAAGTGAGGCACATCTCTAGGATGCCCTCTCCTCGTCCAGGAAGGTCTCCAGGGACAGAGGCGCCACAGCCTCCCAGGAAACTCAGTTGGGTCGACTCCCGCGTGGCAACACAGTCCAAATCTCGCCTAGATTGATCTGAACTAATGTTCTTTTTGCCGTCTTCTCAGCACACAGAGATCTCGGCGCATGAGTCCTCATCTGGTTCAGACAGGAGCTACCACGCCCTCGCTTGCTCGCCCTCTATTCTCTGAACACCCCGCTGGAGAAATGTCCCCCGTCTTTCCTGCACTTCAGAGGCAGTGGAGGTCGGAGGCCCTTCACGGCTGGGGGTGTGTGGTCTGTACTGCCCTTCCGTCACAGGCTTCTCCGCCTCAGGGACGACAGCAGCTCTATGGGCCTTTTTAGATTCAGTCGACTCTGCACCCCGATTGCATTTTCTGATTTTGCAAATGAAAATGGGCCTCTATGCAGCAATATCTAATATACATCAAATTATCATAGAACAGACTTCTGCTTCCAGGCAAGAGGAAGCAACAGGAACCAGAGTTATCCTCTTAACATGAAACAACCCCAAACTGGAGGAAATCTATGGAGCACTGGTTTGCAAGACACTGGACGGCAGGCAACATATGACAGTGAGCCTTGAGTGCTGGGCACCCCCGCTGACTGCCTGGATAGCGTCACAGCTGGTGCAGGGAGGGGACCCGGTCGGAGCCTGGCAGTCTCCCTGGGTGAGGGCTGGGGAGACTAGGGTGGACAGAAGTCACAGAACAGAGTCAGGAGAACAGAGTGAACAGAACTGACGGAAGAGAGCACAGCACAGAGAACCCGGAGACCGCAGGGAGCCCCCTGAGGTACACGGCTGTGTGCTGGTGAGCTCATGCAGGTGGGAATGACCCACTGGAGATGTTCGAGGGAGCAGGGCCCGAGGCTCGCACAGGGTCGTGAATGGTGCCTGTACTAGCTGAGAAGACCTCCAATCCACAGGGCACGGGGTGGTGCACCCAGAGACGGAGATTGCCTCAGTGCTGGAGAATAATTAGCCCTCGTCTGAGCACTGCTCTGGTCTTGCCGACAGATCTTAACAGCAAGGCACAGAGATCAAACTGTCTTTAAATAACTTAACTGCATCTCAGAATAAATTTCAAGAATATCTATAAGAATACAGAAATATCTAGCACCCAAAAAGGTAAACTTAACGATTTCTGGCATCCAATTAGAACTATCAGGTGTGCAAAGAAGCAGGAAAATTAGACCCATCATGAGAGGATAAATCAATCAATTGAAACTGACCCAGGACTGGCACAAAGGTGTTAAAACAGTATTATAACTGTATTCCATGTGTTCTGAAGGTAGAGACGTGGAAGATATAATAACACTCCAGAATGAACTTCTAGAGGTAAAAACTACAATGTATGAGATGAAAAACACACTGAATGGGATTAATGGCAGATTAGACACTGAAGCAGCATGGCGAAAACAACTATCCAAAATGAAACAGAGAGAAAAGAGAATTAAAATAACCCCCGATCCTCAGTGATCTATGGGACAACTTCAAGCAGCCTCAAATATGTTTAATTGGAGTCCCTGAAGAAGAGGAGAAAATATTGAGGATAGGGGTGCAGAAAAAATATCAGAAAAAATAATGGCCAAGATGTTTCCTAATTTGATGTAAACTATAAACCCACAGTGCAAGAAGTTCAATGCACTGCAAGCACAGGAAGCACGAAGAAACCCACGTCATGGTACGTCATAATCTAATTGCACAGCACCAGTGACAGTAGGAATCCTTAAAAGCAGCCAGGGAGGTAGGCAGAGTGTGTAAAGGGGATGCAGAACCCATTATCTGCGACCTGTGAGGCCAGTGCCGGCTCTGTTCTGGAAAACACTCCCCGTGTGCCTGAGGAGAACCCACAGTTTCTAAGAAATGAGTCCAGGGCCCTGCAGATGTCCCATAAATCGGGCTTGTTACCTGTGTCGTCCAAATCCATGTATTTACCCTTTTTGAAGTCTGGTGACCTGCAGTAATTGAGAGGGTTGTGTTGGAAACACCCACAAATGATGGTGCATTTCTTGATTGTTCCCTGTGGGTTCTCAATGTTGCTTTACCCATTTTCCCTCTTTATTTACATCTTTTTCAGAGTCCCATTAGAGTAGGTTTGTTGGTGGTAAACTCAGTTTATTTATCTAAAAATGCGCTTTTTGCTCTTTTCCCTAAATATAGTGTTACTGGGTACGTGATTCCAGGTTGTCACACTTTGTGGGTATTATTTCCCTCCCTTCTGTTGTTACCGTGGAGAAGTCTGCTATCTGTCTAACTGCTCTTCCTCTGCAGGTGATTTGTTTTCTCTTTCTGGTTGTTTTTAAGGTCAAATTGTCTTTGGTGTTCTGTCTTTCTCCACGAGATGTCTAGGTGAGGGTCTCTTGTTTATTTATGCAGCTTGTTATAAATGATGTGCCCGTACCTGTGGATTCACGTCTTTGTTAGTCCCGGGAAATCCTAACATTATCCTGTAGGATGCTTCCCTTCTTACATTCTCTTCACTTTGTCTTCCTGGACGGACTCCAACCAGACATGTCTTAGACTTCATTCGGTCCTCTCTCTCTGTCAGCCTCTCTGCTGCATCTGCATTCTGACTAATTTCTTCAGATAACTTTCCAGTTTAATAGCTCTCTCTTCAGCTATGTTTAATGTGATGTTTAATTAATATGTTAAGTTTTTAACAAGTATATTTTTTATTTCTAAAAGTTCGATTTGGATCTTTTGCGTATCTTCCTGATCATCTGGGAGATCCTCTTGTTGCTTATTTTTGTGATTCTCTCTCATGTATATTTAAATATTTCATGCATCCTATTTATTATTTTGTATTTCTAATTCCAAACCTGACATTACTGCGGGTCTAAATCCACTTTTTATTGTTTCTGTTGACTCTCACTCATAATGGTTTATTTTCTTTGTGATCTTTGATTGTGGGCTTATTTTGATTGATGTTAAATTCTAAAAAATCAAGGTTCTTAACTTAGCCACTTTATTTCAGTTTGTTTCTGCCAGAGTCCCCGAATTTGCCTTGGAATTTTGCACTGAGCTCTGCTGTTTGCTTTTGGCTCAAAGCCTGGTTTCAAAGAAGCCCCCCACTTCTTGTGTGCTCACCACTTATCTCTAAGCTCACTTGCTTTCTCCAGTTTCTTGAGAGTTTTCTCACTTTCTGTAAATCCAAGATGTAATAAAAATACATTTGTATGCAAGTTCTAATTGTGTCGTAGTACAAAGCTCGCCATATAGCCTGGAAGCCCTTTCTGCGTATCTCCTTTCCTAGGTCTTATTCCATGTTCATGACTCAGATGGCGCCCAAATTGTATCCATAGCACCCAGCTCAATGCCCAGCATGTGGTGCCTGTCATTCTTTTTGTCAAAACATTTTAGCCACCCAGCTTCCAAGCCTGGCCTCTATTTGGGGAATCTTGTGGTTTGAGTTTGCGTGGGAGGCAGAGACCATCTCCCCTCTAGAAGCCAGAGGCTCATCTACTCTTAAAGGTTGCAGTCAGGTGAGTGACCGGGCTCCTCAGGCCCATGAGCTGTGTGGATTTGGAGGCTCCCACACCACGAGGCCAGGGCAGCCACCATGTGGTGCCACAGTCAAGGTGCAAGTAATTGGGGTAGCAGCAGTTCCAGCAACAGGACTTGGGGGAACCAGGCCTCTGCAGGCTTGAGGGGCTGGGGGCAGGGTCCAGAGTGCAGCTGGCAAGCCTAGAGGGACCCCTCCAACGAAGGAGGGCAGAGTAGAGTGGAGGTCAGCGGGTGGCTCCAGGTCTCCTGGCAGGCAGGAGGGTGTGGCAGCCTTCAACTTGGAGGCATGGCCCAGAGGCTCCGCCCACTGACTTTGTTGATGGGCAGCCCCAGTGGGGCCCATGAGCAGCGACGGAGGAGTGGGGGAGGGTGCTTCCACAGGAGGGCTGGCCTTCCCTGGAGGGGCCCGATGGTGTGCGCAGGCCTTACAGGGGGTCCCCCTCTTGTTGCATCAAGAGGGAGGGGTGGAAATGGACTTGGTGACCGAAGAAGAAAAGGGTATCTGAGCAGGTGCGGACAGGGAGGGTGAGTGGAGGGGCGTGCAGGAACCGGGCAGGGGTAACACAGGTGTTGCTGGGTGGGCAGGCGTCCGGGAAGCAAACCACTTTATCACATGGTTCATGGAGGAGGAAACTGAGGCACGGGAAGGCCAAGGAGCCTGCCCCCAGGGCACACCTCCTCCAGGAAGTGTGGTGGTGGCAAGCTGGTCACATGGCAGTTTAGGGTGGGGCCTGCTGGTGGGGTTTGGAGGTGCATCACTTTGCTCAGAGAAACAGCGTCGCCACTGCTGGGCCCGTGGAGGGTCAGTGCCTGTGGTGGGTCTGACTCAGGATAGATCTTGGCTGGCCTGGGGGCTGGGGAGTGACGGGAGGAGGCTGGGGCAGCTCCCATCTGGGGAAGGCTTGGGAGCGGTTCTGGAAGCCCAGACCCAGGCCTAGTTCACACTGGACTTCAGAGCCCAAGGCTGGGGGGCGGGGCGGGGCGGCGGGGGGAGGGGTCCACCCCCAACTCCCCACCCGCCCTCCACCGACACAGCCACCCAAAAGCCAAAGATTTAAAATTTACCAAGACAATTTCAAGTTTATTGCCATTAAAATTTATTTTTATTATTTCCTATAAAACTTCCTAAGAAATTTTGAACAATTTCCTTAAAAGCTACTTAAACTCATAGAGTTATCAACATTACTAATCAACCAAAGTGAAAACATGGCGCCAAGTCCATTTCGAATCTGCTTTCTCCCGGGAAGAACATGAGACGTGTTCAGAAAACTACGGCTTCCAAACTGAAGAAAATGCAGAATTCATTAAAATCTTCCCATACAGCCAAAATCAGAGCAGCAGCTCTGGCTCCCTCTTCTTGCCTCTTGCAGAGAACGACAGGCCTGCGCAGGCGCAGGAATGCGCATCGCGGTGCCCCGCGCTCTCCTCCGAGGAAGCGGACCCGCCGGGCCCCACGGGTGCCTGCACGGAGGGGAGGCATTCTGGAGATCCTGGAAGATGCCCTGCCTCTGAACACCCTAGACACCCCACGAGCCCCCCGAAGCTCTGGGTGTCTGGGCGTTGTGGTCACTGGGACTGCGGTGGAGAGCCGGCGCTCGGCTCAGAGGCCTCTCCGGAGGGGCCGCCGTTCTCCACACTGAGGACGGGGTGCATGTCGACCCTGGTCTCTCCCGCAGCGGCAGGCAGGCCCTCGGCGCCCTGGCTGGACGGCGCAGCCTCGCCCAGAGCCGCCTCCTGTGTGGGTCCTGGAGGCTGCTGCTGCTGCACGTGGCACACCCCCTGGATGGCCTGCCCCTCCTCCGGCTCATCGTCGATGTTGATGCTGGTGGACTCCTCGCTCCGGGCCTTCTGGCTCCCTGGGAGGCCGTCCTGGGGCTTCTGGGATGGCACATCCCGGCTGCTGCAGGCCAGTGAGTCCGGGAGCAGGAAGTTTTCCATTGCTGACCCCCCAGGCGGGATCTCAGAGGAGGGGGTCTCCCCGATGGGCGACTTGGCCAGCGTGGGCTCCCCAGCTCCTGCAGAGCAAAGGAAAGTCACCATAAATACCCCGGGGGAGGTGTGCAGAGGGTCCCGCGAGCCCTTGGCACACAGGCCCAGAGGCCGGCCCGGTCTGCACAGAAGACCAAGGCGCAGGGCTCCGGCACCTTGTGTCCTGCCCTCCTGCCAGGAGGTGGGGGCCCGTTCCTGGGGAGAGCAGCTGGGTTTACTCACAGCTGGGTTTACTCACAGCTGGGTCTAGGCGAGAATCCTCCTCCCCGGCACTGTGCCCTGCTCGCTCCCCCTGCCTGCTGTGATGGGCAGCCAGAGGTTAGAAATGAATACATCGTCTACCCGGGCTACTTTCTGTTCTTATTGTGAAATACATCACATATGTAGAAGAGTGGATAAAACATTTATTACATTTAAAAGAATAACGAGACAGGGACAGCCCACATGAGGACTCCCACGGTGAGGGCTCCTGTGTGTCCTCTCCAGTCACAGCCCCCTCCTTCCCACCCCTGTGGCCAACAGATGGCCGCGTGGGCAGCATTCTCCCCCTTTTTACACACGTCTAGTGCACTGGCACCTTCTCTCAACAACACGGCGTTTCTTGTTGCCTTTTTTTGAACTTTGTACAGAGGAAATCAGAGCGTAGGCAGTTTCTTGCTTCTCTCTCTCCAAGCGAAGCCATGTAGGAGATGCGTCCCTGTGATGGCAGTGTTCCATCACGGGCGGTCCACGGGACGTGAAGCCGTGTAGGAGACGCGCCCCTGTGACGACGGTGTTCCATCACGGGCGGTCCACGGGTTACTCACTGGGTGTCCTAGTTGTTCCCAGTGGGAGGCCGCTATGAACAGTGCTCACGTCTCCTGGTGCGCTCAGGCGAGAATTTCTCTAAGACACACGCTTGGAACGAACTGATGGGCCTTGGTCAGCTCGGGCTCAGCTGAGGGAGGTCACACCATCCCAAAGTGGATGTATCAATTCAAACCCGCCAGTTGCACGTGTTCCCACAGCCCCACCCTCGCCAGGACCTGGTAACGTAAGGTTCACGTTTTGCTCATGTGGTGGGTAGATTGTGCTGCCACACGTGGTTTCAGGCTGCATTTCCTGATTAATGATACAGTTAGCACTTTTCACATGTTTATTGGCCTTCTGGGTTTCCTCTTCTGCGAAGTGCCCGTTCAGTCATTTGTCCATTTTTTCTTATTGAGTCATAGCTCTTTATATATTCTGGATTCCTAGTCCTTTCTCAATTACGTGTTGCAAATATTTTTCCAATTTTTGGTTGACTTTTCACTTTCTTTTTTTTTTTTTGTGAGGAAGATCAGCCCTGAGCTAACATCTGCCAATCCTCCTCTTTTTTTGCTGAGGAAGACTGGCCCTGGGCTAACACCCATGCCCATCTTCCTCTACTTTATATGGGACGCTGCCACAGCAGGACTTGACAAGCGGTGCGTCGGTGTGTGCCCGGGATCCGAACCGGGGAACCCCGGGCCGCCCCAGCGGAGCGCACGCACTTAACCGCTTGCACCACCGGGCCGGCCCACTTTTCACTTTTTAATGGCACCTTTTGATGACCAGAAGTTCTTAATTTTAGTGTAGTCTAATTTATGCACATCTATATTTATGATTAGTGCCTTTAAAAAAAACCTTACTTAACAAATCCTTATGTAGTCAGCCCTCCGTATCCTCGGGTTCTGCATCTGTGGATTCAATCCACTGTGGATCGAAAATGAGTCATGCACCGCATAACCACATTTTGGTCAATGACCGACCACACATACAACGTGGTCCCATAAGATTAGTACCACATAGCCTAGGTGTGCAGTAGGCTATACCATCTAGGTTTGTGTAAGTATGCTCTATGATGTTCACACAATGACAAAATTGCCTAGTGATGCATTTCTCACAGTGTATCCCCGTCTTTAAGCAATGCGTGACTGTACCCAGATACTGTGTTTTTGATCCTTGGATGTGACCTCACAGATATGGAGAGCCACTTGTAGGGATCTGAACATCTGTGAATTTTGGTATCCATGGAGGGTCCTGGAACCAATCCCCCGTGATACAGAGGGACGACTGTATACCATGAGGACGTAAAGATATTATCGAATATTATCTTACAAAAGTTTTTATAGTTTTTCCTTTACATTTATGTCTTTAGTCCACATGGAATTGATTTTTGTGAATAGTACAAAGTAGGGGTCTAATTTCATTGTTTTGCCCACATAGGTACCAAATTATTCCAGCAGATTTTATTCAAAAATCTATTCCTATTATCAATCACATCTGCCAAAAATTATGTCCATGTGTTTATGGATGTTCTCCTGGCATCTCTAATCCATCTCACTGATCTCTACATTTATCTCTGCAAAAAGAGCACACTGTCTTTAACTGATAAAGCTTTAAAGGAATAGTAAGGCAAGTCTTCCTACACTGCCCTTTTCTTCAAGGGTGTCTCGGCTGTTCTTGATCCTTTCAAATTCCAGTTAATTCAAATTCAAAATACAGTTAAGAATCAGCTTTTCAAGTTACACACACACACGCCCGCACACACACACACACTTGTTGGGATTTTGATTGAGGTTGCGTTGACTCTATTTGGGAAATTTGATGTATTTACAATATAACTTACACTCCATGAACAATATATATCTCTTCATTTGTTTAGGTCTCTTTAAAATGTCTCTTTTTAAGTTTCATAATTTTCTCGACAAGTCTTGGACTTTTTTTG
Organism: Diceros bicornis minor; assembly: GCF_020826845.1. Taxonomy (NCBI): domain Eukaryota; kingdom Metazoa; phylum Chordata; class Mammalia; order Perissodactyla; family Rhinocerotidae; genus Diceros; species Diceros bicornis. The sequence continues at coordinate 61,906,316 of NC_080759.1, read as the reverse complement.
TTAGGTTTGTTCCCAAGGACCTCATTTTTTTAAAATGCTATCATAAATGGTATATTTTTCATTTTTCTAACATTTTGTACTGAGATGTAGAAATGTCTATTTCATCCTCATTCGTAAGATACATTAACCAGGTATAAAATCCTAGACTCACTTTTCACCATCATGTTACAGGTATGACTCAACTTCATTCTGGCTTCCATTAGTATGAATTAAGTTAGTTAATCAACAACTCCTTGGAAGAGAATCTGTTTTTTATCACTGGATATTTAAAAATATATATTTTCTTTGTCTCAGGCGTTCGTCAGTTTACTTATGATGTATCTAGAATTTTATTTACCATCTTAGATTCAGTGGACTTTGTGAATCTGTGAGTTGGTATCTTATGACAGTGTTGGCAAATTATCAGCCATCATCTCCTTAAACATTGCCTTTTCTTGACTTTCTCTTCTGTCTTTCTGGGACTCTGATGACACATATCATAGACTTAAGACTCTATCCTCATTCACTTTCCTTCGTATTTTGCATTTCTTTGTCTTTCTGTATCTATTTGAGTAATTTCTCCAGCTCTAGCTTCTAGTTCACTAATTCACTTTTCAACTGTGTCTAATGTATTGTTAAATCCATCAGTCAACTTTTTTATTTTGGTGATAATTTTCATTTCTATAAGTTTTATTTGCTTCTTTTTCAAATGTGCTTGGTAATTAAAAAAATACTTTTCTGTTCTTTTCAGGTATTTTTAACTTTGCCTTTTATTTCTCTAAACAAATAATCAGTTACTTTGTGTTTTCGTCTGCTAAGTCCAATACCCGATGTCTCTGTGTGTCTATTTCTGCTAGTTTCCGTTGACTCTGACTCATTGTGCTTTGTTGCCATGTGTAGTCGGTCATTTTTCACTGAGAGCTGTTCATTTTCTTTGTAGTTTTATTTGTGAAAAGTCTTGATAAAGAAGCCTGGGATGAAGGGGCTCCTCAGAGAGGAGTTCTGCCTGGCGTCTGGGAATGACCAGTCCAGAATCACTCCACATGAATTCTCAGATGGAGGGTTTTCTGGACCACTCACCCAGTGCAAAGTGAGGGACAGCCTGTTGTTCCAAACACTCAGCAGTGATTTTTCTCTTTTCCTTTCAGCTCCAAGGTTTGAGATGGCTGATTATCCCTGAGTCCTTTCGGGGGGAGAACTGAGTTCCTTCTGGTTCACTACAATGTGGGCACAGCCATTTAAGGGTCCAATCTAGATAGGATAACTTACTGGCCTCCCATTTTGGCTGTGCTTAGAGCGTGGTCTTCTCTTTCTCCCTCCTGTAAAGCTGTGAATATCAGGGTCGGCAGATGCTCTAGGGCAGAGGCTCCAGTGCCTAGCGGGTTCTCTTTGGGTTTCCGCTTTGCCTCGGGCCCTGGCCTGAGAATCCCTCACTGTCTTGCTAGGTCATGAAAGCCCTTAAGAATACTTACACCCATGTGCACGGTGCTCACACATGCATCCATGGTGCTCGTTTGTCTGCCTGTCAGTCCATCCTAGGAATCAACCTGCCCCGTGAGTGGAACCTGCAGGCTCAGGCTCCATTTTACAAATTTTTTTCTTCCTTTTTCCTCCCTTTTTCATTGATGCCATTGGTTTGTATTTTATAATCCTTACTCACTTTAAATCCTTTCTGGAATTATGTAAAAATCAAACTAACCCTCTCAGCCTCCATCTCCTTTCTAGAAGTAGGAGTCACTGATTCCTACACACGGCGTATTGAAAAGATTAAAATTACATACTTGAGAAGTGCTTTGTGCACTTGAAAGGGATGCACAACGATGAGAGATTATCAGAGTAAACATCAGCTGTTTAAAAGCTGAGTGTTGAATGCTTTTGTAAATGAGGTGACACCATTTCAGAAGCACACTGGAAGGATCAGGACATGTGAACAGTGAAGACTCCACCTGAAATTACTCAAAACTTCAGCAGGCAGGATGTGGTTGGCTGAGTTTAAGCTTCTGTGGAACTCATCGGACCTTTTGTTTCAATCGCTCATCACACTTTCCCGTGGGACCTTGCTCTGTGTGTCCATTAGTAAGCTGGCCACCATTGCTCATCACAGGTTCCACAGATCAGACTGGTGGCCACGCAGAAGGATGCCCAGAGCCAGCTCTCAGCTGTTTGCAGATGGTTTGCTAGCTGATGCTTCAGCCAGGTGTCCAGCTCCACCTCTTGGACCTACTGCTTTCTGGCACACACAGCAGGTGGTGGGGCGAGCATGCTGGATGTCAGGGCTGTTTGCAGACACTCTGTGTGAGCTCAAGCTTGTCCTCTATATCACCAAGACAACAAGTGTCCTAGACCCTGAGTATCCACTGGTGACTTTTCCTTAGAAAACATTTAACTCTCTAGAGAATCTAGAGTAGACGTCGACACGACTCAAACTGCAAAATATCTTACCTGAAGCCCAAACTTCATTTTCAGCACCGTTTCCTTCCACAGGCTGCCTTGTTTCCTGTTGTTGATCCTTTGCAACCTACAGAAAGAGAAATAATAGGGAATATATGATGTAGTACTGGTTATCCTGCCAAAGGGGACAAAATGCAGCAACAAGAGCACATTTTAGAGACAGACCAATCTGGCTCTCCCACTGATGGGCTTTGGGACGTGGGCAATCACTTCACCTCTCGAGTCTCAGAACCCTCGTTGGTATGTGGGGTTAGTATCGGGTGACGACTGTATCGGGTGAAGAATGTGGGCTTTTGCTTCTGCCTGTGCACCACTAGAGGGACAAGCAGTGCTTTGCCTAATGAGTACGAGGGTCTCATGGTCACCAAGGAGACCTGTTTGGATTCCTGGCATGAGAAAGAGGGAAGCGTGGGGCCTACAGCAGGTCATCTCACAGCTGGTGTTCTCCACACAGCTCTGCCTGACGGTGGTGAGTTCTGGCTACCGGGGAGTCCAGGGTTTTCCTACCACATCTGAATACAGGCGTTTTGGTCCTTGCCCTGCTGCTGCCCTGGCCCAGCCAACGGGTGACTTCACTGTCCCATGTGTGCTGGCCAGCAGATAGCAAGAGTGGCCACAGTCCTCAGCCAGACTTGCCAAAGGTTCAGGGACGGTGCCCATTTTAACTTTCGGTGAGGAATGTGGCATGAACCAGAGACTGGGACTGTGAAAAATTTTTCATTGAAAGTTTTGAAAGCAAAATGTCACGGGAGACTTCTAAATCAAAATAGCATATCTAGAATGCTATAGTTTCCCTTCCCTGATCCAATACTTAAAAATATAAGGAGACACATAAACGAGTAAAGGTATGACTTCACAGGAAAATAAGAAGGGAAATTGTTGTTGGACCAGAAATAGTGATGCCTTGAAGAAGAGAAAGCAAACGGGGGCCGGCCTCGTGGCTTAGCAGTTCAGTGTGCTTGTCCGCTGCTGGCGGCCCGGGTTCGGATCCCGGGCGAGCACCGACGCACCGCTTCTCCGGCCATGCTGAGGCCACGTCCCACATACAGCAACTAGAAAGATGTGCAACTATGACATACAACTATCTACTGGGGCTTTGGGGAAAAAAAAGGAGGAGGATTGGCAGTAGATGTTAGCTACGAGCCAGTCTTCCACAGCAAAAAGAGGAGGATTAGCACAGATGTTAGCTCAGCGTTGATCTTCCTCACAAAAAAAAAAAAAAAAGAAAGCAAATGGGAACAGACTGCAGAACAACATGGTCAGAGGGGTGTGCAGTACAAGACGGGAGCGGCCCTCAGGAAACCCACCCCAGACGAGGGTGTGCGTGCTGAGAGGAGGCAGGGCTCCTGGTGGGCCAGGTAGGTGGGGGTCACCACAGAGGGGGCGTGGGTGCCAAAGGTGGGGCAGGGCTCCTGGTGGGGCAGATAGGTGGGGGCTACCACAGAGGAGGGCACGCGTGCCAAGGGCGTGTCAGGGCCCCTGGTAGGGAAGTTAGGTGGGGGCCACCCCAGAGGAGGGTGTGTGTGCCAAGGAGCGGCAGGGCTCTGGGTGGGGCAGGTAGGTGGGGGCCCAACCCAGAGGAGGCCGTGTGTGCTGAGGTGAGTAGGGCTCCTGGTGGGGCAGTTAGGTGGGGGCCCAACCCAGAGGAGGGTGTGTGTGCTGACGTGGGGCAGGGCTCCTGGTGGGGCAGTTAGGTGGGGGCACTGCAGGCTGAGCAGCCAGGCAATTGATTGCTGCTAAAAAACTTCCTGAATCCATAGGCAACAACAGTGTGTCTGCCTGCAGATGAAAGCAGTGGGAGCAGTAATCTTGGTGCAGATAGGGCAGTGCAAGAAAAAATACACAGAAGGAAGTGATGGGACCCAAAAAGCCAAGGTTATCATGAAACAAGCCAAAAATTACTGGAAATAAAGGGAAAACAAAATATTAATTTGGAATGAAAGTGAAAATGTGATGAAACATGGTAGGTGAAATAGAGGAGCACTGTGGAATAGGGATTTGTAGGGAAGGATATAAATGATGACTGTGTTGGAAAAGTGCATTTTAAGTCTGTATATCAAAGTGCAGCGGTGGTTCACCTCAGGACCAGGTGATGCAGCAGGCGGCTTTAGAGGTCGGTCCTCCCCTGAAGTGGCCATTATGCTGAAGAGAGCAACCAGAGTCATGAGCTCAGACTCTGGAACCAGATCAGACACAGTAACAGCTGGGGCGTGCCCGAGGAAGGGAGAGGCTGCTGATCTCTCGCAAGCGAGCAGCGTGTGTGGAGCTGCCACCCCCATCCCTCAGTCCTGCTGTGGCTGTGGGGAGAACAGCCCTCCTTCCGGGAGCAGCTGGCTGCTGCCAGGGAAGGCAGTGTGAATTTTGTACTCCAGAACCTTGGGGTTGTGTTGTGGTGGCCCAGTCATGCCCTGAGGGACTGGCACAGGTGCTCGCCTTGGACTCGGCCCTTTTGGCAGCAGCAGCTTCCCTCAGTGCCGTCTCCTGGGAGATTTAAAGAGACAGAACCTTTCCCTGTCTACCTGCAGCCAGACATTTAAGGAAATCTTTTTCAGGTCACCAGCCAACCACAGAGACAATAGAAGAGAAACCTCAGCGACAATACATACATACTTCGCAAAAATAGTTTGGAAAAGTCACCAACAGGCAGTTCCAGCCCTCAACAGGAAAAACAAATCTACAATCCCCGAAGAGTGGGAGAATCTGATTTCTAAATTTACCACATTATAATACTCAGAATATCCAGTTCTCAACAAAAAATTACAAAACATACAAAGAAACAGAAAAATATGGCCCATTCACAGGAGAAAAAGAATTTGACAGAATTTTCCTCTGGAAGCCCAGACATTTGAATTAATAGTCAAAGATTTTAAATCAGTTGTCTTAAATATGCTCCATGAGCCAAAGGAAATCATGGACAGACAACTAAAGGAAATCAGGAAAATGGTGTATGAACAAATAAGAAAATCAATAAGGAGGTAGAGATTATACAAAAGGAACAAAACAGAAATTCTGGAGCTGAAAAGCACAAAAACCAAAATGAAAATTCACTAGAGCAGCTCGACAGATTTGAGCAGGCAGAAGAAAGGATCGGCAAAGTCCAAGACAACTGAAATGATCCAGTGTGAAGACCAGAAAGAAAAACGAATGAAGGAAGATGAACAGAGTCTGGTGGACTTGTGGGACACCATCAAGGGTACCAACATGTGTATCACAGGAGTCCCAGAAGGAGCAGAGAGGGAGAGCAGAGCAAAAAAAAATCTGAAGAAATAATGGCTGAAAATTTCCCAAATCTGATGAAAGATATGAATCTACACATCCAAAGAAGCTCAACAAACTGCAAGCAAGATAAACTCAAAAAGGTCCACACCAAGATACATTACAGTCAAATCCTCAGAACCCAAAGAGAGAATCTGGAAAGCAGCAAGAGAGAAGCACTTAATCACAAAGAAGGGACTCTCAATACGATTAACAGTCGATTTCTCCTCAGAATCCATGGGGCCAGAAGGCAGTGGGTGACATATTTGAAGTCTTGAAAGGCAAAAGTCTCCAACCCAGAATTCTATATCCAACAAAACTATCTTTTAAGAATGAAAGAGAAATTAAGACATTCTCAGGTAAACAAAAGCTGAGGGAATTCATTACCAGTAGACCTGCCCTACGAGAAGTGCTAAAGGGAGCTCTTCAGGCTAAAACAAAAAGACACTAGACAGTAACTCAAAGCCATAAGAGGAAATAAAGACCACTGGTAAAGGTAATGACAGGTAGAGGTAAAGGCTAAGGTTAATATATAAGCCAGTATTGTTCTACTTTGGTTTGTAACTCCTCTCTTTTTCTATATGATTTAAAAGACAAATGCATAAAACAATAATTATAAATCTTTGTTAATGGGCATACAATGTACAAAGATGTAATCTGTGACATTAACAATATAAAGGAGGAGGGACGGAGATGTATAGGAACAAGTGTTTGTATACTACTGAAACTAAGCTGGTATTATTCAAACTAGATTGTTATAAGTTTAAGATGGGAATTGTAAACCCCAAAGTAACCACTAAGAAGAAAGCTAAAAAATATACAGAAAAGGAAAGAAGAAAGGATTCAAAATGGTACAGTACAAAAATTCAACTAAATACAAAAAAGGCAGTCACAGAGGAATTGAGGAATAAAAAATATATATATAATATATACAGAAAACAAATAGTTTAGTGGCAGAAGTAAATCCTTGTCAGGAATTACTTTAAATGTAAATGGATTAAATTCTCCTATTAAAAGTCAGAGACTGGCAGGTTGGATTAAAAAAACCCCACAACATGATCCATTTATGTACTATCTACAGGAGACTCACTTTAGATACAAAGACACAAAGAGTTTGAAAGTGAAAGGATGGAAAAAGATATTCCATGCAAACAGTAACCAAAAGAGAGCTGGGGTGGCTATATTATTGAAAAACAAAAGAGACTTTAAGTCAAAAATGTTTACGAGAGACAAGCAAGGGCATTATGTATTGATAAAAGTTTCAATCCAGCAGGAAGATATAACAATTATAAACATTTTACACACCTAACAACAGAGTCCCAAAATATACGGAGCAAAAATTAACAGCATTGAAAGGAGAAATAGGCAGTTCTATAATAATATTTGGAGACTTCAATATCCCACTTTCAATAATAGATAGCAAAATAAGACATAGATCAAAAAGAAAATAGAGAATTTGAATAACATGATAACCTAATTAGACCTCACAGACATATACAGAACACTCCACCCAACAACAACAGAATACACATTCTTCTCGAGGGCACCTGGGACATTCTCCATGATAGACCATATGTTAGGTTACAAAACCACAAAAAAGTTGCAATAAATTTTAATAGATTTATATCATACAAAGTATCTTTTCCAATCACAACAGAATGAAACTAGAAATTAACAACAGAAGGAAAACTGAAAAATTCACAAATACGTGGAAATCATTTAAATACCACATTCTTAAACAACCAATGAGTCAAAGAAGAAATCACAGGCAGATTAGAGAATACCTTGAGATAAATGAAGATGTAAACATAACACACCAGAGCTTATGGGACATAGCAAAAGCAGTGCTGAGAGGGAGCTAATGGCTGCACACACCTACGCTGACAAAGATCTCAAATCAATGACCTAACTGTACACTTTAAGGAATTAGAAAAATAAAAGCAAACTAAACCCAGACCTATCAGGAGTTATGGAATAATAAAGATTAGAGCAGACATAAGTGAAATAGAGAGTAGTAAAAACAGTAGAGAAAATCAACAAACTCGAAAGTTGGTCATTTGAAAAGATCAACAAAATTGACAACCCTTTAGCTAGATTAAATAAGGAAAAAAAAAGAAGGAAGACTCAAATCACCAAAATCAGAAATGAAAGTGGGGACATTGCCATGGATTTTACAGAAATAAAAAGGATTATAAGAGAATAATATGAACAATTGTATACCAACAAATTGGATGAATGGACAAATTCCTGGAAACACACAAATTGCCAAAACTGACTGAAGAAGAAATAGAAAAATGCAGGGGTAACAACTTCCAGTTAAACACAGCAGACTGAACAAGCTTGTTTACACAGTCCCTCCAGAAACACCACTGAAAATATCTGCAAAAAATTATGCAAACATAAACAAGTCAAAGCTCACAAAGACATAGACGGCCAGAGAGGAGAGCAGAGCAGATTAAAGCTTAAAACACAGTTTTAGAAGAAGGAAAACAGATGCAGGAGCAGTAACTGACTCTGCAGAGCACAGACAGCTGTCACTAAGTGGCTATGGAGGAAGATGCTGAGCTGAAGGTAGCCATCCTCTGCACAGAAGGCTGGAGAAGCTCTGCACCCAGAGACATGGTAGGCAGCAGGGGCAGGCGTGAGCGGTGAGGGATGGGCGATATGTGTGGTTGAGCATGGGGGAGGTGGATCAGAGTCCACCTGTGGAACATTTAGCTGACCCCGCACAGCCAGCAGCTGGCCTCATCCACCTCACAGGAGGCAAGAAGGCTTTGACATCAGGACACCAGAAATGTGGAGGGTGGGAAGCACCAGACAGAAGAGAGTGGGACTTAGTGACAGACAGATCCTTGAATAACTAGGATCCTTCTTGGAAGAGAGAAAGGGAATATTTGCTTATCAGAACTTAGGAAGCTGTGGGAAGTAAGACAATAGGGCATTAGTGCAGGGATAGACAAATTGACCAATGAAATTGATTTGAGAGCCCAGAAATAGACTCACAAATGCGCATGTATGAAGCTTTGTTAGGGGACAGAGGTGGCTTGTTAGATCGGGGGAAAGGAGGGACTCTTCAATGAATGGAGCTGGAAAAATAGAAATCCACATGGGAAAAGTTGAAGTTGGAGCCCAACCTCACACCACACACTCAAATAAACTGTAGATAGCGTAAGGACTCAACTTCCAAAATAAAAAATTTAAAGCTTTTACTAGAAAGTATAGGTGACAGTGTTTTATGCCTTTGGGTGAAAGATTTATTAACCAAGACCAAAAAGCATTATCTATAAATATTTATAAATGTGGCTATATTGAAACTCATGGCTCTGGTTCATCAAATGTCATGTTAAATTAAACATGGAGTCAAGTGGTGCAGTGACACTCTATCTGTAAGTCACCCAACTGACAAAGGGTTTGTATCAAGAATATACATAGAACTCATATAAATCTATAAGAAAAGCAGAAAGACCCCAAGAGAAAAACGGGATAAGGACATGAGCAAGTATTTCACACGGAGGAAACTCATGCCGCTAACGTGCATTCAGCATCACTAATCACGAGGGAAATGCAGGAAGAGACCACAGTCGGCTGGCGGTCCACACCACGCAATCTGCAATTCCAAGTGTTGGAGAGGATATGAATCAATGGGATTCCTTATACGTTGCTGTGAGAGTGTAAATTGTACAAGCACTTCAGAAAACAGCTTGGCTTTGTCTTGCAGAGCTAACATTCGTATACACAGCAATTCCACTCCTAGGAGTCGGCCCTTGCACTCTCCAACAGTGGCAGCACCCACCTGGGAGCAAAAGCCTGGAAACCATCCCGAGGCTCTTCCCCCACAGAGGGGATGAGCAAATGTGGTATGGGAAGAAATGTTACAGAAGCAAAAGCAAATGGAGCCCACTGACACACAGTATGGAGTCTTGGCTATTTAGTATTAAGTGAAATAGGTGATCCCCCAAAGACTCCAAAACACGATGCCCTTTTTGTAAAACAAAAAGTAACCACTGTACGGAGTGTATGTACTTTTTAGGAACACGTACAATCTAAAGAACAAAATTGGAAGGAAAACAAGAGAGTGAAGTGCACAGTGAGTGTGGGGACTCAGAGGGGCCACATAAGCAGATGGAGGCCATCAGGACCCTGCCTTTTTGGGTGGTGGTGCTTCTTCTGTTATCAAAAATGAATAACTAAAGTGTCAGTGAATGAAAAGAGCAGGTCATGCACAGAGCAACGGCGAGTCTGTGTCCCCACCCAAGGGTCATGACCAGTGCAGTTCTGTGCACCAAGGTCCAGGGCAAGTGTGTGTGGTGGGGAGGCACCTCCCACTGACTGAGCATCACTCCGAGCCAGCCCCTCGGTAGCAGTGCTCACAGCTCCTCACTCAATCTGCACACGCATCCTCCTCTGGGAAGTAGATGTCAACATTCCCTTAGTTCCTTAGGAAGAAATAGGGCGTCAGAGAGGTTTAAGCAGCATCCTCAAGCTTCTAACACCAGTAACATCTCCACACTGGAACGGAACCCAGGTCTCTAGGATGTCAAAGCCCAAGGACACTTCCCAGTGCCAATTAGTTTCCTAATCACTCTGCTAAGAGCTGCTGGCCGTGGAGTCACCTGCAGAGAGGGGAGACCAGGGGGCAGCCGGGGGACATCAGGGCAGCCGGATCAGACACAGGTTCCGGACTAAGCCTGCGGCTGAGCCAAGGTCCCCGGCTGGGTCTGGGGTGTGGGCCAGATGCCGGCGTCAGACTCTTATGGATGTGGAAGTGGGGTTAAGGGCTGGGGTCTGCCCCTCCTCTCCTAAATGGAGTCAAGGACAAAGCCTAGACTTCAAGTGCGTCCTTCTGAGTCTCTGCTGCTACAGAAGCGAAAATGGGCCCCACTGTCTGAAAGAGACGGGGAGTCGAATCGTGCAGGCCCCCTTCGCTGCATAAGTCACGCTGGAAGGGAGCGCCCAGGAGGTGTGCGAGGACCTGTGCACCCTCAGGCCCTGTGGCAGTCTTGCCTTCCGCTCCGTCCTCCACAGCTCTGTACACTCCCCTGCTCGCAAGGCTGTTCCCCCGAGCCTGCGTCCACGTGTGGGTCTGCCTCATGCACCTCGGCTGGGGCCACCCAGTCCTGCCCACACACCTGTCCTGGGTGTCATCAGCACTTCTCAGCGACGTGCTCATTTACAGGCTTCCTTGCTCAATTTGCCTTTGACCTCTGCGTGCGTCTCACATGCACACTCACATGCTCTGTTTTTTGATCATAAGTCACACACACACCCTGTTTATTCCCCATCTGTTCCCTACACACACACTTATTCCCCAACCTTATAGAAAGCTGCAAACACACAGAAGGGTCCGAAGGATTGTCGGAGAACGCTCTGCGCCACTGCTGACGTGTGTCCTGCGCCCTCACCACGGGACTGTCCGCCAGCACCCTGTGCGGTGCGTTTCAGAGCTGGCTGCAGATAGCGGTGCACTTCGCCAGAGCGTGCACAGGAGGCTTCAGCTTTAGTAACCTGTCTCTGTGCTTCCTCTGCTTCTGTCACACACACACACACGTCCCACAGTCACGGATATGTCCTGTCTCGCACTTTTTCTTCTGTCCCCTGCTCACCTATGTGGCCATTTGAGTAGCATCTCTGGGTACACTAAATGCTGACCACCAGTCAAACAGGCCATCCAGAGGATTCTCCTCACCTCAGTTTGGGGGGAGCCTCAGACCCCACACTGTGCTCCCGGCCCTGCATGTGAGGCTCTGTGACCAGCAGCTCGGGGCTTACCTCTAGTGATGGAGCGCTCTCTGGGGTGCCCTCTGCGGCGCTGGCACTGGTGGAGCTCTGACTTGAGCAAAAAGACACAGATGGCAGCGGTGGCAGGAACTGCTTCCACTTCACTCTGCTGGGATGGGGCAGGAAAGAAGGTACACGAGTCAATGCAGAAGGCCCTCGCCTCGGGGAGGGAGTGCGCAGAGGGCCACTGAGGGCTGCAAAGTGTCATACGAATGTCTTGTCATGTGGTTTCCCTCGTGTCAGCACAATCTCAGGAACAGGCCGCTCCTGGGAGGTTGCTTGAGTGCTTGGGGGTTGACTGTACAGTAAACAGGCATAAGATTCATGCAGAAAGGACCCTGCGTGCCTGCTGGTGGGATGGTGCAAAGAGACGCTTCCATCCGCCAACAGAAAATTAAAACAAGCCACAAGGTGGATCTTAGACGAGTGAAACGCCTTTAAAATTAGAAAAAAAGTAGCCTCCTGTGTGATGGAGCCTACCCTCTATTCATATACTCATTCCATTTAGTCAATTTCTATACAATCATTCAACAGATAGACCAGAAGGAATCCTCCCAATGAGTTTGTCTGATAGCTATCACTAGAAAGAGACATTTTATAAAGTCCCACACAAAGTTTTCCACTAAAATATGCCTGTGACTAACATCATCATACACCCAGCCACCAACTGAGTGGACATGTTTTTTCTGCTGGCATGGTTTAGACAGACAAAGGCCCTGATCTCTAGGAACTGAAACTTGACCTGGTAGAGTAGGTGTGGTCTAAAGAATGAGGCTGTGAGCGGTTGTCTAAAGCGCCAATTTGATCAACTGGATCCAAACTATTAGGTTACTCTAGAAATATTTTCTGCAACAAAAATGGACTGATAGTATTTTATTGCCCATTGCATCTAGAAGATTTGTGAACTTACACTGTGTTAGTGTAATCCTTTTGACACAATTAACCCTTTAATTAAACAAGGTTAGCTTATTTTCTTGTTGGAGAAGTAAAGTCAAGCCATCGAAAATGAAAGAATGTTCCAACAAAGAGGAATATAATACATTTCAAAGATGGAATAGTTTATACCCAACAATATCACCTCATATTTTTTCTTTTAACAGAACAATGTTCAAAATCTATAGACATTAAAAACCAGTCTCCTAAAGAGTTGTACAGTGAGTTGCTTTGCCCCTTTGGGTTGCAGAATGGAGAGACAGTGACGCCCCCCCAGAACCCAGGCCCAATATTCTCAGGCCCAGAATGCTGGAGCTTCCCACACGCAGATTTCACTTGGGGGCGGAGCTTCCTGAGCAAGACTCAGGAGGAGTGTGGGTTGGAACTTCGGGCCCCTCCCCCACCAAGGGGAGACAGACTTCCGGGTAGTGTCTGTGTCTCTTTGTGGAGCTACAATGCTGGGGAACCAGCACTGGTCCCTCACAAAATAATGTCATGCAAGTTGTCCATTAATATATTGTTGGGGGAATAACAAAGGAAGCTTCAGACTAATGTGTATGGTATCATAACTTTCCAATGCGAGTGAATTTTTTGTATGTGCATAGGGAAAAAAAGTGTGGTGGTTCGACTCTCTGTGTTAAAATGGTACTCTTGAGGTGGTATTCCAGAAGGGAGGTAGAGAATATTTTTATTTTATATGCTGTTATTGTGTTTAAGTGGTACATGAGCATGCATTATGGTTAGGATTTTTAAGAATCCATTAGGTATTAAAGACTCCCCCCTACTCCATCTAAAAGATTCCCCATGATCCAGGGCTACTGGGCTGGAAGGACTAAAACCAGCTTGGTGCACTGACTCATCATGACCCAGGATGCTGCCGTGTGCCCTTATCAGTCAGGGTCTAAGTGGTCCCCGGAGGAACCCTGAGCAGCTCACACAAACATGATATGTGGGTCCAGCTTCTGAGCAAGAGAGAAGAGCCTCCCTCACATCCCCTCCCTGAATTCTGTCCCTGTCTCTGGGCTTATGCCTCCCAGTCCCCGTCCCCAGCTTGGCCATCTGACTGCTCTGTCAGCAGAATAACCTTCATGGTCATGGCAAAGGCCCACCAGAGAGCCCGGGCCAAGACAGCAGCAGCCAGTGCGCTCTTCTGCGCTGGGTGGGGGCGGGGCAGGTCCCTGTGGGGACCCAGAGCAGCCTCTCCCACACCCTGCTCAGCAGTTAGCGTTCCCTGCAATGAGATGGCGAGGGCAGGGAGGATCTGGAAGAGAGGGGCTTGTGTCTGTGTGTGTGTGTGTGTGTGTGTGTGTGTGTGTGTGTTTGACAGGTGAGATTCAAGTAAATGTCTTGTTCTTTTTAATTTTACTTTTATTTTAAATGGTATTAAATGGTACTAGATGAAAAGTTATTGAGGTCAGAGGGTACGGATGCAATATCCAAACACTTAAAACAGAGGAAAATGTTTTCTAGAAGTAGCTTTTAGTGACAAAGGTAAAACGTGCTCACTGTATCCTCAGGTAAATATTGTAGAGAACAAAGAATATATAACTTACATTCATGCCGTGAGTATATTTCTTTTACTCAATATTCTAGGAGAAGATGACTTTTCATGGCTGCACACAGTTTTGTCATGGGTACAGAGTTACTCTTTAAAATGTGTGCTTGGACCCGGATCGAGATCTGTACACTGGGCGCCTAGCCTCTGTGAGTTGAATGTGGAGAGCCGTGTGCACGTTGGGTTGGCCTGTGTGCGCTGTCCCTGGGGCAGGCCTGCCATCAGCGAGTGTATTTACTAAGCAAGTACTTGACTCAACAAGAGTCCACAGGACAAGCCCTGACCTCACCCAACACCATTACAAACCATTAAGAGGACGCCCAGCCTCATAGCGCTGCACTGGTCACAGAAAGAGAAAATAAACGAGCATTGCTTATATCTGTGTGTTAGTTCAGATGTCAGTTGTGAAAATGTAGAGAAAAATTATTAGAATTTTTCAAGTAAGGTAAGCGCAATAAGCTACATGAATGGCCCTCCATGTCAATAATGTCAACTGAAACAATTTTATTTTCTATTGTGTCTTCACAGTATTTTAAAATATCCCATTACAGATGAATTATTTTCCTAAGTAATTTTAATTAAGATGAGTAGACAGCTATTTTTCAGACAGATAAAATAACTCCAGTAAGTTTACAAACTCACCCAAACCCAGGTGGTCTCTGGTTCCCACGTGCTCCCTGTGAGGGCATAAACAATAACTCATAAAATGAAAAAAGAAGTTGTTGGCATTGCGCTTATTCTTAAACAAAAATCAAGTCCATTTTTAGTCCATTTCGAGTAATGATACCTCAGGGGCTCCTGGGTCTGGGGAAAGGATCTCTGGCGGGATAGGATCCTTCCTCCCAATCCTTGTGGTATTACGGCCTGAATTGTGTCCCCTCTGATTTCCTATGCTGAAGTCCTAACCCCTAGTAACTGAGCATGTGACTGTATTTGGAGACAGGGCCTTTAAAGACGTAATTAATGTTAAATGAGGTCATTAGGGTGGGCCCTAATCCAATATGACTGGTGTCCTCATACAAGGAGGAGATTAGGACAAAGGTACACGCAGAGGGAGGACCATGTGAAGATGTAGGGAAGACGGTCAAGGAGGAGGACTCTGAAGAATCCAACCTTGGCTACACCTTGATCTCAGAGTTCTAGCCTCCAGAATTGTGAGAAAATAAATTTGTTGTGGAAGCCATCCAGTCTGTGGTACTTTGTTATGGCAGCCCTAGCAAAGAAATACATCATGTTCCACGTGCACAAGTTTTCATTTCTCTTTGGTAAGAACCCAAGAGTGGGAAGGTGGGTCATATGATAAGTATATATTTAACTTAAGATGCCGCCACACTGCTTGCTGATAAGGTGTCACTTTCTGTTCCTATTTTAGCCACACCAGCAGTGCAGGAGACTCCAGCTCCTCTGAATCCTCACCAACACTTGGTATTGTTCATCTTTTCTATTAAAACCATTCTAGTGGGTATGTAGTGATCTGTGCTTATTTCTGCCTCTGTGAAATGGGGATAATACAATTATCTGCCTGTGAGGCTTTTTGTAAAGGTTAAATGAGATAATCCATGTGCTAGCACAGTTCCTTTCCTCCCCTGTGTTCTGAAAGAGTTTGTGTACAGTTGTTATTATTTTTAAAAAAAGATTTGGTAGAATTCACCAGTGTAGTCATCAGGACCTGGGAGTTTCTATTTTTTATTTATTTAGTTTTGGTAAATTTGTGTAAATTGACTGGAAAGGTAACTACTTTTCTTAAGTGAGAATGCATTTTTCAACAATGGAAGATTTGGAATTAAGTATAGAAATGTTTGAGAGACCCAAACCTATAATATTACTATTGTTGCACTAGGAAGCCATCTGTGCATATTTGGTATTTATGTTTTGAATGCAGAAGACAATTTGTCCTGCAGTGGGTGGGGTGGGGAAAGTATGAGCCCTCAGGGTCTTCAATCTCTGCCCACACTTAGGAGGCGAACTGGGCATCATTACCTAAGCTTGGCCACCAAGGTGGAAATAATAAAGATCTGTCTCAGAGAATTCTCAGCAGGATTAAATGTGATGATGGATGACAAGTGTCTGTCACAAGTGAGTGGCAACAACAGAATCATGGCTGACTGGGATTCCTGAAACAGGATGGTGATGAGGTGGCCATGAGGCTGCTTGATCACATGTTCTAGAGGCACACGCAACAGCTGCACATCAGGGAGAAGAGGACTGAGCATGTCCACCCCACCACAAGTAGACGGGGTGCACAGTCAACGCTGGCACATTTACCATTGCTTTGCTTCTTGAAAGCTGTCCTTCCCGTCACTCTGAGGAAGCTGTCTATACACTTGTGCCGTGTGTGGCATCCAACACACAAGAACGGGGGGCAGGAGTGGGGTGCCAACAGATGCTATATCTGCCACAGCCACCGCTGTGCCTCCTGGAATGGGGCACCATCCTGGTCCTCCCCAGGAGCTGGCTCTGGCTGTGGCTCCACTTATGTAAGTTGCTGGGTTCCCATAACATGTGTAAATGCTGTACGGCTGGATGGCAGGAAGTGGCTGGGAGGGGTCGTGCCATAACTGTGTTGCCTGGTTGAAGCTGTGACTTTGTCAGTTACACCCAGTCCCCACGGAAGACCAGCCTCCAGTATCTCCAACACGGACTCTCACTCCAGGCTCAGCTCTGGGCAGCTCAGTAATGAACTGTCTGGTTCAGGGATGTCCCTCAGGGATGGACCTCATCCTCCCTGCTGACCAGGGAGATGCTCAGGTGAGCCCTTCACCGTGATGATAAGTGGGTTGTATGAGACCAAGAGGGACTCACAGACCCTGCTGGCCAGAATCGTTCTGGGAAACTGTGGGAGTGGGGCAGACGTCGGCACACCTGACGAGGCGTGACACGGCGCTTCCTTAGAGTAACCCCAGCGCCGTACCCACTGTCTCTGTCTCACACGCACACATGCTCTACACTGAGGAATATTTTGTGTCACCTACTCTATTTTCCTTTTATTCACCACCCGCCACTGTTCCCGTGTGAGCAGCATCCCTGAGAACACTGTAAATGCTTAAAACCAGTCAAACACGCAGACGAGCAAATCCTGTCCAAACCTCGGTTCTCGGGGGAACCCAGAGCCGACATTTGGCCCTCCCCCTGTATTTGAGGCTCATGCCTGGCAGCTTGGATCTTACCTTCAGCAACGACAGGGAATCCACTGGGTATACGGTAACGACGAAGGACTGACTTGGGTCCACAGCTGGCGGCAGGAACTCCTTGGACTTCAGTCTGGTGGGGTGGTGCAGGAGGAAGGAAAGACACATGTCAGCAAGGAAGGACCTCGCTTCATGAAGGGAGTTCAGGATGGGCTGTCGAAGGCTGCACAGCATCATGCAAGGCTCATTATTGTGATTTTCCTTTTCTCTGTAGAACCTCAGAAACCAGCAGCTCTTGGGACACTGAGTGCTCTAGAGTTTCCTGCACAATGGAAAACCATCCCTCAGGGAACGGAGAAGGGGAGGAGTCACCTGGGAGGTAGGGGCCAGAGAAGCAGTGAGAGAAGTTTGGACCAGCAGGGGGAGGGTGGTGCCATGTGACCCTGCAGGTCAGGAGGAGAGTTGGGCCAGGAAAGGCCTTGGATTTGGCAGGAAGGAGACTTAGGTTTACCACGAGTAATGGTGGGGATATAGCTCTTGGCGTGAGTCATGGGTCACTCAGTAATTTGAACTGGAAGGCAGAAGACAAAGAGAGAGCCAACTGGGAAGGAGCAGTCTTGGTTAAACTGTGTTTAGAGAGAGAGAGCACTGCGTGCCTAAAAATCTCAGGTCAAGGCAGGCATGAAACCAAAGACCCTCAGACTCCATCTCTCTCTGGGTGACCGTGGCAGTCTCCTGACTGTCTTCTTGCCATCCCAGGCCAGCCACTGTCCACTCAGCTACAAGAGCCATTTGTTTTTCTTGGGTGTGTGTGTGTGAGGAAGATTGGGCCTGAGCTAACATCCATTGCCAATCTTCTTCTTTTTGCTGAGGAAGATGAACCCTGAGCTAACATCTGTGCCCACCTTCCTCTACTTTGTATATGGGATGCTGCCACAGCATGGCCTGATGAGCAGTGTAGGTCTGCACCCAGGATCCGAACCTGTGAACCCTGGGCCACCAAGTGGAGCACGTGAACTTAACCACTACACCAGCAGGCCAGCCCCCAGAGCCATTTTTGTAAAGCATGAATCCTATAGTGTCCCTTCACTGCTCAAGACTTTTCAATAATATGGAAGTCCTCACCGGCCCTCAAAGTTCAACCTCAGCATTCCCTGTATTAGAATCCCTGGGACCTTGGATAAAAACAGATTCCTTTGCCCCAAATCAACCTACAGGATCCACATCTCTGGGGAGATGGGAAGCAGCATTTTCACACGGCCCATTCTGAGGGCCTGTGCACTGGCTTGTTCCTCCAGATCTTACAGCCCTTGCCACTTCGCTCCCTCAAGGCCTCTGCTCCACGCCACCTCCTCAGATCGTCACATCAAAACCACTTCTTGCTGCCCCTTGCTCTCTCTTACCTTCACCCTTCTTCATAACATGTTTTACGAGCTCAGATGTAATTATTGTGTATCTATTGGTTGATGGGATTTGTCTGTCTCATTCACTATGTTTCCAGTGCTTAGAACACTGCCTGGTACATAAAAGTCACTCGATACAAATGTGTTTAAAATTCCAATCCGTTGTTGGTAAATGATAGACAGAAACCATGTGGCAAGCAGAATGTGGGTCCTCCATCTCAGCCTCAGTGTCACATCTCTGAATCTCTCTAATTACACATGAAAAATACTTTACAGATAGAATTCAGGTTACTAATCAGTGACCTTAGATAGGAGGTGTAGTGGGTTGAAATGTGTCCCCCTCCAAAATTCACGTCCACCCAGAACCTCAGAATGTGATCTGATGTTGAAATAGGGTCTTTGTAGACGAAATTAGTTAAGGATGATCTTGAGAGGAAATCAACCTGGGATTAAGGGGGGCCCTAAACCCAGTAACTGGTGTCTCTACAGAAGGAGGAGAGGGCACAGAACACAAGAGAGAGGTCATGTGAAGATGTAGGCAGAGATTGGAGTGGCACTGCCAAAAGCCATGGAATGCCAGGAGCCACCAGAATCTGGAAGAGGCAAAAGGTCCTCCCCTAGAGCTTCCAAAGAGAGAGAGTAGCCCTTCCAACACCTTGATTTTGGACTTCTGGCCTCCAAAACTGTGAGAGAACAAATTTCTGTTGTTTTAAGCCACCCAGGATATGGTAATCTGTTGTAGCTCTCTAGGAAACGAATACTGGAGGATTATGCTGGATTACCCAAGTTGGCCCCCGAGCCTTTAAAAACAGAGAAATGAGGAAGAACAGTTGAGAGAGACTCAAAACATAAGAAGGACTTAACCTGCCATTGCTAACTTGAAGATGGAGGGGGAAAGTGAAAAGCATGAGAAGAAATGAATTCTGTCAATATACCAACTGAGCTTAGAAGTGGATTCTTCTCCAGAACCTTCAGAAATGAATGGAGCCCTGGTGACACATGCTTGCTGTCTTGTGAGACGCAGAGGACTCCATTTCATTCGACCCAGTTTCATTCATGGGGATTTCTGCCCCATGGAAACTGTGAGATAATGAATGCTTTAAGCCACTGTTGTGCTAGTTTGCTATGCAGCAGTAGAAAACTAATACAAGCCACTTGGTGGACGTTAGCTGAGTGGAACTCCTTTAAAATTAGGTGAGCTATATCTTTGTGTGTGTGATCCTATTCCTTATTCATATTTTCATCCTATCCATGTAATATTCCACAACAGATAAACAGTTCAGGAGAAATACTCAATAAATTGGTATGATAACCACAACTATAAGAGACACTTATAAAGTCCTACACCAAGTTCTCCACTGAAATAGGCCCGTGATAATATCTTCACACTCCACACGCACTTACCGAGGGGATTTTTTCCATTGGCGTGGTGTCACATGATTTAGATATATTCCCTGATCTCTGGGAGCTGAGTTCTGACCTGCTGTAGTAGGCTTGGCCTGAAGACTAAGGCTGTGAACAGTTATCTCAAGTGCCTATTTG
Source organism: Diceros bicornis minor (assembly GCF_020826845.1). NCBI lineage: Eukaryota > Metazoa > Chordata > Mammalia > Perissodactyla > Rhinocerotidae > Diceros > Diceros bicornis. Next base: position 61,886,292 of record NC_080759.1, on the reverse strand, counting down.
GTCGACTGGATCCACACTATTATGTTACCCTAGAAACAGTAATTTATTTCCTATTTCATCTGGAGGATGTGTAACTTACATTATATTTGTATTCACATTTTACACATCATTAATCCTTTCATTAAATAATGTTAGCTCATTTTCCTGTTGGAGAAGCATGGACTGGATTGAAAATGAAGACTGTTCCTGTGAAAAGGAATATGATACACCCCAAGGTGGAAGAGGAGACATAAAAGCCTAGTTTTTTCTTCTAACAGAATGAACTTTACAATACATGAGGTATAAAAAGAAGGCTCCTAAAAATTGTATATGATCATTATTTTCTAAAAGAAAAAATTATGTACATAATGTACAGAGAAATTATTAAAAGGAAAGATGAAAGATACAAATCAAAATTTCAGCAGTAGTTATTTGTGGGTAGGGCAATCTGAGTGTCTTTCATTTCTACAGGGAATTTTGTGTTTCCAAATTTTCTATAATGAACATGCATTGATTTGGCAATCCAAAAAAAATTTTAAGGTGGAAGTTTACCATCCTGGTTCCAGTTAAGTTTCTATCATTCTTGCCAGAAAGGGGGAAATGAGAAAATGTTCTTAGATTTCTTCACTTAAAGGATCATAGTAGGATGATATTTCGAAGTTAAATTCAGAATGATTTGGATTTACACAATTGTATTGTCAATCAGGTCCCTAAAGAAACCAAGTCAGAAGAAAAATTATTGGGTTGTTTGAAAGAGAATGATATTTTTACACTAAACTAGATTTACTTGCTGATTGTTAAAGTAAGTACAAATCTAAGAAATTCTCAGCGTTTGAGAAACTAATGGTGCACGACTCCCAAAATTCCCTTTTCTGAGCCAAGGAGTCTCTTTGCCCCTTCCGGCTGCAGAATGCGGGGAGGGCGACGCCGGCAGGGGCACCGGCCCAGCCTCTCTGTCCCACCGCAGACACTGCAGCACCCCCTGCACGTTCGCGTAGAGGGGCGGAGCTTCCGTGCGCCCCCCAGGAAGGGCGCGGGCCTGCGCTTCCGGCCCCTTTTCCGCCCAGAGGAGACTGACTTCCGGGACTTCCCTGTGCCTCAAAGCGGAGCTGTGACCCTGGGAAAAAGCATGAGTACGTCCCAAGTGAAGGTGTATATTTAACGCAATGCCAATGCGAAATCCAGGTTTCTTGGAATGGACAAAATGATTTTAAAATTTATGTGGAAAAATAAATTTGTGTGAATTGGTAAAAATTTAGATAAATGAAAAAGCCTTGAGAGGAATTTGTCTACCAGATATTAAAAGGTAGCTAAATGAAGTGCTACGATAGAAACAGCACAGTGCTACTGTAGGACACCGGTGAATGAGACAGAAACAAGTGTCCAGAATTACTGTCGATGGGAACTCCGGGCATTAAAAAGAGAGCCTTTGGGGCCAGCCTGGCGGCACAAGCCGTTAAGTGCGGGTGCCCCGCTGCGGCGGCCCGGGGTTCACCGGTTCGGATCCCGGGCGCACACCGACGCACTGCTTGGCAAGCCATGCTGTGGCAGCGTCCCATATGAAGTGGAGGAGGGTGGGCACAGATGTTAGCCCAGGGCCAGTCTTCCTCGGCAAAAATAGAGGAGGATTGGCAGATGTTAGCTCAGGGCTGATTTCCTCACACACAAGAAAAGAGAGCCTTTGACTTCGATGGGAAAAGGTAGATTATTAAATAAATGAGATGGCAACCAATAGTTATGTCATTGGAATAAAATAACCTTGACACTATCTCACTGTATACAAAAACAAATTCAAGTTGAAAATCAAAACGTAGAGTAAGCAAATAAAAACTATGACCGTATTAGAAAGACAATTGGAGGATAGTTGTATAATCCTGCAGTAAAGAAGGCTTTTTAAGGTAAGACAAAAGAAAATTTTAACCAGGTTGGCTTCAGAAAAATTTCTGGCCTCTAATGCAAAAGACACAATAAAGAAATTTTTTTTGAATGATAGACTGGATGAAATATATTTGAAACACATAGAACAAAGAATTAATAACTTTAATAGGCAAAGACCTCTTAAAATTGATAAGAAATATACAAATAACCCAATATAAAAATGGGTAAAATATTTGCAACCCTAGTTCACACAAGAGAAATTGTATAATGTTCAAACACATGAAATGATGTATATTCCCACTGGTATTAAGAGATATGAACATAGAAACAATTACCTGTTTTATTTGCATAAAACTAAATATACTGTCAGTATTTTGTGCTGAAAAGTTTGAGGAAATTGATGGAAGTGAGAATTACTCTAACCTTTTGGGAAAGTAATCGTGAAGAATCTATGAAGATTTAAAATGTGCAGGCCCTTTGACTTCTGGACAGCCTACAGAAATAAAACCAATTGTACCTGACAATATTGGCACAGAGATGCTTCTTGTAACTCTATTTGCAAAAGCCAAACCTGCCATAACCTCAGTGTCTATCAGGGGAGAATGGCTGACTAAATCATGGTATATCCATTCTGTGGAAGAGTATGAAGTCCTGATGAGGAGGAATTCTATCTATACAAAATGCCATATAAGTTGTCCACAATATATTGTTGGGGGTATAAAATAGGAAGCTTCAGACTAACGTGCGTGGTATAATTTGAACTTCTTCATGTAAGTTGTTTGTATATGGATAGAAAACAAAGGTGTAGTGGCACACACACTCTACTGTTGAGATATTGCCCTTGAGGTCGTATTGGGGAGGGGAGGTGGAGAATATTTTATATACTGCTATTGTATTTAAGTGGTACATGAGCATGCATTATGGTTAGGATTTTTAAGAATCCATTAGGTATTAAAGACTCCCCCCTACTCCTTCTAAAAGATTCCCCATGATCCAGGGCTACTGGGCTGGAAGGACTAAAACCAGCTTGGTGCACTGACTCATCATGACCCAGGATGCTGCCGTGTGCCCTTATCAGTCAGGGTCTAAGTGGTCCCCGGAGGAACCCTGAGCAGCTCACAGAAACATGATATGTGGGTCCAGCTTCTGAGCAAGAGAGAAGAGCCTCCCTCACATCCCCTCCCTGAATTCTGTCCCTGTCTCTGGGCTTATGCCTCCCAGTCCCCGTCCCTAGCTTGGCCATCTGACTGCTCTGTCAGCAGAATAACCTTCATGGTCATGGCAAAGGCCCACCAGAGAGCCCGGGCCAAGACAGCAGCAGCCAGTGCGCTCTTCTGCGCTGGGTGGGGGCGGGGCAGGTCCCTGTGGGGACCCAGAGCAGCCTCTCCCACACCCTGCTCAGCAGTTAGCGTTCCCTGCAATGAGATGGCGAGGGCAGGGAGGATCTGGAAGAGAGGGGCGCGCACCCGTGCGCGCGTGTGTGTGTGTTTGCCTGTCTTTTATTACAATTTTAGAATTGTAATAAATAGCTCTAGATGAAATTTATTGTTGTTAAAGTGTAGGAATGCAGTATCTAAACACTTAAGATTTAAAACATATGAAAAATGTTTTATAAAAGTAACCTTTTCTTCCAGTTTTATTGAGATATAATTGACATATAACAATGTATAAGGTTAAGGTGTAGAACATGATGATTCAATATGTGTATATATTATGAATGATTACCATAAGTTTAGTTAACATCCATCACCTCACATATTTACAATTTTTTTTTCTTGTGATGAGAACTTTTAAGTTCTCTTAGCAACTTTCAAATATATAATCCAGTATTGTGAACTAGTCTTTTTTTTTTTATCATAGAGGTAGGATATGCTCATTGTGTTCTGAGGAAAATACAGTGGGAACAAGAAGTAAATAATGTGCTTCCTGCTGTGGGTTGGATTGTGTCTTCTCGAAAATGCTATATTGGAGTCCTGGCCCCCGATTAGGATGAATACAAACTCATACAGATTTTGGTACTGGGGAGTGGAGTGCTGCTGTAAGAAATATCTAAAAATGTAGAAGTGACTTTGGAATTGGGTAATGAATAGAGGCTGGAGGAGTTTTGGGTGAATGATAGAAAAAGCCTAGATGGCCTTCAAAAGGCTGTTGGTAGAAACATGGACATTAAAGGCGAGAATTCAGAAAGATTAGAGAGCTGTAGAGAAAGCTGCTATCATCTTAGAGAATACATGTGCCGTCATGAACAGAATGTTGCTAGAATCATGAAAGTTAATGGTGCTCTGGTAAGGTCTCAAATGTGACAAAGTGAAGGAAGGCCATCAGACTTCTGGGATTCTCCAGTAGAAAATGGGCCTATAGAGCCATCTGGCCATGAACATGTGTTATCCTTTAAGAAAAGGGGAAAATGCCCCAAGATCAGGGCCACCTCCTTGGTTCCAGAGGGTGAAGCCACCTCCTCCATTCTCAAGGAGGTGAGGTTGCCTCCCCACCAGGCCATCTTTGTTAAGCAGAATTGGCACTGCAAGATGAACCAAACAGGATTAAGGTGCCTGATGCTGACTCGCATCATGGTTTTGTCTGGTAAAGTGAATGATTAGAGAACTTGGGGCTGAAAACATCTCAACTGATTCTCAAACTTTAAATGGGAAGGAAGCCCAGCTTCCTGGCGTGGAGCTGGGTGTGTTGGGGCCATCAACTGGGTGGGCCTGGTGACAGCACAGAGCATCAAACCTAAGAGGATTCTTCTCAAGACAAAATCTAAGGAATTTGCCCTGCTAGGTTTCAGATTTGCTTGGGACTGGTGACTCTTTTTTCCTTCTGATTTCTTCCTTTTGGAATGGGAATGTCTATCCTATGCCTGTCCCCTCACAGTATTTTGGAAGCAAATAACTTGTCTAGTTTCACAGGTTCACGATGGAGAGAGATTTTGTCCAGGAGGAATCATACCGAGTCTAGCCATAACTGATTTGGATAATTTAGATGATGAGATTTGGGACTTTTGAGTTGATGCTTGAATTGGAGGAAGTTGTGATGGGGTGAATTATTTTGCACGTGGGAAGAACATGGATTTTGGAAGGCCAGAAGGCAGCCTGTTATGGGTTAAATTGTGTCCCTTCAAAAAAGATACATTGGAATCTTAACTCCCAGAACCTCAGAATATGACCTTATTTGGAGATAGGGTCTTTCAGAAGCAATCAAGTTAAAATGAGGTCAACAGAGTGGGCACTAATCCCAATATGAATGGCAGCCTTATAAAAAGAGGAAATTTGGACACAGACAGACAGACATAGAGGGAAGATGATGTAAAGAGACACAGGGGGTGATCAACATCTACAAGGCAAAGAGAGAGGACTGAACAGATCCTACAGCCCTCAGAAGGAATAGATCCTGCCAACACCTTGATTTCAGACTTCTAGCCACCAGAACAGTGAGACAATACATTTCTACTTTTTGAGCCACCTATTTTGTGGTACTTTCTGATGGTGGCTCTAGCAAACTAAAACACTTACTATAACATTTTGAGTATATTTTTTGTTTCTCGATATTCCAAGATGACTTTTCATGGCTGCACACAGTATCATCATGGAGACAGAATATACTTTTAAAAATGTGCACTTACCTTTATAATGGACCACTCTCTGCTTTTGTGATTTTCAAGGTGAAAAGTCGCGTGCACGTTGTGTGCACATGTGCTTGTGTGCAGTGCTCCATCAGCACAGCTGACCTTTACTTAGCATCTACTTGACTCAACATTGACTCAAAATGAGCATGCCTGTCTCTCAGGAGCTTAATCAAAACCAAATATTATTAGAGACCATAGAAAGGACATTCAGACTCAACTTCACACGTGTTCTCTGACTGACAAAAAATGAATGAGCATTGTCTTATTTTTGTATATTAGTTCAGATGTTAGTTATAAAGAAGGGAGAGAATAATTATTGTAGTTTTTGCAAGTAAGATAAATAAAAATGAGATACATGAATGGCTATAAATGTTAATAATGTTAAGTGAAACGATTTTATTTTCTATTGTGTTATCACATTATTTAAAAATATCCCATCACAGACTGATTATTTTCCAAAGTAATTTGAGTTAAGAAGAGAACGTAGCTATTTTTCAGACAGAGAAAACAACTCTAGTAAGCGTACAACTTACCCCTGTGCAGATGAACTCAGGTCGACAACTGTTTGCTGTGGGGGTAAACGAAAATTAATAAGACAGAAAAAGAAGAAATTGTTGACATTGAGGTTATTCTTTCAGAAAATTCAAGTCCATTATTAGTCAGTTTCAAGTAACAGCATCTCAGGGACTTCTGAGGCCCGGGAAAGGATCTCACTGGTGGGAAAATAGCCTTCCTCCCAAACCACGTTACATGCACACAGGTGTTCTCATTTCTCGTTAGTAAGAACCCAGGAGTGGGAAGCCGGGTAAAATGAGAAGAATATATTTAAGTTTTTAAGAAACTGCCAAACTGCTTTCCAAGTGGTGTCACTTTAAATTCCCATTTTACTTTCAACGACCAACGTATGAGAATTCCCGTTCCTCCACATCTTCCCCAGCACCTGGTATTGTTGGTCTCTTTGCTTCTGGCCATTCTGACTGGTCTGTAGTGGTATCTTATTGTGGTTTAATTTGCACTCCCTTAATGTCCAAGGCTGTCGACCACCTTTTCATGTGCTTATTTGCCCCCCACAGATCCTCCTTGGGGAAGAGTTTGTTCAAATCTTTTGCCCATTTTAAAAATGGGTTGTTTTTCCTTACTGAGATTTGAAAGTTCTTTCTGTGTTCTGGATACAAGTATACAGTTTGCAAATATTTATTCTGGTCTGTGGCTTATATTTTTATTTTTGTAATGGTGACTTTTGAAGAGTGGATGTTTTTAATTTTGATGAAGTACAATTTTTCAATTTTTTCTGTAATAGTGCTTTTGGAGTCATATTAAAGAAAACTTTGTCTAACTCAAGATCACAAAGATTTTATTCTGTTTTCTTCCTTTATAACGTTAGTGTTGTGGTTTAGCTCTTAAATTTAGGTCTATGATCAATTTTGAGTTATTTTTTGTCTATGGGGTGACATAGGGCATTAAGGGGCTTTTTTTGGTTTTTGGTTTTGTTTTTTCATTTTTCTTTTTGCATATGGTTATTTAATTGTTCCAGCACCATTTATTGAAAATACTCTTACTTCTCCCCGTTGAAATGCTTTGGCACCTTCGTTTAAAATCCATTGATCAGAAATGTAAAGGTTTGATTTCTGGAGTTTCTATTCTGTTCCATTGATCTATACGTCTATCCTTATGCTAATCCCACACTGTCTTCATTACTCTAGCTTTGTATTGAATTTTGATGTCAGATTGTGTAAGTCCTCCAATTTTGTTCTTCTTTTTCTATATTATTTTGGCCACTTGAAATCCTCTGCATTTCCATGTACATCTTAGGATCAGCTTGCTATTTCCCTCAAGAAAAAAGCTTGCTGGGAATTCAAAGAGATCATGGTAAGTCTATAGATAAATCTGGGGGAAATTTTCTATCATGGCAATATTGAGCGTTGCAACCCATGAATATTGTAAATCTTTCCATTTATTTGGATTGTGATTAATTTCTCTCAGCAATACTTTGTAGCTTTAAGTATGCAGATTTTGCACTTGTTTTGTTACTTTATTATTTTGGGTGCTATTGTGAATGGAATAGTTTTCTTACTACCATTTTCAGATTCTTCATTGCTAGTATATTGAAATACAATTGAGTTTTTATATTGCTTTTTGTATCCTACCGCCTTGCTAATCTATCTGATTATTTCTACTAGCTTTGTTGCAGATTAGTTAGAATCATGTTTCCTGCAGAAACATACAGTTTCACTTTCAAATCTGTATGCCTTTAATTTATATTTCTTGCTTTACTGCACTGGCTGGAACTTTAGTAAAATGTTGAATAGAAGTTTGGAGTGGACATTCTTGCTTGGTCCCGATCTTCAGGGGAAAGCATTCAGTATGAATGAGTTTTAGGTTTCGTCAGTGCTCTTCATCAGATTGAGGATGTTTCTGTCTTTTTGTATTGTAGGTTGTGAAATTCTTTAATCATAAATATATGTGTTATCATGTCAAATGCTTTTTCTGATTGATGTGCTCATATGTTTATTGTACTTTATTTTATTAATATGCTTATTACATTCATCTATTTTCAGACATTAAATCAACCGTGCATTCCTAGAATAAACCTCACTTAGTCACGATGTATAATCCTGTATATATGTGACCGCCTTTGGTTTGCTAATATTTTGTTAATGATATTTGCCTCTAGAGTCATGAATGGTATCAGCTTATGATATTCTTCTTTTGTAATGACATTGTCTGGCTTTAGGATCATGTACTGGCATTCCAGAATGAGTTGGGAAGTGTTACTTACTCCTCTATTTTCTGAAAGAGTTTGTGGGTGATGGGTATTATTTTTCTTCAAGTATCAGGTAGAATTCACCAATGAAGCCATCAGGGCCTGGGCTTTTCTTTCTGGGGATTTTAAATTAGTAGTTCAGTGTGTTTACTTGTGTAAACTTTATGTGTAAAGGAGACACTTGTGTTTACTTTATGTCTATTTGAATTTTCCATTTCTTCTTGAACCAGTTTTGGTAATTTGTATCAACTAAGTAGAATGACAAATCTCTTTCTTAAGTCATAAAGCATATTTCAACCTTGGAACATTTATAATTAAATATAGAAAAGTTTGAGACCCATAATGTTACTATTTAACAACCCATAATGTTACTATTTTTGTATTACAAAGTATTCAGTGTGCATTGGGTATTTGATGTTCTTGAATACTGAAGAGAATTTATCCTGCTAGGTGTGGGAGAGAGAAAGGTTTCAGCTCTCAAAGTCATAACGATCTGCCTGCACTTAGGAGAGGAGCTTGGCCCCATTATCGCCTATTGGCCACCACAGAGAAATAAACTGTGTCTGGAGAATCTTTAGTGAGATTTAATGCAATGATCAACGACAAGTGTCTGTCAGAGTGGCGGCCCCAGGGTCAGGGCTGGCAGCAGGTGTTGAATGGGACTGTCCCAAGAAAATCAGAACATGGGATCACCCTGCTTTTAATGACAGCAAAGAAAAATCCATGGCCACCTGCTCAAGGCTTGGAGTGAGGGTCACCTTTTAGTGGATGGGTCGTGTCGGGGGCAGGCTGGAGGCATGGTAGTTTCCACTAAACGTGTCTCCAAACTTCCAGCAGAAGTGCAAGCAAGGAAAAAGACTTTGCTAACAATATCTCTGTTACTAAAGGTGGGTGTTGACCCCTCCGTATTTACAAATTATTACAAGGAGGTCTCTCTCCGATGCCCTGCAGAGATTGCAGTGAGATGAAACCCCTCCCTCAGAGCACATGAAGTCATCTATACCCTTCAGACATCAGCGTAGTTGCAAACCCTGCTTGGAAATAGCCCACCAGAACCCCAGGCAGCTGATCTCTGGAGCAGCTGCAGAAATGGGTGGGCCTAAAAGGAGTCAGCCCTGCTGGCTTGGTCCTGGGAAGAGCGGACATAGAAATGACATAACACACACACGCACAGACAGAACCACACACCCACACCACACCAAACACACACACACACACACATCACTCACCCACACTCACCCACACACAGAACACACAATCTGACTCCACTTCTGTTTCCTACACAGTTATTCTCTAACATTTTTTATGAAAAATTTCAAACATCCAGAAAAGCTGAAAGGATTGTACAGAGAACACTGAAATACTCAACACCTAAATTCTATCATTGCTAAAATTTTGCCATCTGTTTGTTACCGCGTAACTGTCCATCCGTCCACTTATTTTCTGGTGCATTTCACAGCCAGTTGCACGCAGACATCAGTCCACTTCACAGGAGCACGCATATATTGCTGCAGTGCTAGTAAACCCGTTCTTGTACTGAATTGATTCCTCTCCCTCTCTCTCTCTCACACATACACACAATACACGCCCCACAGTAAAGAATATTTTCTGCCCCTCACTTTTTCTTTTGGTTCCCACCCACCTTTCTTCCCATTTGAGTAGCATCCCTAGGTACCACATAAATGCTTCAAAGAAATCAAATAAGGCAATTCCCAATGTTGCTCGATCCTCATTCTCGGAGGGGCCTTAGACCCTACATTTGGCTCTCACTCCTGTATTCGAGGCTCACACTTGACGCCTCTGAGCTTACCTCTAGCGATGAGGATTTCTCTGGGTGTATGGTGTTGATGGAGCATAGACTCGGGCTCCAAGAAAGCCTCGGGAACTGCTTCCACTTCTCTTTGCTAGGATGGGGCAGGAGGAAGGAAAGACTCATATCAGCAAGGAAGGAACTTGCTTTGGGCAGTGAGCTGATACAGAGCTGTTGAAGGCTGCAAAGCATCATCCAAGAGCCGTTATTGTGGTTTCCTCCTTATCTGCAGAACCTCAGAGGCCAGCAGCTCCAGGGAGGCTGTTGGAGGGCTCCTGGGTTGATTGCACAATGTGAAACCACCTGCAGGAGCTTCACGTGCAAAGGACCATGACTGCCTGCCGGTGGGAGGCCACAGAGAGGTGCTTCTTCTCGCTGAGCGCCCCACACTGGACCACTGCACCCATGAGTTTGTGTATTCAGCTGTGAATCTGGCAGGGCTCATTGACAAATGGACAAAATGATGTGTCCCGGAGCCCACAACATTACCACCTTGGGGTAATCCTTGCAGCAGCTCTAGGAAACTAATACAAGAGGACTGTCCTTGATTAGCCATGTGGGTCCAATGTAGTCACATGAACCTTAAAAACTGAGAAGTGAGGAAGAGGAGGAAGTCAGAGAGACTCGAAGCACGAGGACTTGACCCACCACTACGACCTAAAGACCGAGGGAGCAACATGGAAAGCATGAGAAAGTAATAAATTTGGTCAACATTCTAAATAAGCTTAGAAACAAATTCTTCCTCATAATCTCCAGGAAGGAATGCTGTCCTGCTGAACACTGACTGCTGCCTTGTGAGGCACTAAGCAGAGACCCAGCTGAGCTGGCCCAGGATGGGGACCCATGGACACGGTGAGATAGTGAGTCTCGTTTAAGCCACTCAGTTTGTGGGAATTTGCTATGTAACAACTGAAAACTGATACAAGCCACTTGATGGACGTCAGCTGCTGGAACTCCTTTAAAATTACACGAGAAGTATCTTCACATGTGTGATCCTACCCCTATTCATGTTTTCATCTTATCTGGTCAATTTCTATACATCCGTTCCATTTAATGTTCCATAACAGATAAACGGTCGAGAAGAAATGCTGCCAATGAATTGGTCTGATAACCACTACTGGAGAGAGACACCCTGTAAAGTCCTACACAAAGATTTCCCTTAAAAGATGTCTGCGATTAACATCAGCTCACTCCACAAGCACTTACTGAGTGAATTTTTCTTCCTTGTATTGGCTTAGCGTCACGTGATTTAAACATATTCCCTGATCCCTAGGAACTGAGATTCTGAAGTGCTACAGCAAGCTTTGCCCAAAAAACAAGCCTGTGTGTCTATTTGGTCGACTACTAGGTTGACTACTAGGTTACCCAGGGAACATTTCTGCAACAAAAAAGGCCCCTGGTGTCCTACTGCCTGATGCGTCGAGAGGGCTTGTAACTTTCATCATACCATCTCGTGCTTCCCGCACAACTATGCCTTTCAATAAACAGGGTTAGCTCGTTTTCCTGTTGGAGAAGTAAAGACTAGATTGAAAATGGAAAATAATTTTCCAAAAATGATGAATACGGTACATCCCAAAGATGGAATCATTTATACTCATACTCTTAAAAATCATGTTTTTTCTTTTAACAATGTTCACAATATATGTTTTTTTTTTTTCCCCCCAAAGCCCCAGTAGATAGTTGTATGTCATAGTTGCACAGCCTTCCAGTTGCTGTATGTGGGACGCGGCCTCATTGTGGCCGGAGAAGTGGTGCGTCGGTGCCCGCCCGGGATCCGAACCCGGGCCGCCAGCAGCGGAGCGCGTGCACTTAACCGCTAAGCCATGGGGCCGGCCCCACAATATATGTTTTTTAAAAAGGAGTTTTATAAAAAGGCTTCCAAAGAGTCGTACAATGCAATTATATTTTTATAAAACAAAACATTATATGATGCATTATGTATATAATGTATATTATTTTCCTAATAATAAGAAAAATATTAAAAAGGAAGACTTCAAAGATACTAATCACAATGCCAGCAGTGGCTATCGGTGGGTAGGGAACTATGAGTGACACTCGTTTTCCCAATGGGAATTTTTGCTGTGTCCAAAATTTCTATAACGGATATGCACTGATTAGGCGACCCGAAACAGGTTAGGTTTGTTTGGTTTGGTTTCGGAGTGTGCGCAGACCTCCTACTTCCAGTTAGGCTTCTGTGATTCTCGCCAGGAAGAGCTAACAGAAAAACGTCCTTAGATTTAAGGTAGACCATACTTCAAAGTGAAATTCGAATCACTTAAATTTTCACAACAGTATTGCCAATCGGGTTTCTAAAGAAATAAATTTCCAAGAGAAATAGTGGGTTATTTGAAAGTGAATGAATGATCTTTTCACACTAAGCTATACTCCCTGATTGTTAACCTGAGCAAAAATCGGAAGTAATTCTCAGCCTTTGAGAAACTGACTAACGGTGCACTTCCCCTAAGCGTCCCTCTTCTGCCTCCTGGAGTCTCTGCCACGTGCGCTGCAGGCTGGTGCCCCGCGGAGCCCCCATGGCCAACACTTCCTTCCCCTTGACCACCCAGGGGAGACGGACTTCCCGTGTCATTACCCTGCAGAGAGGCGTGGTTGTGTGGTGGGGAGGAAGCGTTGGTCCCTCCCACGTACAGGTGAAGATTGGCTGCAACTCCAGTTCCAATTCTAGGTTTCTTGGAACTGCACAAAGCGATTTTAAAGTGCACGTGGAAAATAGTATGTGAAAGAATTCTCAAAGGTGATGAAAAACACCTGGAGAGCAGGGTTCGTCCTACCAGATAGTAAAAGGCAGCTAAATGAAATCCTATCACTAAAACAGCACAGTGTGGGTGTAGGGCACAGAGCCATGAGACGGACACCAGCGGCCAGAAGCAGATCTGAGCCTAGTGTTCCTGGGAATTTGGGGTGCCAGAAAAGGGGCCTTTCGATTTGATGAGGAAAGGAGGGTCATTTCATCAACGAGATGGCCACCAAGAGTTATATTGTAATAAAATGACCTGGGCTCCTATCTCAGTGAATACAAAAATAAATTCAAGATGGCTTGAAAATCAAAATGTACAGAAAGCAAATAAAAATTATGCAAATATTAGCAAAGAATGTGGAGGATATTTGTATAACCTTGGAGTAAAGAAGACTTTTTAAAGCAAGACAGTTGAAACGAGACTATAGCTATTTTTCAGACAGTGAAAACAACTCTAGTAAGATGACAACTTACCCCTGTGCAGATGAACTCAGGCCTTCGCCTGCGTGCTGTGGGGGATAAACGAAAATTCACAAAATGAGAAAAAGTTGTTGATGGTGAGCTTATTCCTCCACAACGTTCAAGCCAATTATTAGTTGATCCTGAGTGATGGTACTTCAGTGTCTCCTGGGTCCCAGGAAAGGATCTCGCTGGGGGAGAAGACCCTTCCTCTCCACACTTGTGACATGTATCCGTGTTTTCACTTCTCTTTGGTAAGAAACCGGGAGTGGGATTGCTGGGTCAAATGATAAGAATATACTTGCTGTTTTAAGAACATGCCAAACTGCTTTCCAAAGTGGTGTAATTCTACCTCCCCACTGCAGTGTGTGAGCCTTCCCTCTCTGCAGCTTCCCCAACACCTGGTATTGTTGGTCTCTTTGCTTCTGGCCATTCTGACTGGTGTGTAGCGGTATCGTATCGTGGTTTAATTTGCACTCCCTTAATGTCGAAGGCTGTCGACCACCTTTTCAAGTGCTTATTTGCCACCCACAGATCCTCCTTGGAGAAGAGTTTGTTCAAATCTTTTGCCTGTTTTAAAAATTGGGTCATTTTTCTCATAGTTGAGTTTTGAAAGTTTTTAATATATTCTGGATACAAGTATATGATTTACAAATATTTTATTTCTTTCTGTGGCTTATATTTTCAAAATTTCTTAATCGTGAACTTTGAAGAGCAAATGTTTTTTTAATTTGATCAGGAACAGTTGTAGAAATGGGTGGGCCTAAAATGAGTTAGCATTGCTGGCTTGATCCTGTGAGGAGTATACTTAGAAATAATATAACACACACGTGAACACCAGATACCAAACACACACAAACATGCCCTTCATCACACATCACATGCACACTCTCACACACACAGAATCATAGGACTGTGCCAGTCTAGAAGCAAAGGGTTATGGCTAAGAGGTCCTAGCTGCAAGGCCACCTTGGGCATTGCCCCAGCCCTGGACAAACATGGATGGTGACACAGAGGGACATCCGGTACCTGTGGCATTTCTATTTGGGTGGACGACCCTTTCTCCCCTTCTGAGGTTTTTGAAGTCTCTTGGAGGCGGTGCTGCATCATATAATCAAATGTGCTCAACCTCCTGGACCCTAGAAAGGAGAAAGAAGGCAGAGGGTGGGGTTACCGTCCATCAGCTGTGCGTAGGGCTCAACAACAAGCAGGCAGGGTGGCCTCCCAGGGCTCCCCACCTGGGGCGGGAGCCGGTTCCTACCCTGGGACACTGAGGAGCTGCTGGACGGCCACTCCAGAGCCCACCTGGCTTTTGGGTAGCAGCCAGCAGCTCCTTGCACTTGCCTGAGGCTCACTGGCCCCCCATCCTGAGGCGGCTGCCCTGCCTGCCTCACAGGCCCAGAAGGTAAACATGAACCTGCGGCGAGCGCTGCGTCCAGCTCCGTTTTAATTAAGCTGAACCGCTGGCTGTGCAGCATGTGGCAGAAGCACCTGAGGTTATTAGAAGAAAACCTGAGATACAGGTTTGTCAGTAAAAAAGAAGTACTAATGAAAATGGGTTCTGTGACTATTTTAGCCTTGTGTTCCATGGACGGGCCAAACTTTCCATTTCTTTTTCCCTAAAAACCAACAAGCATGAGAACAGATGTTTTGTAGTTATTTCTGGGAAGTGAAAAGGGCCACCCACAGAAGGCTACTTGCAGCTCGAGGAGCAGAGGGAGCGGCGGGCCGCCCCATTGCACCCCGTGCAGCCCACAGAGGCTGCCTGCCGGGCAGGTGGGCATCTGAGGAAGGAGCCCTTCCTGGGCAGGTTCTGAAGGGCTTGTGTTTCTGTTTTGTTTGGGCTTGACTTATCTTTCTTGACTAACTCTAGCTGGCCCTTGGTCCATTCTTCCACATTCCCTCAGAACCTGTGTCCGAGTTTGAGGATGTGAATTTGCACTTGTTTATTGCTAGTGAAAATAGTCATTCTTTTGCGTGAGTTTGCACAAATACCATCAAAATCAGATTTATAAGCATGCCCTGTGTGTCCCAGAGCTCACACTCGTTTGGACCAAGTTTCCTGTAAAACGTTTTAATTTGGCAGCGATGGTAAAGTCGTGGAGGAGATAGAGTCGCACAGCTTTAAGCCTCACACGCGAGGAACTTGGAGGCCAGAGTGCAGTGTGCGCTAGGTGACCGTGCGCCTGTGTTTCCTCCAACATTATTAGGTGCCCGCACATTAGCTTGGGGCAATTTGTGGAATCCTGCTCCTCCTTAATATCATCCGAGATGCCTTCTCTTCCACTGGCCGTGAGTGTGGCTTTTCCTCACACCTCTTGCTGGCACTCTCTGCGTCCACACGTCTTCCCAGGAGATCTGGCCCTCACCAGCGGTTTCACGCCACTTATGTGCAGAGGACTCGTCAGAATGTCCCTCTCCCGAGCTTCAAAATGCAGCACCCAACTTGGGGCAGCTTCTGACCTGTCCCCGGCACTGCCCACCTCAGGGCACGCACGCCTTGTGCAGTCCCGTCCCTGGAGTGTGGGCTGGTCCTAGCGACTTGCAGAGAAGTTGAAGGGACATCACTTCCAGGACTGGGCTGCAAAAGGCTGGCTTCTGCCTTGCTGCCTTCTCACTTGCTCCTTGGATGAAGCAGCTGTCCTGCTGCAAGGTCCTCTGTGGAGCGTCCACGCGAGAAGGGATGGAGGAGGCCGCTGGCGAGCAGCTCACGAGGAGCCAGGGCAAAGAGCTGACCCTGCCAAGGACCCGAGGCACCTGGGAGCGGGTCCTCTCCCGTCGAATGAGACCGTGTCCCTGCTGGCACCTTGACTGAAGCCTCGCGAGAGACCCTGGGCCAGGGGACCACGCTGAGCAGAGCTGACGCCCGCCTCACGGAACTGTGAGGTAAGAAACGTGTTGTTTTAAGCGGCTACGTTTAGGTAATTTACTCTAACTAACAATAACTAATATTGCAGGTTTTTCCTGGAAATCTGTTCTTTGATGTCCGAACACTGTAAGGTCGACATGTGCCGGCCTGAGCTCAGCGTGTCTCTCCCCTCCCTGCGGGTCTCCCGTGTGTCCCCATGCACAGGGCGTGACACTGCTGTCCTCCTGGTTGGCCGAGTGAGAGTCGGAGGCCCCTGTCCTCACATCCGACCCCAGGGGGTCATGAAGGCCTGTGAATCTGGGTCCTCCAGGCCCATCTCTCCCCCTGTGAACTCATCACAAACCTCCTGAGTGGCTGCAGCAGGCTCCCAGACACTCCAGGCAGGTGCACACGCTGCTGCTGGGGTGCCATCCCCAAAATGCATCCCTGACCTCATCGCCCCACGGCTCCCAGCCCCTCCCATGCACTCGGAAGCTCTGGGAAGAGCCTCAGCGGACTGGGCTTTGGGCGCCATCTCTGTGCACTCCCTGCCTCAGCTGGGGACGCTCCCCACACCAGACCCGCTCCCATAGCCTCTGGGTTCCTCCTGGTGCCGCCTTCTCTCAGAGGCTGCAGAGAGCAACTGTGGTGACTTCTGAGGAAAGGACACAGAGGAGCCTCCACGTGCAGCCACCATGTAGACACGAGAAAACCACCGGTTCTCTCTGCAGCATGTTTGGTGAGTGGATACCCTGGCACTGAGTTTAATGCTTTTCCTTGTTAGGATTTCTGCTGGGCGTTTTTCTAAATCCCCTGTTCTTTTTTCATAGTGTCCTGTTCCTGCCTCACAAATTCTGTTCCTTTCTCTCTCTGAACACTTGAACTTACTACTCAAATGTCTTTCATGTTTTCTGCAGGTCTCAGAACAGAATTCAGCCACTGCTGGACCTGCTGCCCCTCTTGGGTGTTTCTTCTCTTCCTGTGATGTGTCCTGTGTGCTTTGAGCTTTTTCCTGGCAGAGGCCGACTGAGGGGCCACCTGCCTTGGGACACATGTGAACACGAGGGGCAGAGACTGGCCAACCTGGAGGCGGGCCCCGGGGGACACGCACTCAGGTAGAGGTGGAAGATGAGCAGCTGCCCGAGCATTAGGAGGCAGAAGATGTCCAGCAGTAGCACGAACACCCCAATGCCCAGGACCACTGGGGTCTTTGTCTTCACGGGGAGAAGGGGCAGGAACAGCAGCCACGTGTTCTTCTCGGAGATTCCTGTGGAGACAAGGGGGAGCGCATGTGTCCAGCACCTGCGACATGGCAGCACCGCTCATCAGGTGAGCACCACAGGACAGAGCTTGGCAGTGGAGGAGGAAACCCTTGCTGAAGGAGTGCCTCCCTGCCCAGGTGAGCGCCTCCTCCTCGCCCAGGTGAGTGCCTCCCTGCCCAGGTGAGCGCCTCCTCCTCGCCCAGGTGAGCGCCTTCCTGCCCAGGTGAGCGCCTCCTCCTCGCCCAGGTGAGCGCCTCCCTGCCTAGGTGAGCACCTCCTCCTCGCCCAGGTGAGCGCCTCCTCCTCACCCAGGTGAGCACCTCCCTGGCCAGGTGAGCGCCTCCTCCTCGCCCAGATGAGCACCTCCCTGGCCAGGTGAGTGCCTGCTCCTCACCCAGGTGAGCACCTCCCTGCCCAGGTGAGTACCTCCTCCTCGCCCAGGTGAGCACCTCCCTGCCCAGGTGAGCCGCTCCCTGCCCAGGTGAGTACCTCCCTGCCCAGATAAGCGCTTCCTCCGCACCCAGATGAGCACCTCCCTGCCCAGGTGAGCACCTCCCTGCCCAGGAGAGTGCTTCCTCCTCACCCAGGTGAGCACCTCCCTGCCCAGGTGAGCACCTCCCTGCCCAGGTAACCACCTCCTTCTCGCCTAGGTGTGTGCCCTGCCGTACCTAAGTGCCTCACCTGAGCCCCTCCTGACTGTGGTGGGTATTATGGTCCCACTTTATAGATCTGGAAGGTGAGGTTGGGAGAGATAACTAAGTCCCCGGGTCGCAGAGCCTGACCCTTCTGCCTGACCCCAGCACTCACCCTTTCCCGCAGGCCCACGCTGCCTCACTGGGCCCTCTCCGTGCCCAACCAGCCACTCTCAAATAGAACTGGAAGGCTACAGCCACCACCCTGGGTCAGTCCTAGGATATGGTCCTCCATGCCCCAAGGGCTGCTGATGCTCACAACCACACCACTTCCAAAAATTAAGTGTAGGAAAGACGGTGAAGGGTTGTGCAGGCAGGCCAGTGAAGGTGGAATTCCAGTTGAAATGTCTGCTCCACAACAAATTCTAGAAAGGTATTTGACCCAGGCGCCCTTATGTGGCATCCCAAAAGGTGACTGCCACACCTTGTCATAGTGCATGGCCGCGGGCAGCGTCTAGGGCAGAGTCTGGTGCCCCCAGGGGCTGCAGCACAGCGTGCGTGGGGCCGGGCTGGACCATGGGGCGGCCGACCCCACACTTGTCCCCTTAGCTGTTGGTGTCGTGATGAACTGCCACCAATGAGAGCAAAGCATCCCAGGGAATTAGTGATTAAGAAGCTTTGTGGAATTTTCTGGAACAGCCAACCCAGGAAATTGCCTCAGTCCACAGTCAAGGAATTCACATGGAGCTAATCACACTGTGGTTCCAGAACCGGCCAGTCGCAGGGAGAACTCAGCCTCATTTCACCTCTGCACATGTGCTGAGGTCACTGAGGCCAGTGGGCTCTCAGTGGCCACCCAGCTCCTCCTGCCCCTCCCGCTCCTCACAGCCCACAAAAGTGAAGGCCCAGTTACCCGACCATCGTTGGGAGGATGACCGCTTACAAAAGAAGAGGGCATGCACCCAGGCCTCGGGCTTGTCGAGGTTACCGCTCCCTGGGCGCGAGCCGCATTTCAGAAGGTGCTTCAGGAACAGCTGAGAAGTCCCAGGGCGTGGAGTCAGCCAAACCCTTGGCAGTGGACGGAGGAGCTGCAGGGCCGTCCACGTAGAACTCACGAAGCTCATCCTTGAAAGATGACCGTTCCGGAGGCTGCGGGGCACTGGACAGCCCCTCTGGGTAAGGCCGTGTGTGGAGAGTGTCAGGCTGGGCCGGGGCGGAGGCCTCTGGCCGCTGTGCACACAGCTCGGGCAGCTCTTCCTGCGGAGCGGCTGCCTGGTCTCGCTGAGCCCCTGCCGTCCACCGTCACATTTGGGAACAGGTGCAGGTCAGACGGTCCATCCCACAAGGCCCGTCTGTGCCAGGTGCTGGGGGTGGAGATGGGTGGGGTGCGGTGCCCCCTCCAGGAGGAGGAGATATCCTCCTCGGGCGAGGCGCAGTGGGGCTTCAGGTCGGACGGCGGCGGGACGCATACTCTGGCACAGGCTCCGGGAGAAGGGAGACGTGGGGCCTCAGTCCCACCACCGCGTCCCCGTCACCGCCCGCCAGGCTGTGCTGGCTGCGCACTTCCCCAAGAGGAGGGCATGGTCTGAACTGCTCTGGAGCCAGGGCTGGGCCTCTGTGAAGACCAGCGTCAGCACCTGAGATGTTGGAGCCTGTGACAGGGCCGGGGGTTCCTGGAATGTTCTGGGCTGAGTGACAGAGGGCCTGCATTCTCCTGCCCTGCCGGCTGGGCCGCAGTTCACTCTGGAGAGATGCCTGGGATTGAGACGGGCGGCCTCACACTGCATCCCGAGGGCTGAGGTCCCAGAGCGTTCCGGACGGACACGAGGAGGTGCTCCACCCAAGGCCTCCCCTGCCTCAGTGTCCAGAGCCGTTGTGACCAATGACCATAGACCAGGTGGCTTAAACAACAGAAATTTATCCTCTCCCAGTTCTGGAGGCTGGAAGTGAGGGTGTCACAGGGCCGTGTTCCCTCCAGAGGCTCCAGGGGAGGATCCGTCCTTGAATCTTTCAGCTCCTGGGGCTCCAGGCCTTCCTGGGCTGGTGGCCTCGTCACTCCAGTCTCTGCCTCCACTGTCACAGGGCCTCCTCCGTGTCTGTGTCTCTCCTCTTCTGTGTCTTTTAAGGGCACTCTCATTGGGTTCAGGGCCCTGGATAATCCAGGGTGAACTTATCCCAAGCTCCTTAATCACATTTGCAAGGACCCTTTTTCCAAATAAGGGCACAGTCACAGGTCCGGGGTGAGTATCTTTCAGCCCCTACCTCTTCCCTCTAGCTAGATGTGGACGTCTGTTCCCAAGGCCGGGCTCCTTGACCCGCTTAGCAGAGAGCTGTGTTGAGCCCGCAGAGCCTGCAGCCACGCGTCACCCCAGGCCCTGTCCCCAGACAGCCTGCCCTCCCACCCCACCCTGCTCCCCACTGTGACCAACTGTGGGGGACAGAGTGCAGACCCCACTCTCTGATGCCAGATGCTGCCTGGAAGCACGGCCTCCGAGCAGCCACGCCAGCACCCCTGTGCCCCAAACCTGCCTCCCGGGCGCTTGGGAAGCTGGTGAGCTGAAGTGTGGACCCTGGGTGCCGCCCTCGGCCTGGGGAGAGCGCCACGGCACCTCCCGCTGCGGCCGGCACTGCTCACCCAGCCTGGCAAGCCGGGCTTCCCACCACCTGGGATGAAGACTTGCACCCGGCAGACGGCTGGAAGGCGCGGCTAGGACACTCGCGTCACCCCGAGTGGCAGTGACCCCCCGCCCGAGCAGCAGCGTACCTCTGTAGTGGGGGTCCGTGCGGAGCTCCTCAGGGTTGGTGCAGTACTGGATGAAGACATACAGCAGGATGACGAGCAGGCAGAGCAGGCCGGCCAAGGCGGAGGCCACAGAGCCGAAGAAGAACCTGCGGGAGACGCAGAGACGGGCTCCAGCCGGCCAGCTGGGCAGCCCCGGACTGCGCGGTTGGCCAGCGCGTGCGCATCCAGGTGGCGCAGGCATCCCTGCTGACCGCTGCCCCCCACACCACGAGTCCTGCTCCCGGTCGCATCCTAGAGCTCAGCCCCTCTTTCTGTTTGCATCCTTGAGCGTTTCTGTCAAGCTCTCCTGGTGAGGTCGCTGATCTGTGCCCACCACTGATGGTACCCACGGTTTGTATCACCTCACAACTGACACCACCACCTCATGTGATCCTCTCAAGAGGCTGCAAGAGGAGGGGGAGCCACCCCCAGCTCACAATAGGGAAACTGAGGCTCAGAGACAGGGTGTGACTTGCCCAAGCTGCCTGGGCCCGCAGGACTCCACCGTGTCCCCAGCCCGCAGCTCAGGGCCTGCCTGCGATTCCCGGCTCCCTCTAGTTCCGACCAGGGCTCCCTCCCAGCCACGGCACGCGGGGTCCCATCCAAGCCCTGGAATGGCGGAAAATGAGCCCTTACGGGCTCTCACCCTCAAGTCAGGGTTCGTAACTGTCGCAGTTGAACAGAATTGGCGTGTGAACAGGTGGGGGATGCTCCACGGTGCCGTCCTGCCATGAAGGGCACTGACGCGGGATGGGGGAGGCCGGGGGTGTGCGGCGATAGATGCCAGGACAGCACGCGAGCTCGCCGTGGCTGATCTCAAGGCCCGAGGAAGCGTGACCATCCTGCCTGCAGAGGGTACACCCTCCGAAGCCCCACGCGTGTGTTTGTGCCAGAAATGATGTCGCGTGCTTCCGTGCCAGACCAGAGTCTCTCCTGCGCCCCTGTGTGCACTCTGAACACACAGAGAGTGATCTGCCCGCCAAAAACCTAAATTCTAGGCAGCAATTCTTGGAATACGCTTTCACTAAAACATCTTCCCTTAGTCTTTCTGCTGTTATGTTTAAAAGAAACTATTCCACTAACATTTTCAATGTTAAACAACGTCTTTTGTTCACGTAAAATTTAGTCGATTCCATTTTTCTTGTCTGGAACTTCTTGAAGTTTCTTTACACATATCTTTAGGGGAGGGCTGAAGTGTGAGCGTTCTCGAGGGCCAGGCGGACGCGCGCAGCCCTGCGGGGAGAAGCTGCCCTGGGGGAGCTGAGTCTTGGCTCCCAGCATCCCTCCCGAGGCGTCTCTTCTGGATGATCCTGTGTAGGCCGACTCTCTCCTGTGTGAGTGCAGGTCCTCGAGGGCGCCCACAGGAGGTGGCCGTGGGGACATGGGGAGGCCCCGGACTGGACCCTCGTGGTCATCTCCCTCCTGCTGTCTGGGCAGAACTCCCCTCCCCCCTGGAGAGAGGCCCCAGCACCGGGCAGGAGGTCCAACCACACGTTCAAGCTTGTCACCGTCCTCTCCTCTCCAGCGTCCACAGGGAGCGGCTCCCTTCCTTGATCCAAGTGTCTGTGGGCTCCCAGCTCTCTCCAGCTTTTAATCTGCCGCGCCTCCGCCGCCCTGCGCTTTCTCCTCTTCTCACTGCTGTCAAGGCGCGGCCTCTCTCTCAAGGTCTCTTTTACAGACTTTGTCAACTGTTTTGGCCAAATTATACCCTAAATGCCCTTGCTTTCTCTGCCTGAAGGATGCAGGGACAGGAGGGAACTGGGGGTGGATGCCGGCGGTCCGCCCACTGCACATGGGCCGGCAGTGGCCCTTTCCTCTCGCCCTGAGCCCCGACCCACACGAGGGGGTGCCTTTACACATGCAGTGCCCCTTCCCTTTTGTGGGCTCCATCCGAGGAAAGTAGACCTCTCCCTGCTGTGGGTCAGGCACCGCTCCCTCCTGCCAACCCTGCCTGGTGGACGCAGGGAGGGCTCCTGGGGCCCACACGCTGCTGAGGGGTCTTCCCGGCCCCACTGGGAACCCCCAGCTCAGCCTGCTCTGTTGCTGGAGCCTGTTGTCAGTGGAGCCTGGCCCATTCCGTCCTCATCGCGGGCGGGGTCACACACCCTCGCCTGTCCCCTGACGGCCCTCGCCTCTCCCCGGACCGCTGACCGGACCTAGAGGTGACCAGCCGGCTTGACACACTGAGGCCCTAAGGAGGCGCATCCACGGGGAGCGGGGGCGTGCCGGCGTGCGGACCATGGTTCCACCCTGCCCTCTGACCTTCCAGGGATTCCTCTTCTGTAGGGGGGACGGCGGGACAGGGGGTCCCAGGTCCCTTCCAGACTAGCAATTCTGACTGGACTTTTCTAATTATCAAAGCTCTGGATTTCCCTCTTGCTCAAAGCAGCAAGGCCTCTTTTCATGCATTTCTCATGTGGTCTTCCCTGCCGGGTGACGCAGATCCACGTTGCACGCTTGCTGCTGTGTGTGGTGAGCAATGTAGCGCCCTCTCCACCCTCCGCCTGGACAGCAGCCTGGCAGCCCCCCTCCCAGAGGCCTTCTCTTTCCACGTCTGGCGTGGAGGACCAGGGAGAGCGCTCGCTGTGTTTTCGCAGTGACGCACAGCTCTTCACAGCCAGCGGAGCTGACAGCCTGGCTCCAGAATGTGGGGCCCTGGTGAACCCCATAGGCCCTGCACCCTGAGCTCGCGGAGGAGATGCGTCCTGCCCATGGCTGGACACTGACTCCTGGCGCAGCCCCCGGCCCATAGCCTCTGTACTCGGGGCCTGACAGCCTCGGCAGGGGGAGAGCAGGCTGCCAGGCCAGCGGGTCGAGGACTCATCAGCCCAGCCTGTGCCCCCACAGACGGGCTTCTTGCTGACGCTAATGGCGGTCTCCAGCAACTTACTTTGTGAGGATGGGCTTGACGTGGCCCTTCCAGGGACAGCTCCACCCAGACACGTTCCAGAACCAGACGAGGAGACCAGAGGGATGCTGAGCCCACTGTGCTGGAGGCTGGGACGTGGCCCCAACCTCACCCATCGCCCCCTGCCGCCGCCCCTCCCCCTCCCCCTCACCAGTAGTTCCTGGTCCCCACGCAGTTATTCAGCCATTTGCAGTGGTGGTCAAAGCCAGAGATGCACTTGTTACAGGTGCTGCAGTGCTTGGCTTTCTTACTTCTGGAAGGCAGAATTCGGGGGGAGCAGCCTGTCAGCAGTCCGTGCAGGTGGGACAGGGTCAGAGCCCCAGCCCGCCTGAGAGAAGAGAGACGGCAGCAGCCCCGGGCGGAGAGGACCTCCGCCCAGTGGATCCTGCCCTCCCTCGGCCACGCCTGCCACGTGGTGCCAGGGGCTGAGGCCTGGAGGCCGGGCTTGGGTCCCGCCTGGAGCCACTGGGCTTCCGTCCGTCCCAGGCCGCCCACTGACATCCTAGGGCCAGTGGAGACCCCGGGGCCCTGAGCAGCCCCGGGCTCTGACCTGGTGAGGGCAGGGGACTCATCTGAGAAACCCAAGGAAGACGTGCTCCCTCTGCTCCTAGATCAAGGGAGCAGTGCCCGTCAGCTGTGTGGACACACAGGCGGGCCCTCGGGCAGGCACCCCACCTCTCCACGCCCAGTCCCTGCAGGCCCCCACAGTGGCTGGAGAGCTAAATTCGGCAGTCCACGGTCTGGGCGCAGGGCCCCACACCACGCACTCACACGGGGACCCGGCACAGATGGCAATACTGGTTCTCGATCACGTGCACATGTTTGGAGGAGTCGAAGATCGGCAGAGGCTCCGGGTAGTTCTTGAGGCGGATGCTCGCTTCGGCCGGGTCCAGGGACGTTGCAATCAAGAGGACGATGAAGTGGAAAAAGAAAAGCGCACCAGTCACCTGTGGGGGGTTGTCAAGGAACAACTCAGCCCAGGGCCTGGTCAGCATGGTGTCAGGTGTCCACTGGAGGCAGGGAGGTGTCCAGGCCAGTGCCACCAGAGCCACGTGCCCAGCTAGTGGCAGAGACCAAGGGACCTCTCGCACGCCCATGGCCAACACAACAAGCCCCCTGATTCCTTCCTCCAGGAGGGACAAGGCTTTCAAACTGGAAGCGATGCCTCCCGACGGCGAACAGCTGTTCAACGAGGGTGTGGATTCACGTGCTTCCCCAAGGCCGCGGAAAAGGCCTGCGTGCACCCGGTGGGCACCGAGCCTGGCGCTGAAGGATGTTGGGGGGGTCCTTTGGGCAGCAGAGATGCTCTGAGCATGTGTGTGGGGTTAGGAAGAAAGTGTTTCATCAAGAAATGAAGAAAGGAGGGGCGGAGCCAAGGAGGCTTTGTGGAGCGGCCACATACTCACTCTCTGCCTCTATCTCCCTGCCTCTGTGTCTCTCTGCCTCTGTCTCTCTCTGCCTCTGTCTCTCTCTGTCTCTGTCTCTCTCTCTGCCTCTGTCTCTCTCTGCCTCTGTCTCTCTCTGTCTCTGTCTCTCTCTGTCTCTGTCTCTCTCTGCCTCTGTCTCTCTCTGTCTCTTTCTCTCTCTGTCTCTGTCTCTCTCTGCCTCTGTCTCTGTCTCTCCCTCCCCCCTCCCCCAAGACCCCTCAGGCCCTCTCCAGCTCCCACTCCCTCCAGGGCTCCGAGGGTAAAATTAAGCCCTCAGATCCCACCCTCTCCGCCTCCCCTCCCCTGGGACCTACACACCAGCCCCATGGAAACCAAACAGAAGGGGCCACCACCTCCCCACAGCCCTGCCCTGATTCCTGGATGAGTTCTGAGCCTGGAGGGTTCAAGGATTACAGCCTGTCTCCCAGAGGAGAGAGGGCAGTCTGGGCGTGGCTGGGAAAGGCCGCCCACCTGCAGGGTCTCCTCCTCTGTTCCCAGGAGATGAAGGCTGGCTGGCTAGCCACCATATGCAAAGGGCTCTACAGCAATGTTAACAGCAGGGCAGGCTCTGAGCAGGGACGTGGGATTACAGCTCAGTCCTTCGGGAAGCCCCTTCTTGGGGGTCCTTCTCAGGCTCCACTGCTGTCACAGTTCAGGGTCTCAGTGTGGAGCCAGCCGGGGGACTCTGGGGCTTGGGTGTGTGCCCCCGGGAGAGTCCTGTAAGGAACATGCATGACGCACAGCAGGCCCAAGTGGAGGCTGGTTCTGGCCAAAGCCGCTCGTCCCTCCCGCACCCTCTGGCCTCTGGGCACCGAGTGCAGACCCAGGGCCCTGGGTGCCAGGTGTGGGCACGAGGCGACGGGGCCTGGCCCAGCTGGGGGACGTGGAGATGACCGTGACGGTGGGGAGTGAGAGCGAGCCAGGGGCCAAGAGGGTCCGACTGGGAAGCTGGTGCCCAGGCCAAGGGCAGGCGGGCACCCCAGCAGGAGGAGCTGGAAAACGGGTGTGGGGAGAAGGCTGAGAACCAGCCAGCCCTGGGGGACTTACACAGGAGACAGGACTACCAGACTTGAAGGCCCTTCTCACGGCTACGGATCCTGCAGGGTTGGGATAAGCCCCGAGCCGCCCCTACTCTGCTGTTGGACAGACTGAGGCCATGCTCCTATACAGGGCGTGGGGCAGCGGGCAGGTGGGCAGCGGCTGGGCCAGGCCTGTCACAGCAGGTGACACCAACACGGTCCTGGCATGCTGGTCCCCCGCACCCGCTCCCTGAAGCCTGAGGCGCTGGCCAGACACGCAGCACTGTTTGTGTGGTTGCCGGGCAACAAGAGCACGTCCTGAGAGGCAGTGACAGCCGAGGACAATGAGATGTGGCAGGAAGTCGCCTTGTGGCCCAGGCGCAGCCCCTTCCTCTGTGGGGCTGGAACAGAATTGTCCTCATCAGAAACCGGCAGGCAGGCGGCCAGGAGGGTGGGCAGGGTGGCCGACGGGGCCTCTGCCCGTGCAGCAGGTGAGGCCAGGACTGAGGTGTGTCGCCCAAGCCCTTTGTCCCCACGTCTACACTCGGCTCGCTCACAACCTCACTGCCAGCCAACCAGCGTGGGGTCAGCGTGGCCCGAACTCGGACCCTCAGCCTGCAGGTGGAGGTGCCTGGGGCACCTGACCTGGCCTGGCCTGGCCAGCCCTGCAGAGCTGCCTGCGGCCAATTTCCTGAGCCATCCCACACCTGCAGGCGTGCTAGCCAGGCCACCTCCCTGAACGCGTCCCCTGAACCCAGAGGCGTGGCTTCCCAGGGGAGGGGCCCTGAGACTCCAGGGCAGGGTCTGCCTAGACGTGGTGGGTGAAGCTGCCCACAGCCCCCTCGGACATGAAGCTGTCCAGAGCAAGAACCTGCACAAGCCTGCCGGCCGCACGTGGAAGAGGACCCAGCCTGCTTATCTGGTCCAGCACAGCTCAGCACTCAGGCGACACCCAGTCACCCACAAGAAGATGTTGCTGAGCGAAAAGTCAGCTGCATTTTGCCCAAGATGACCTGGCCATTCACTGCATCTGCCACACACTGGGGACCATTGTGGGCTGAGCCCCTGGAACGGAGAGGGTCACAGAGGGTGCCACACCCTCAAGCTCCCGCTTTCACTTTCACATGTAATTTGGAGAGTCTTAAGGCCAAGGAAGTAATCAAAAGAAAAGGACGAGTCCGAGGTCTCACTTTCATTACCAAGCAGGAGGCCGCCTGCCCGTGAAGTTCCAGTCGGTCGGAGCTGTTCTGAGAAGCGCCTGGCCCGACATCCCTAGCAACAATCTGTGTTTAGTAAACAAACAGCGCGGCGGCGCCAGCCCAACACGCCCTCTGCACTGTTAACCTCTGCGTCCTGGCTGCGGCAGGAAGAGGCGGCGGGCGCACCGCAGAGCTCCCACCGCCCACGTTCCCTCCCAGCGCTCCCGCCAGAGTCAGAGCCGGGCCCGGAGAGGAGGCCAGCTTCGCCTCACTGATCAGGGCCTCTCCCCCGCGTTGCCCAGTTCGTTTTGCCTCGGGCCACAACACAGCGTCTCCAGAGTAAATCAAGTCACACCAGGCTCCAGTCCCTCCCGCACAATGGACGCACGGGTCAGACAGCCTAGCCGTTTCCCTTCTCGAGCGTGCCAGGTCACGCCGAGGGAAGCACTGACTCTCGGGGTCGCCCAGCACCCGGCTAGCTGACCTCTGCGCCGCACATCCGCCCACCTTTGCTACTTCTTCCTGGTTTCCACTTGGGCCTGTGGAAAGCCGCCCCGACCCCAGACCCTGACCTTCCCAGCGCCCTGGCGTGGGCCAAGGTCACTTCCCCGCCAGCCTAGTCCCTGCAGGCCCGAATGATGCTGGTGCCCCCCAGTGGCCAGAGCGTAGTGCCCAATGTGGCTGCCCGAGGCCAGAGGGACATCACTGAGGGACTAGGGGGTGCCAGGCAGCGGGACACTGGACAGAAAAATGTGTCTCAAAGGCAGCCTGAGCCCTGGACAGCCAGGGAAACTGTCCTGCATCCATCACTTGGGACGACCGGGAGGGGGCAACACAGACCGGGCGTTGAGCCACCCAGGAGGGCGGACAACCATGGACCAGGGTTCCAGAAGAAATGGCCGGTCCAGGTGCGGGCAGCGAGTGCACGTGAGCCCGAGGTTCCTCGCTGTGCCGGAGAGCAGGTAAGAGCTGAGAGTGACCACTGGACAGAGAACACGGGACCGGCTCAAAAGACTCCAAGGGCCAAAATGGGGCTAAATTATGGGTCTAAAGATAGCGGATAGTAATCCAGCACATAAGCAAAACACACAGTTAGGGGCTGAACGGTGTCCCAGAAAGATGTTGAAGTCACCATCCCAGGACCTGTGACCTTGTTTGGAAGCAGGGTCTTCAGGGATGGTCACGTTAAGTTGTTAGGGTGGGTCCTGACCCCATAGGATGGACGCACTTATAAGAGGCCTTCAGGACACAGACACTCGCAGAGGGACGACCATGTGAGGACACGGAAGAGGCCACATCTAAAGCCAACGGACACCTGAGACCAGCAGAGCTGAGAGAAAGGCCAGGAACAGACCCTCCCCGGGAGCCTTCAGAGGGAGCGCGGCCCTGCCCACACCGTGACCTCAGATTTCTGGCCCCAGAACTGAGGGGGCACAGATTTCCTTGTTTAAGCCGCTCTGTCTGTGGCACTTGTCACAGCAGCCGGGGGAAACGCATACGCCACTGTTCCACGGTGCTGCTAGGGGAGAGAGGGAGGGTGGGGTGAGCTGAGTGAGGAGGCGGCAAAATTAGGAAATTTTTCACCGTTTTACAAGCCCCAGTGAGACTGCGATTTGGGCAAGGGAAAACGGTGCACCCACGGCCCCAAAGTCTACCTGCGGATTGCTCCTAACTTTGGGGGAGGGACCTGGCCCTCCTCCCCAAGGAGCAGCCTCCCAATGGGGGCCAGACCATAGGGCAAGATGGTGAGGCCAAGAAAACCACAACAGCTGCCCGACCAAAGGCAGGTGGGTGCTGTGCTAGGCCAGAGAGACCCAAGATCCCAGCACCACAGGAAAAGCACAACCCTTGACCAGATCCTGGAGTAAAAAATAACATAACGGATGCTTTTGAGACTGCTGGAGAGGTTTTGAGGTGGGCTGCCCGTCAGATTGTACAGTTACGGCTCGTCTTGGCTGTGACAAGACACCAGTTGCGTGGGGTGACGTGGGGCCTGGGACGGGGCTTTGGGAATGCTGCCTCGCCCCTGATGAGGGACAGGAGGCCCAGAGGAGGGGTGGCTGTGCTCAAGGGCACAGGGGACTGATGGTACGGCTGCTCAGCTCTGGTGGATCGGACATTTTCAGGGCCCTGGAGACCGGGGAGGCCGGCCCTGTCAGAGGCTGCATGGAGCTGAGGAGACGGGGCTGAGGCCGAGGGCTGGGCCGTGGGGCCGTGGGAGACGCCGAAGCTCACGGGCAGGGTCTGTGGAGCGATGACCCATGGAGCACGGGTTGGGACTGGCAGAGACAGGCCATCACTCGGAATAAGATGTCAGCTGAGCGTGAGGAAGGGGCAAGGCTGGTGGTGCCATGTGGCTGCAGCGCCTCCACAGTGGACACCTGAGTGACAGCCACATATATGTCCATGTCCCTCAACACCTGCCCACCTGGCTGGGGCTGGGCTCAGGCCACCTGGCTTGGAACCCACTCAGGTGACGCGGCCCGCTCGGAGCCTCCTTCGGCAAAGGCCTCCTCTCAGGGTCTGGGGGAGTGGGGCTGGCGCAGGGCGTGCAGCCCTCCACTGTGGCCTGTGCTGCTGCTCCTGGCAGCCCAGCAGGCTCCCTCTGGCCTCCTTCCCTGCCCTCTGCCATCTCAGGGCCAGCACTCACAGGCCCAGCTGCCACTCGCAAATGGGAGGTTGTCCCAAGAGGGACCAAGCAAGAGAGCACTGAAATGAGTGGGGAAGAGGGGCCGCCGTTATAATTAGTGTCTCTCCCTAAGAGCATCCCTGGGACCCCTGGCAAGGATCCCCTGCCCAACCAGCTGGACCCAGCCCTTTGCAGACCCTCAGACAGATGGGGCCGGATCAGGGGAACCACAGCTGCACAGGGCACCCCAGACCCAGAAACTGAACCTAAATCCTTGAGAGATGCCCTTCATCTCTAAGCCAGAAGGGACAGCTGAGGGAGAAAGCCTTGGTCCCTGTGCACCTCTGCGTGTGCGTGTGTGAGCGTCTGTGTATGTGTTCACGTGTCTCTGCACATATGTGTGTATCTGTGTGTGCATGTGTTTAGAGGGAAATTTATAGCTTTAAATATATTAAAAAGAAACAATGTCTAAAATCAATGACCTAAGGTTCCACCTTAAGAAGCTAGAAAAAGAGGAGCAAAGTAAACGGAAAGAAAGAAATAGTAAAAATAAAAGCAAAACTTTAAAAAGAAAGAAAACAGAAAATTAATAATTCCAAACGTTGATTCTTTGAATAATTACTAAAAGTGATAAACCCAGGAAGACTGATGGAGGGAGAGAACACACATCACCAGTAAGGATGATGAGGGCACATCACTACAGCTCCCACAGACATTCGAAGGATAATAGGAAATAGTGTGAATAACTTTATGCCAAGAAATTTGACAATTTAGATGAAATACTCAAATTTCTTGAAAAATACAACTTACCAAAACAGACACAAGATGAAACAGAAAAGCTGAATAGCTCTATTTCTACTAAAGAAATTGATTATCGAAAACCTACCACAAAGAAATCTCCAGTACTTTGAGGGAAAAAATGAGCCAAATCTAGAGCGAGGGGGACATTCTACAGGCAGATGCCCTGGTTTCTCTGACCAATCAAAGGCCAGGGAGCAAAGGGCACGGGGAGCCTTGTGGGGTCAGGGAGACTTCAGGGCAGAGTGACCTCATGCCAGGTGGGGGCCTTGTGGGATCCCAGTGGGGCCCAGGCATCTGCAAAAGGGCTTCTTTAGAAAATGCGGGAAATGTCGATCTTGATATTAAGGAGTAAGGGGTAAGTTACTATGTGATTTTTTCAGGTGAGATAACAGAACAGTGGCTACGGAGATAAAAGCCCTTGTCGGATGCAGACTGGGGCGTTTACAGGGAAATTTCATTATGTCTGGGATTTTTAAGGATACTCCAGTGTACGGGCATGCGAGATGAAACAAGATTGGCAAATCTTAACTGTTAAAGCTGACGACTGGTGCTGAGTCCTCCTGCTCCCTCTGCTTTCTCAAAGCTGGAAGACGCCGTAGTGAAGAGTCTGGGGCAGGTGGCTGAGGCCCCGAGAGACAGCTCGGTCTGTCCTGCATCCTCCCTCCCATCCGAGATCCACCATCACACACACCGGGGCTCTCTTTACTCGGCCAGGGACCTTGGGGGTGGCCTAGGCAGAGACGGGCAGAGTAGACTGTTTCCTCACTGAGAGGAAGGCTTGCCCCAGGTGTAAACATCCTCCTTTGAGAAATGTGGTCCCAGCGCCCGCTTCGCAGCAGGCTTGCCTTGTCCGCTGGCTCTCATGTCGGGCAACCCTGGGAGTGGGTCCCAGGGTTTCCTGGTCAGGTGCCACAGACCCAGGGTCAGCCAGGTGTGACGTGGAGCCCCACGCCACCCTGATGCACACCGCCGAGAAATCAAAGCAGACATCTTCTGGGGTGCACCATAGAGCACAGCCACAGGCGGATCCCAAACGTGAAACCCCGTAAGCGAGGCATGTGACGGTTGACCTGGAAAGCTCTGTCCCTGGGCAACAAGGCTCCATAGCAGGCACTTGACAGAGGTGTGCGGGGAGCAAACTTGAGCTGTCCATCATAAAGGCTTCAGCATTCTTTTAAAGTCCTTCCTCATTAAAACTCACTATTCTATTTGAATAGACCAGTCACCAGTAAGGAGATCGAAACAGTAATCAAAAACCTCCCCAAAAATAAAAGTCCGGGACCAGACGGCTTCCCTGGTGAATCCTACCAAACATTCAAAGAAGAATTAATACCTATCCTTCTCAAACTCTTCCAAAAAATTGAAGAGGAGGGGAAGCTTCCTAACTCATTCTACAAAGCCAACATTACCCTGATACCAAAACCAGACAAGGACAACACAAAAGACAAAAATTACAGGCCACTATCACTGAGGACTATGGAGGCAAAAATCCTCAACAAAATATTAGCAAATCTAATACAACAATACATTAAAAGGATCGTACGCCACGATCAAGTGGGATTTATTCCAGGGATGCAGGGTTGGTTAAACATCCGCAAATCAATCAACGTGATCCACATTAACAAAATGAAGAATAAAAATCACATAGTCATCGCAATAGATGCAGAGAAAGCATTTGACAAGACACAGCATCCATTTATGATAAAAACTCTGTATAAAGTGGGTATAGAAGGAAAGTACCTCAATATAATGAAGGCCATATATGACCAACCCACAGCTAATATCATTCTCAGTGGAGAAAAACTGAAAGCTATCCCTCTAAGAACAGACACCAGACAAGGATGCCCACTTTCCCCACTCTTATTTAACATAGTACTGGAAGTCCTAGCCAGAGCAGTCAGGCAAGAACAAGAAATAAAAGGGATCCAAATTGGAAAGGAAGAAGTGAAACTGTCACTATTTGCAGATGACATGATTTTATATATAGAAAACCCTAAATAATCCACCAAAAAACTTTTAGAAATAATAAATGAATACAGTAAAGTTGCAGGATACAAAATCAACATACAAAAATCAGTTGCGTTTCTACACACTAACAACAAAGTAGCAGAAAGAAATTAAGAATACAATCTCATTTGCAATTGCAACAAAAAGAATAAAATACCTAGGAATATTTTTAACCAAAGAGGTGAAAGATCTGTACACTGAAAACTATAAAACATTGTTGAAAGAAACTGCAGAAGACACAAAGAAATGGAAAGATATTCCACGCTCCTGGATTGGAAGAATTAACACAGTTAAGATGTCCATACTTCCTCCAGCAATCTACAGATTTAATGCAATGCCTATCAAAGTTCCAATGACATTTTTCACAGAAATAGAACAAAGAGTCCTAAAATTTATATGGAACAACAAAAGACCCCACATAGCCAAAGCAATCCTGAGAAAGAACAACAAAGCTGGAGGTATCACACTCCCTGATTTCAAAATATACTACAAAGCTATAGTAACCAAAACAGCGTGGTACTGGCACAAAAACAGACACACAGATCAACGGAACAGAATCAAAAGCCCAGAAATAAACCCACACATCTATGGACAGCTAATTTCAACAAGGGAGCCAAGAACAGACAATGGAGAAAAGAAAGTCTCTTCAATAAA
Source organism: Diceros bicornis minor (assembly GCF_020826845.1). Lineage (NCBI taxonomy): Eukaryota > Metazoa > Chordata > Mammalia > Perissodactyla > Rhinocerotidae > Diceros > Diceros bicornis. Next base: position 61,852,854 of record NC_080759.1, on the reverse strand, counting down.
TGGTGCTGGGAAAACTAGACAGCCACATGCAAAAAAATGAAAGTAGACCATTACCTCACACCATACACAAAAATGAACTCAAAATGGATTAAAGACTTGAATGTAAGACCTGAAACCATACAAGTTTTAGAAGAAAACATAGGCAGTACACTCTTCGACATCAGTCTTTGCAACGTATTTTCAAGCACCACGTCTGACCGGGCAAGAGAAACAATAGAAAAAATAAACAAATGGGACTACATCAAACTAAAAGCCTCCTGCACAGCAAAGGAAACCATCAACAAAACAAAAAGAAACCTAACAATTGGGAGAAGATATTTGCAAACCATCTATCTGATGAGTTAATATCCAAATTAACTATGCAAATGTATGAACTCATACATCTCAACAGCAAAAAAACTAACAGCCCAATTAACAAATGGGCAAAAGACCCGAACAGATGTTTTTCCAAAGAAGATATACAGATGGCCAACAGGCACATGAAAAGATGTTCAACATCACTAATTGTCAGGGAAATGCAAATCAAAACTACAATGAGATATCACCTCACGCCCATCAGAATGGCTATAATTAACAGGACAAGAAATAAGCGTTGGAGAGGATGTGGAGAGAAGGGAACTCGCATAAATTGTTGGTGGGAGTGCAAACTGGTGCAGCCACTATGCAAAACAGTATGGAGAGTCCTCAAAAAATTAAGAATAGAACTACCACACGATCCAGCTGTTCCGCTGCTGGGTATTCATCCAAAAAACATGAAACCACGAATGCTAAAATTACACGCACCTCTGTGTTCATTGCAGCATTACTAACCATAGCCGAGACTTGGAGGCAACCTAGGTGCCCATCAAGGGACGAATGGATAAGGAAGATGTGGTATATGTACACAATGGAATACTACTCAGCCATAAGAAACGATGAAATCCAGCCATTTGTGACAACACGGATGGACATCGAGGGTATTATGCAAAGTGAAATAAGTCAGAGGGAAAAAGTCAAATACCACATGATCTCACTCATAAGTAGAAGAGAACAACAACAACAAACAAACACGTAGAGACAGAGATTGGACTGGTGGTTACCAGAGGGGAAGGGGGGAGGGAGGAGGGCGAAAGGGATGACTGGGCACATGTGTGTGGTGATGGATGGTGATTAGCCTTTGGGTGGTGAACATGATGTAATGTACACAGAAATCGAAATATAATGATGTACACCTGAAAAAAAAATCTATGTTCCTGAAAAAAAAAGACCTCACTCTTCTCTATTGGACGACACAGATAGACCCCATAGTGCGTGGTTGGGAAAACCGCAGTGGCCCAAGTCTGCACTCCTTCCTTTCCTCAGGTCTCTCTGCCCCCCACCCCAGGGCCCCTGACCACCCGGCGCACTCTTCCTGCACCAACGGCGGGTCAGGGGCAGACTCTCCTGTGTAAGCCCCGAGCCAGCGAGCTGCACAGATGGACGAGGGGTTTCAGGCACCATGACAATAGGGGGTGTTTGGGGTGAAGAGTGGGGAGCCGGGGTGGGAGGGCAGGGCAGACGACACTTGCGGGGACTCAGCGTAGAGGATGGAGCGGCAGAGGGAGACCGTCGCCGGCAGGCACGGCACGGCCGGGAGCCAGCTGTGGTGGCAGAGTCCTTCGGAAGCCCCCGCTTTAGACAACAGGCAGGAAAAGGATACACCATAGGCGACGTATTTCCAGTCCCTCGGCAGGAAGGGGATGAAGATGCTGAAGGAGCTGAAAGCCAAGACCAGGAACAGGACCCAGGCCACCACTTGGAGGGCGTGGATGGGCTTCGACCAGCCGTTCACGCGGATCGGCTGGCGCTGCGGGATCTGCGATGGCCTGCTGGCCCCGGCTTCCGGGACGACCCGTCTCCAACTCCTGCTGCAGCAGCCCTCCTGCGAGATGGAGGAAAGCAGCATGGCAGGCGTGGGCCTCCTGCCACAGCCCCTCGTGGCCGGGGAGATCCCTGGGGATGGGAACCCACTGCCTGCCATCGCCCGGGACTGCTTCTGGCAGCAGAACTGTCAGGGCTGGGGCTGCGGCTGGAGCGGGCAGAGGGTCCCCTGCAAGGCCATCAGAGGAAATCCTGTGGAGCCCGCCCGGGCCACGGCAATGATGGCCTGTGGAAAACAGCTCTTGGAGGGTATATGGCCCACAGGGCTGAGGGACCGGAGGGGCACCCACACACCGGGACCCCAGGTGTGGGCAGCTACCAGTCCCTCGTGGCCAGGGCACAGCCTACAGCAATGAGTCCAGGGGCTCGTTCCTAAATGCGTATGGACTCATAAGAAGCCCCCTTCAGGTGTGGGGGGAAGACCTGTGTCATAAGAGGCCCTCATCCCCAGGGAGACCCCGGTGACAGCAAATGCAGACTGTTAGCCACCAGAAACCCTCCCTGAGGACCCTTCCTGCAAGTTTCCCTCGAGAACAGAACGCGAGACCACATTTCCAGAGATTTCTGTGTCATTCCTTCTGCAGGCCGGGGAGACCTCCCACCATGGGCTTCTGGGACCTCCAGGTGTCCTGGAGTGGCCCAGGTGCGGTGGCTGGGAGGCACCGTGGCCACTTCTGGCCAGTCATGTGGGCAGGGGCCGCCAGGAAAGAAAGGGAAATGGTGTCGGGAAGACTGAGGAGCATTTGGGAGTGTGGAGAGGGGTGGATGATGTGGACTTGAGGTGGGACTTGAGGAGCTCAGAACACTGCCACCCTAGGCCCTGTGCAGAGCCCACATTGTCCCTTCAGAATAAAACGCACAGAAAATGTTGTTGATGTAAATGCGTTACTCTGGGAAGAGACAGAGATGTTGAAAGGTACTCTGAGACTTCCTCTTGTGCTGTGCATTCCCTGGGGGGTTTTCCTAGGAGCAGATGGCAGCTGCTGGCCATTGCTCTTGGTTGTCGCTGTTCCTCCAGGTGTGACGCCAGCTGGATATGGGGCCACAGCGGCCCCGAGCTCACTTGGGACATATGAGACTCTCAGGGAGACCTGAGAGAACATCCTGTTTGTCAGACAAGACCAAGGTTCTGAGGACTGGAGCACAGAAAGGCAGTCTTAGGGATTAAAGCATGATTCCCAAATAAAAACAACGTTCAGAGGGAAGAGCCAACTAACAGAAAAGACATTGCCAAAAGTCAAATTCCAGGAATCTGGAGGGTCAAACCAAGGAATCATCGCAGATCTCGGAACAGAGAGGTGGAGAAGTGACCGTCGTGAGAGCACATTTAAGGGACATGGAGAATAGAAGCTGGAGACACAATATCTGTTAGGATTTCTGGAAGAGGAAAGCGGAGAGGGTGTAAGAGAAGAAACAAAGGGAAAGGTGAAGACGAGGTGTCTGTACTGCAGGAGATTTCGGACCCCAGACCTAGAGCTTGCTCCTGGAGCCAGACAGGAACGTGAAACAGAGAAACACACCGTGGGGTGGAAATGTGAACTTCTAGGATGCAAAGTCCTATGAGTGTCCCTGGAAGGAAAAGAATGAGATTACCCACAATCTGGGATACCTAAAAGTTGTAATGGCATCAGATTTTGTAAGATTTTAAACACAGAGCAGTTCTTCAAGTTCTGAGAGTATTTAAACCTAAAAGAGACCCAGCCAAACTATCACTGAAGTGTGAGAGCAAAAGCCTTGGCCGTGTGAAGACTCAAGGTACACCAACCCATCTTTTCTGAAAGGCTTTCTGCAAAGATTTACTCTATCAAATCTGAAAATTACCCCCCATAAAATGGAAGGCATGAAGTGGAACCACAGTGGTGAGCAAATGACCCTACATCTAAATCAAAGCTACAGTGAAATGGAGCTGAGGCAACGGCTGACCACAGAGCTGACCTGTGCCTGTCAGAAGGCACAGAATGTCCACAATATGGTGGGAGGAGAAAACAACGGGCGAGAGGCACACGTTTACCCCAGATTTACGAGGACTCAGACCTGCACGGGCGGCGTGAATACCGGCCCCATCATGGCTCTGCGGGTTTGCAGGACGGCTGTGGGGTCTTCAGACCCTGTTTAAACCTGGAAGAGAGCAGACAGGGTGGTGAAGGCGGGGCTGGATCCACAGCCAGGAGGTGTGTGCACACTTCACCCCACTCCTCCCCAACGGGCAGGCAGGGTCTTTGCTCAGACATCTCCATTAATGAAAATCAAGTGTTCCTTTCACTTAGTCTGAAATATGTGCAAAAGGCAAAATGCGTATTTTCTAGTTTAAATTCCTTTTTTGTTTTTGCAGGGAAAGACCCGCACTGAGCTAACATCTGTTGCCAGTTTTCCCCTTTCTTCCCCCCTCTCCAAAGCCCCAGTGCATGGTTGTATTTCCTAGTTGTAAGTCCTTCCACTTCTTCTATGTGAGCGCCGCCACAGCGTGGCTACTGACAGACGGGTGGTGTGGTTCGGCACCCAGGAAATAAATCCCAGCCCCCACTCCCCCACCCCCGAAGCGGTGAGAGCACCGAACTTTAACCTCTAGGCCATCAGGGCTGGCTCTCTAGTTCAGAATCTTATCTCTTGGGAGATCAGGTCAGTTAAAAAAACCTGGGACCAAACACCCGGCTGTCAACAAATGTGGGCTTCCTCTGTTTCCTTCTGGGTGAAATGGGCACAATCAAAGTGGGCTCCAAGAGCCCCGTGGCCCACGGTCTCCCCGTCTGGCAACAGGCGGCTGAGGACGGACAGGGAGTTGCTGCAGCGCTGATCAGAGCAGGCATGGCTTGTGAGAGCTCACCCACCTCCGTCCACACCTCCACCACTCGTGGGACGTTCACTTGGGGAAATACCACTTCCCACCTGAGTTGGAACTCCACCCGCCTGGTCCATGCCTGGAGGAGGAGACCGCGCTTCCCATCTGACCACGGCACAGACCCGTTCCTCTGTGCCTCTCTCCGCTGAGCGTACGTGGAGTGCAGAGGCGAGCGAACGACCCAGGGCTGGGCAGCAGCACAGCAGCGCGCGGCCTGCCCCCCGGACCCAAGGCCACCAGCGACGGCAGGCGCCCGGGACGCTTGCCCTCTTCTCACGGAGCGGGAGTCCCACTGTCGCTCGGCAGAACAGGTCGGGCCCCAGCAGCGAGCGCCAGGGAAGACCCACTCCTTCCCTGCCTGGCCCGAGACACGGCTCTGACATTGCTGCTGCATGTGAACACACGCACACCACACACACACACACGCACACCACGTACACCATACACCACACCACACACGCACACCACACACACACACCACACACGCACATGCACACTGCGTACATCATACACCACACCACATACACACGCCACACACACACCACACACACACATACACACACACACACACACCACATACACCATACACCACACCACATTCACACACACCACATACACCACCACACACACTGAACACCACACAAACAATACCACCAGACACACACACAACACACGCACACACACTCTTTTAGGTTTCTGGACTCATTTCTCACTTCTCGACCTTTTTCATGCTGTTTCCTCAGCCTGGAATCTCGCCCCACTCTCAGACCCCCTCCCCCGGATAACAGCCACCTCCCCCTCTCGGGCCTCTGTCCTGGCATCGCTTCCTCTGGAAGTCCTCCCTGACACACTCACCAAATCTGATTGGGGGCCCCTTCATTTATTCCTGCATAAATGTTTTAGTTAATCCTTCTGGATTCAATCCAAGGAAAGGGAACATTTATGATTTCGTTATAGGGCAGACGTCTAGCACTGGGCTCAGGAAATTAGTCGTTTGAGGCCCGATGGTGCCTGGGTTGCCCTTTTGCCCCATTTCAGTTCCTGCCTCATTTTCATTGTCCCTGAGGACTCTAGTCTGTGTTTCCATATAAGACACGTCACTGCTGGAACAATCCCAGGAGGTCATTGTCACCTCTGTGCCCCCAACACAACCGTGGAGCTTCGGTAGACTCTGGACTTCGGATGGAGGCAGGTGGCAGGGGGTGTGACCAATCCATGGTGACCGCTGTCCCTGCGCCTCCTGCCTATCCCTTCTCACACTGTTCCCGTCCTGGCTGACCTGCCGCGGGCTGGGGATGCTGTCCTGGCGCCCCAATCTGCGTCTTTATGACACTGTGACCTCTGTGCAAACATTATTTTCTGAACCCCATCATCTGACGGATCTCGACAGTTTCGGAATCATTTTGCTCGGTGTCCTGCTGAGTCCTAGACTATCTGTACAGATGCCCAGAGGTTAAACCCGCCATCCCTGGTCAGAGCAGAAGAAAGCAGTGAAGAACCCACCTCCGTCGCACCCAAAACGCACTCTCTCTTCTCAACTATCACAGGTAAGTCTGATCCGATGCTCGGCTCAGGCCAAACTGGGGCGGAGCCAGGCCCCCTGGTTGACACGCAGTGATGGAACCCAAGGCGCCTCATAAAGCCTGGGGCGTGGCCCCCCAGACACGCCCTGTGCCAGCTGGGGGGGGAGGGTGGGGGGTGAGACAGACCCTGCCGAGACCCGATGCGGAAGGCGCGGGGGCCTCAGACAGGGCAGCTGGCGGCAGCACCACCCACACTGAGTCCATTTTACCAGTCCCGAGTTGTGACTAGAACACTTCCTACCGCAGCCCCTCAGTGAAAAAGCGGTCAGCTCTGGGCCTCCCTGACCTCCCGCTTCAACCGCACACGGGTGGCCCAGATGTCGAGCCCAGCTTCCTCATCACACTTGACCCTGTCGGCTGTTTGTGCTCCAGGAGCCCAGACCCGCACGCTCTGTCCAGGACATGTGCGCCTCTGGGTCAGACCACGGAGCGTGGCACGCACACTGCCCCCTGAGCCTGATGAGACCTCTCGGTGGCCGCGAAGGCGCCACGGCAGAAGGAGAAGAGCCGGGGAGTGAGAGACATGAGAACACCGTGTGCCAAGTGCGGTGCCACATGCCAGGACAGGGTTTTCTCCCGAGGACGGCCAACCGCCCTGGTTCACAGCCCCTCCCCGACCCCAGGTCTCCCCTCAGGGGCTCAATTCCTAAGCTGGAGAAATTTCCGGTTCCTGTCTGTGGGGTCTGAGGACTCCAATCTGAAGGCCCCCCACAAGTGCAGGACTGGGAGGGTGGACGGGGACGCGTCCCTTTTCCGTCAGCAGAGGCGGTTTCCCGTGGGCCCCGCCTGCCCCCCTGGGCCCACTCACCTCCTTGGGGAAGCCGCCTGAGTGGGGGCAGTCTCAGCTGCGGCAGGCTGGCTGTGTCTCCTCTGAAACGTGCTGTGTGCAGCCCTGCTGCCTGGTGCCTGCAGTGGCCAGGGGTCTGCCTCTCAACGGGCAGCTGGGCCGGGCCCAGACGTACAAGGCACAAAACAAAGGGAAACCATCAGGTCTGGGCAGGGGCCTGGGGCCAGTCTGGAGGGAAGGGGCTTCTCCATGAGTTAGCGCATGTGTCACAGGACTCGCGACGATGACAGCCCCTCAGGAGCGCCCAGGGATCCCTGCCGGCGGGCCGCCAGGCCCATGGGGCTGGTGCGGAGGCTGACCTCTGGTCTTGGTCAGACCCGCTCCGCCCAGCCCACCTGGCCTTGCCCTCTCGCTCACCTGGGTTTCCATTTCCTCATACTGCAGCAGTGTCTTCGGCCCAAGGGAACAAAGTATCCATCGGGATGACAGGGACACTTGTCCTGGAAACCCTGGTGGACCACAGGCAGGCAGGAGGAGACAAGCGCCCGGATGCTCTCCTGGGATTGCCAGCCTCAGGGCTCCCAGGGAATGAAGAGGCTGGGGGCTGGGTCGCCAGGCAGTGGGGCAGGTGGAGGCCTCCCACGGCCCTTGGATGCCCGCACCCCTCTGTGCGCAGGCCTGGGCAGGCCCGAGCTGGCACCAACAGAGCTCTGCTGCGCTGACCTCTGCCCAGAAACCACGCCCAAGTGAGGTAGGAGCCCGAAGACGCCCACAGCTGACCAGATGGCCACCTCCACTGCTGGCCACCGCTGTCCACGGTGCTGCCCAGGCCAGGCCCTTCTTGCCTGGGGTCCAGCAAGACAACAACACAGAGCCCACCAGGTGCCAGGCCGAGGCGCCAGCAAAGAGACCCAGGACAGACAATGAGACCGCCCGAACAGGTCTCAGATCCCCGCCGATCCAGCCAACGACACAGCAGAGGCCGTGGGTTTCGGGGGACGTCAGAGCTGTGAACACTGGGAACTAAAGCAAAGGCAGGGCGCCCCTCAGAAAGAGGAGGGGTCCTTCTATGGCACAGTCACTTCCAAAATGACGTGCCTCTGAGAGACTGCGGATCTTGGTGGGCAATGTCACAGGTCCCGCACACAGCGGTTGCATCGCTCAAGCTGTTGGTCAGGGTGGTTTCTCCAGTTCTCGGAAGTGCTTTCTGGTAATTGAAGCTGAATGACGTCTCTGCCTCCTGCACAGAACACGTCTCTCCAGACACGCACGTGTGTGCCCCGTCCATGACGCAGGGCGGCCACCCGGCCCCTCACCCCAGGGATTTTGCTGCAGCCCATGACCTCAACACCAGGTGCCCCAGAGGGCCGACGGGCCCCAGGGCAGCTCCCGGGAGACTCTGAAGGAGGCCACCTGGGGCTGAGGGGTGGAGACCACATTACCCCAGGGCACCCGAAGTCCGTGGGTGGCGGGGGCCTCCCGACTGACCCAGAGCCAGGGTGACCTCAGCCACACATACTGTTGAAAATTGCCCTCCCTCAGGGATGTCTTTGCTTCATGAAAATAACTTTAGAAGCTACAAAATCAGGGCCTGCTCACCTATGAACATCAGGCAATAGACATAAGAACAGAGAACACAAAAAACCACAGCCCTCGCTGGGGCAAGCAGGACCTTCTCTCTGCGTGAACGCGTGCACGGGGGTTTAGACATGAGCAGCCATCATCTGGACCCACTTTACCGGCTCGTTCCCTCAACTGCAGCGCACCGCCCCCCTCACACGGATCCACCTTGCTTGTAGTAACACTCCGTCGTATGTGATGGGTCGACGTGCCCCGAGTCTAGGGCGTCCGCGACTTTCCATGACAAACAATGCTTCTGGGAACCCGCCTGCAGTTCTGCTGTGCACACATTCGAGGTCCTTCCTGAAAAGTGACCCCTCACTGGAAGGGTCTCCACTGCAGGTGAGGGAGGTCAGGGTGGGTGGGGAGGGGTGGGGGCGGCCACACAGGAGAGTGGAGGTGGGGCACGAGGCAGGCCAGGCACAGGTGCTCCCACGATCCCACTCACACAGGCACACAAGCATGCACGCACACGTGCTCACACGTGCATGCGCACACACCCCTCACTGGTCTTGTTCTGCGTGTAGCTTCCAGTAAAGGTGTAAGATGGATTCCGATCGTCCGGCATTGTCCTTCCAGACGGCTTCTCTTGGGAACAGCCTTTGGTCTCCTCTCCTTGGCGAGTCGACAGTAGCGTGGTGTGAGTTCCTGCTGGGCTGGCCTGCAGCCAATGCCTGGCCAGTGTGGCCCTGAGGGTCACCTCCTCTAGCCTGGCCACCGGGTCATTCTGACCACTAAGAGTGTCCATAGGTCTTGGCCGGGATCCTGCCAGCTTCCTTGGGCACACAGCGAGGCGGCCCAAGTCCCAGACTCATGGCTGCCCCCAGGAGTCACCTGCACCCCGGTGCGGTGTGTGGCCCTAGCCCCACAGTCACACATGCTACAACGTGGATGAATCTCAAAAACATTGTGCTGAGTGAAAGAAGCCAGACACAAAGAGCCACATAGCGTGTGATCCCACATCTATGAAACGTCCACAGGGAAGTCCATATGACCCAAAGCAGGTTGTCAGGGGCTGGGGGAGGAACTGGGGGTGGCTGCTATAGGGTACAGGGTTTCCTTTTGGGGTCACAGAAATGTTCTGGAGTTTGATAGAGGTGGTGGTCGCAGAAGATGGTGAATATACCAAATGTACTCAGGTGCACACCTTAAAATGGTTAATGGTTGATTTCACATCAATGTGAACTTTATCACAATAAAAAGATTAAAAAAGACAAAGACATCAAGGTGTTATCCTGTCCTCAGACGCTCCCTTGATCTTCCTTCTTGACGTGTGTGTACTTCCTGGGCAGCAAGGTGGTCACCCCTCTACACCTGTGTCCTCTGGGACCGTGCCTGGAGAGTCGGAGTCCCCAGGCTGTCCACGTTGGCCTGCCCGTCTGCACCACGGGTTCCGGGTTCCTGAGGCTGCAGCATCAGCCAAGGGTCGTGTTCTCACCTCTCACGTTCGCAGTGTGACGCGACCTCGAGGGGGAGACCACGCCCTTCAGGGGAGTCTGGGGGTCTCGGGCCTCACGCTCTGTCTCAGCAGGGCTCGCTGTTGTGCGCCATACTCGACGTCACGCTGGTGCTGCCGTGGAGAACTCAGGCTGTGGGTCAGGGAGAGGCAAAGACTCTAGGAAGGTGACTCCAGCACCCATGCCCAAGGCGCAGCCTGGGAATGCCACCCAGAACCTGAGCTCGAGCCCGTGTTCAGGGAACCCGACCTTCTGGGTCCCGCTGGGGGCAGAGGCCACCCCCATCTCGAGGCTGGAGATGCCATTCTGCCCCTCCTGGCCCACCGCAGCTGGGGGCTAGCCTGCAGGGCAGCTTGCTGGCAGGGCAGGGGTGGCACCGCGGCCAGCAGAGGGCCAGCTCCGCAGCCTGTTTGTGGAGTTGGTGCTCCCGGGGCCGCCCCCCCGGGTGTTTGCTCCCTACCCAACACCCCGTAAATCAACTCCTTCTCTGCTGACATCAGCCACAGTGGCTTCCTGGGGCTTCATCTGTGAGGTTTCTGCTCCCCTGTTACTGACGTCTGCGGGGGGACCCTTACCTGACCCAGACAGCTCGCCAGCCAGCCCCGCTCGTGTGAGCAGTCTATGGCCAGCAGGGCCGGCCCTGTATTGTGGTGCTGTCTCGCTGCCACTGCCTCTCGGTCACACACCTCCTCCCCCAGGTCTGACCCTGCCCTGGGAGACGGCAGTCTCCAACTCTGCTTTCACACTAAAGAACGGAGCAGGCAGTTCTGCAGGGACGGGGCACTGCCGTGGGAACCGAGACCCGGGCGAGATGCCGAGGAGACGGCGGGGACGATGACCAGGAGGAACGGACACCATCAACCTCACAGGACAAAGGTCTTTCCTGAAAAGTCGGTTAAAAGTGGACACCCAGCAGTGCGGTAAACAATTATACGCAATTACACTGTGTATCTTTTTATTAAGATCCATATTTATATTTTGCAAATATGAACAGCCATCTAGTAAACATATCCAGAATAAAAAACGTTTTATGGACACGAAACACCTCACCATAGCCAGTGGGGCAGCTGACCATCTTCCAGCAGAATGTCCTCCTCCCTCAGGCACAGGATTTAAAAAGAGAACAGGGGAAGATGCCATCACTCCCAGCCTGTCCCGGGCCAGGAGGGTGTGGCCACCACCACGACCTGCCTCGGAAATGTGGGGACACGGGGGAAGAGCAGAGCAGAGCAGACACAGGACGCCCAACAGAACACGAACAGACACACGTCTGCTTCCCAGGGCCATGTGTGGAGGACATGGGGCAGAACAGGTGCCCCCACACTGGCCGCAGAGAAGCTCAGAGACACACCACACCAGCTTGACAGGATCTGGTCACATCCTTTATGTGTGATTTCCATTATTCAGGATTCAAGGGGCTATCTACAGGAACACTGATCCCTGTGCGGCTGACATGATATCAGAGACAATTCCCCACCTCCCCCGGCTGCTCCCAGCATGCCAAAGGGGACAAAATGAAAGTCTTTGTCTCACGACAAAAACTCTGTACATACAAATAAAAACTTTAAAAATAAAAAACAATCTAAGACTATCTACAAAG